>NC_133415.1:30616875-30920178 GCF_049350105.2 Macaca mulatta | reverse complement strand
TACGCAGGGCCTGAGAGATTGGTTGAACCAGGTGTGACGTTTGCATGGCACATGAAGAAGCTGGCCATCCCACACTAATCTTTTATTATGCAGATGAGTTCTCTACCTTACCCGGCACCGTATTGTCTGCTCCTTACTGTACCTGTGGTTGACAGAGAAAAGGGAAGGTGGAGCGCCCCCGTGTTGAACATGCCTGGCCCACAGGTAGGCTTTTCCTATTGGCACAGCTGCCAGCATTCCCATGTGAGCTTATCAATGTCTGTAGCTCAGTTTTACAGGATGCTCTTTGTTAGAAAAGAAATGATACAGGGGCCTCTTTTCATTAAAAGGAAAACCTTACCTAGGACTTCCTTACCCTCACTATCTGCCTACATAATTTCTGTCTTCATCAATGTTGCATGTGCAATAGAGAAGGTGACATGTAGGGAGCTGTGCCAGCAGGGGTTGGATATCTCTTGATGAGCTTCCCATCATGCATTCTTCCTCACCTGTGGCAACATCAGCATTGATTACAGCATCTACAGTATAGTAGATAGGTCCACAGGTCATGGAACATATACTAGCTCTGCCAATTATATGTTGATTTAAATAACATCATTCTCTAAGGGCAGCCTTTTTCCCCCCAGATTCTGGTATGTATGTGGAGTTGGGCAGAGACACCAAACTGTACCCCATTTCCTTATGTAATGCTTGTACTTTTAAAAGTGTTTCAAAGATTATATCACATACTAGTAGTTTACTGTTTCTTACTCAAATTTGTTTTAATAGTCACTATGGTGAATGTTTTCAAAATTCTATAGATCTTTGGGTTGAGGTGATACTATAAAGTATGAGTTCATCTCATTTTTTTTTTGTGTTATCTTAGTGACATTTCAGAGACATAATGCATGTCTGCAAAACACTTCTCTCGAAAACAGTGAAAGGCTACGTAACAGGACAGACAAAAATGAAGGTTTGGCATAATGGCTCACACCTGCAATCCCAGCACTTTGGGCGGCCAAGTCCGGTGGTTCACTTGAGCTCAACAGTTCAAGACCAGCATGGGTAACATGGCGAAATCCATGTTCACAAAAACTACAAAAATTAGCTGTGTGTGGTGGTGTGTGTCTGTAGTCCGAGATACTTGGAGGGCTGAGGCAGGAGAATCGCTTGAGCCTGGGAGGTCAAGGGTATGGTGAACTGAGATCGCGCCACTGCACTCCAGCCCGGGTAACAGAGCGAGACTCTGTCTCAAAATAAACAAAAATTTATAAAACAAAGAATGTTTCTAACTGTAATAAAGGAGAAGTTATCAAGCTTAAGTGTTGATTAGATTTAATCTTTGATTTCCAGGCACTATGTTACTTAAGAAACATGATTTTTGGATATTTGAAAGTTCAAATTGGAAACTCAGGAAAGGGGTCACTAACGTGTTAAGAGTATTCTTAACACCTTAGTGCCTATGCAGTATCGACAAAGCCAATGGAACCAATGGAGCATTTGCTTTCATAATAGAATATAAGTGTTGCTGGGTACTCTCAAATCAAATTGAGCTCACATTATTGGTGTCATTTAATATAATTACTGAATTTCTTTGAATCCAGTTTCCACTTTTAAAAAATTATTTAGCTCATTAAGCTCAAAACTTCTCTGTTACATTTTATTACACTTGAGTGGCATGTGAACTGAGTTTTGTCATTGAATTTTCTTTAAAAAAGGTAAAGCATGGTTAAATTTTAAATTACATCCTTCCTAATAATTTGGCTGTTTTCGTTGCTATAAGAGTAAGTTGTACTAGAGTATGAGTTACAGCATTTACGAATTAAAACCTAATAAGATAAAGTAATTTTGAAAATAGATTATTTAAGAAGTACTTATAAAGGTATGTATGCCTTTATGAATGATTCAGAAAGCCCTGTTTTCATGAAATTGGGTTAACATTTTGAAGCAATTCACTTCAATAGAAATATTTCAGAGTCTCTAGATCGTGCCTTAAAAACTCTGTTATCTTGGGGGCTTGAAAAGAGTCATCTTTGTTTGTTTTATTTTTGAGCCATCTCAAACCTTGTGCCTTATAGATTTTGCTGAGGTTTTTATAGAAAATGAATTGTAAGCTTGTGGTCTGTAAAGCCTAGGAAACAAACTTAACTTGTTTTACATGTGATCCCATGACACCTGGATTCGCTTACTCTCTCATTGAATTTTACTAAAGAAAGATTTATTGTAGAAGCTGAGGATAAGACAGTGCTCACTGAAGAACAAGTTGTTTACTTCTGTAGTCAAATGGCAGACCGGGTATGAACTTTTTTTTAAAGAAAGTCGTCGTGTGTTTAAATACAGTGACCTCCTGTAAGCTTTAAATCTTTATTACAGAAAAGCAAATGAGTAAATCTGACCAACTAAATAGGCTCCCGGTGTCCCTGTTGGTGTCCATATCATGGAGATGACAACGATAGTGGCTCTGAAGAAATCTTCTATAGAAATAGTGGCTGCCAAGCCAAACTGGGTGGTCTGATTGTGTTTTGTTGGCATGAAGACCTCTTGATGTCATGTCCTCCAGAAGCCCCTGCATGAGTCCTCTGGAAGTGAATATCCAGTCCTTTCTTTTAGATTTTTATTCTGGGTTGAAGGCTCTTCGTCATCAGCTTCACAAGAATGCTTTAATCCTTTCTTTTCTTTTCTTTTTTTTTAAAATTTATTTATTATTATTATACTTTAAGTTGTAGGGTACATGTGCATAACATGCAGGTTTGTTACATATGTATACTTGTGCCATGTTGGTGTGCTGCACCCATCAACTCGTCATTTACATCAGGTATAACTCCCAATGCAATCCCTCCCCCCTCCCCCCTCCCCATGATAGGCCCCGGTGTGTGATGTTCCCCTTCCTGAGTCCAAGTGATCTCATTGTTCAGTTCCCACCTATGAGTGAGAACATGCGGTGTTTGGTTTTCTGTTCTTGTGATAGTTTGCTAAGAATGATGGTTTCCAGCTGCATCCATGTCCCTACAAAGGACACAAACTCATCCTTTTTGATGGCTGCATAGTATTCCATGGGACAAGAGAGAGTTTGGTCGGGAAAAAGCCTGAGAGAAAGGCCTTAAGAAAAGAAAGGTGTAAATGTGGCACATATACATATACCTTTCTTTTCTTAAGGCCTTTCTCTCAGGCTTTTTCCCGACCAAACTCTCTCTTGTCTCGGGGAATATAATAAAGGCAGTGCTATGAATTAGAAAGTTTACTGGCAGCCGGGCGCGGTGGCTCAAGCCTGTAATCCCAGCACTTTGGGAGGCCGAGACAGGCGGATCACGAGGTCAGGAGATCGAGACCATCCTGGCGAACACAGTGAAACCCCGTCTCTACTAAAAAAAAAAAAAAAAAAGAAAAAGAAAGTTTACTGGCTTGGGAGTCAGGAGACCTCACTTCTAGAAATGCACTGTCCAACATGGTAGTTACAGTTACTAGTCATGTGATCATTTGAATTTAAATTCATTAAGATTAAATTGCATTAAAAATTTGACATCTCAGTTGCACTAGCCACATTTTAAGTGCTCAGTACTCAAATGTGGCTACCATGTTGGAGAGAACAGAAGAGTGTGTGCATCATCACGGAAAGTTCTTACTGGCCAGCCTTTCGTAGAACTAGCGGCACCACTCACGCCGTGTCTGTTGGCCCCAGCTTTTACATGTGTAGAAGGAAAGGATTACACCGGTTGCATCATCATCAATTGTAAACTTTTGAAAAAATCCAATTCCTGTGCCTCATTCTAGACTTACTAAGTCAGAAACTCTGGGGTTGGGCTCCAGAAATACATATTTTAACAAGCCCTCCAGATGACTTGGAAACATCCTAAAAATTGAGAATATTAGACTATTGTTAAGATTTTAAGTCCTGCTAGCTTTGAACTGCTACCACTAAAAAATGTAGGATACTAGAGGCTGGGAAGGGATAGGGAGAGACTTGTTAAAGTCATGAACCAAAAGTATCTGAGACAGGTTGCAATCAATTTTGAAAGTTTATTTTGCCAAGATTAAGGACACAGCCTCAGGAGGGTCCTGATGACATGTGGCCAAGGTGCTTGGGGCACAGCTGCGTTTTATATGTTCTAGGAAGAGATGAGACATCAGTCAATGTGTGTGAGATGTACATTGCTTCTGTCTAGAAAGGTGAGACAAATTGAATCAGGTTTGGGGATGGGTGCTTCTAGGTCATAGGTAGATAGGAGACAAACGGTTGCATTCTTTTGAGTCCTAATTAGCCTATCACTGAATACACAATCTACATGGGAGATGCCATGGAGGAATAGTCACTCATGCCTGAGTCTGGCTTAGTGAATCTGCATTTTTACGTAAACAACTGGGCAGAGAAAGCCATCAGATACATATTTGTCTCAGGTGAGGAAAGGGATGACTTTGGGTTCTGTCCTTTGTCCCCTACCTGTGAAGATAATCTTATCAATTTACATTGCCAGTGTGAAATTCAACAGAACTGTTTTAGGGTAACGATCTTGAGACCTGCAAGAAATTTCCTTTCTGACAAATTATGAGGGAGGTATATAGCTTTTGAAATCTTTGTAGTTACCTTATTTAGAAATAAAATGGGAGGCAGGTTTGCTTGATGGAGTTCCCAGCTTGACTTTTTCCTTTGGCTTAGCGATTTGGGGATCCAGGAGATTTATTTTCCTTATTTTTCCTTATTTTCTGGTCACTATACGTTTTCTGTTGTGAAACATTACTATGTCCCCGGTGAATATATACAATTACTTGTCAATAAAGAACAAAAAACCCCAAACAATACAAATGTATTGTTAATAGGAGATTCATGAAAGCAACATTCTCTTACCCAGGAAGGAAGATTACCACTTTCCTTAGGGAATCTAAGAAGTGACAGTTTTTAGTCTATTGAACCTTTATAAACATACGAATATCCAGTCCTAAAAATTAGAAACAGTGTATCTGAGAAAGTACACTGTGATGTGCTGTATTCATAAAATGGAACCTGTGCTTTGATTTAACAAGTTCAAAACACTATTGTGTAATCTAAGAAGTGATGTTTCTGAACATGTTGAGCCTTTATACAAAAATACAAATATTTAGCCCTAAAAACTAGAGACAAGCTATCTGTGAAAACGCCTTGTGATGTGCTGTTTTATATCACAGAATTGAACTTGCATTTTGATAAAACAGCTTCCAAACACTTTTCTTGTAGAATCTAAGAAGTGACATTTCTCAGTCTATGAGCCCTTACAAAAATGTATGAATATCCAGCCCTAAAGACTAGAAACAAGTGATCTGTCAAAATGCTTTGTAATGTGCTATTTTATCTCACAGAATTGAACCTGTGTGTTGATGAATTAGATTCCAAACTCTCTTATTGTAGAATCTTAAAAGTGACATTTTAGAGCCTATTGCGCCTTTAGAGGAAGGTACGAATGTCCAAAATACTAGGAAAAAAGCTATCAGTGAAAAAGCTTTGTGATGTGCTGTTTTATGTTACAGAATGGAACTTGAGTTTTGATGAAACAGCTTTCAAACACTCTTTTTGTAGAATCTAACATTGACATTTCTGAGTTTATTGAGCTCTTATATGAACATACAGATACTTAGTTTCAAAAACTAGAGACAGTGCCGAGCACGGTGGCTCATGCCTGTAATCCCAGCACTTTGGGAGGCCAAGACGTGTGGATCACCTGACGTTGGGAGTTTTAGATCAGCCTGACCAACATGGAGAAACCCTGTGTCTACTAAAAATACAAAATTAGCCGGGCGTGGTGGTGCATGCCTGTAATCCCAGCTACCCGGGAGGCTGAGGCAGAAGAATTGCTTGAACCTGGGAGGCAGGAAGTTGTGGTGAGCCAAGATCGTGCCATGGCACTCTAGTAGCCTGGGCAACAAGAGTGAAACTCCATCTCAAACAAACACACACACACCATACAAAAGCTATCTGTGAAAATGCTTTTTGGTGTGCTGTTTTACGTCACAGAATGCAACCCGTGTTTTGATGCAGCAAGTTCAAACCACTCTTTTTGTAGAATCTAAGAATTGATTATTTTGATCCTATTGAGCTTTCATAAGAAAATATGAATATCCAGTTGTAAAAACTAGAAATGAGCTGTCTGTGAAAATGCTGCGTGAGGTGCTGTTTTATATCATAAAATTGAACCTGGGTTTTGATTCAACAAGTTGAAATCAGTCATTTTGTAGAATCTGTTGACCTCGTGATCTGCCCCCCTCGGCCTCCTAAAGTGCTGGGATTGCAAACATGAACCACCATGCCTGGCTGAAAGTGCTTTTTGATATGCTGTTTCATAACACAGAATTAAACCTGTGTTTTTATGAAACAGGTTCCAAACACTTTGTAGAATCTGAAAAGTGATGTATCCAAGCCTTTTGAGCCATAAGAAAACAGGAATATTTAGCCCTAACTGCCAGAAGCAAGCTATCTTTCAACACACTTTGTGATGTGATGCTTTATATTACAGAAATGAACTTACGTTTTGAGGAAACAGGTTCAAAACCCTATTGTAGAGTCTTAAGAAGTGACATTTCTGAGCCTATTGGGACCTTATAGGAACATACAAATATCCAGTCCTAAAGTCTAGAAACAAGCTATTTCGGAAAACACTTTTTGATGTGCAATTTTATAATACAGAATTGAACCTGCATTTTGATAAAACAGGTTCCCAACTCTTTCTGTAGAATCTAAGAAGTGACATTTCGAATCTATTGAGCATTTATAGGAACATACGAGTATCTTGCAATAAAAACTAGAAACAAGCTATCTGTAAAAACACTTTGTGATGTGCTATTTTATGCCATGGAATGGAACCTGTGTTTTGCTTCAACAAGTTCTGAACTCTCTTTGTAGAATCTAAGAAGTGATGTTTTTGACCTTATTGAGCCCTCATAAGAAAATACAAACATCCAGCTATAAAAACTAGAAACAAGCTATCAGCGAAAACACTTCTTGATGTGCTGTTTCATATCACAAAATTGAACCTGTATATTGATTAAACATTTTCCAAACAATTTTTTTGTATACTCTTAAGAAGTGACATATCTGAGCCAATGAACATACATATATTCAGTCCGAAAAACTAGAAACACGCTATCTGTGATAACGATTTCTGATACCCTGTTTTATGTCAGAAATGGTACCTGTGTTTTGATTCAACAACCGTGAGACATTCTTTTTGTATAACCCTAAGAAGTGATGTCACCAAACCTACTGAGTTTTATAAAAAATATGAATAACCCTAAAAACGAGAAACAAGTTATCTGTCGAAAATGCTTTGTGATGTGTTTTATATCAAAGAATGGAACCTGAGTTTTGATGAAACAGCTTCCAAACACACTTTCTGTAGACTCTAAGAAGTGACATTTCCGAGTCAGTTGAATTCTTACAGAAAAATACAAAATCCAGTTCTAAAAACTAGAAACAAGCTACCTGTAAAAATGCTTTGTGACATGCAGTTTTGTGTCACAGAACGGTTCCTGTGGTGATTCAACATGTTCAAAACACTCTGATGTAGAATCTAAGAAGTGCTGTTTCCAAATCTATTGAGCTTTTATTAAAAAAGTAAAAATATCCATCCCTAAAAACTAGAAAAATGTTATCTCTGAAAATGCTTTGTGACATGCTGTTTTATGTCACAATGGAATCTGTTAGACAAACATACAAGTATCCACTCCTAAAAATGAGAATAAAAAAACTGTCTCTGAAAATGCAGTGTTATGTGCTATTTTATGTCACAGAATGGAACCTGCGTTTTGATGAAACAGCTTTCAAACACTCTTTCTGTAGAATCTAAGAAGTGAAATCTCCAAACCTATTAAGCCCTTATGGGAACATATGGATATCCAGTCTTAAATACTAGAGAAACAAGCTATATGTGAAAATGCATTGTGAAGTGCTGTTTTATGTCACAGAGTGGCACCTGTGTTTTGATTCACCAAAGTTGAAACACTCTTTTTGTAGAATGTAAGAAGTGACATTTCCAAACCTATGGAGCTTCTATAAGAAAATATGAATATCCAGTCCTAAAAACTAGAAATAAGATACTTGTGAGAGGCCAGGCGCGGTGGCTCACACCTATAATCCCAGCACTTGGGGAGGCCGAGGTGGGCGTATCACGAGGTCAGGAGATCGAGACCATCCTGGCTAACATGGTGAAACCCCGTCTCTACTGAAAATACCAAAAAAAAAAAAAAAAGCCGGGCGAGGTGGTGGGCACCTGTAGTCCCAACTACTCGGGAGGCTGTGGCAGGAGAATGGCGTGAACCCAGGAGGGGGAGCTTGCAGTGAGCCGAGACCGCGCCACTGCACTCCAGCCTGGGCGACAGAGCAAGACTCCGTCTCAAAAAAAAAAAAAAAAAAAAAACCTGTGAGAACACTTTGTGATGTGCTGTTTTATGTCGCAGAATGGAACCTGTGTTTTGAGTTGACAAGTTCCAAACACTCTCTTTGTAGAATCTAACAAAGTGACATTTCCTCTCTTACTGAACCTTTATAGGAACATATGAATATCCAGTCCTAAAAATGAGAAGAAAAAAAAGTTACGAAATTGCCTTGTGATGTGTTGCTTTATGTCACAAAATGGAACCTTTATTTATTTATTTTTGAGACGGAGTCTCGCTCTGTCGCCCAGGCTGGAGTGCAGTGGCCGGATCTCAGCTCACTGCAAGCTCCGCCCCCCGGGTTCACGCCATTCTCCTGCCTCAGCCTCCCAAGTAGCTGGGACTATAGGCGCCCGCCACCTCGCCCGGCTAGTTTTTTTTGTATTTTTTAGTAGAGACGGGGTTTCACCGTGTTAGCCAGGATGGTTTCGATCTCCTGACCTCGTGATCCGCCCGTCTCGGCCTCCCAAAGTGCTGGGATTACAGGCATGAGCCACCGCGCCCGGCCGGAACCTTTATTTTTATTCAACACATTCAAAACTGTTTTTGTAGAATCTAAGAAGTGACATTCTCAAACCTATTGAGCCCTTGTAAAAAAATGCAAATATTTAGTCATAAATATTAGAAACAAGCTCTCTGTGAAAACGCTTTGTGATGTGCTGTTTTATATCACAGAATTGAACCTGCATTTTGATGAAACAGCTTCCAAACACACTTTTATACAATCTAAAAAGTGACATTTCCTAGCCTCTTGAGCCCTTCTAGGAACATGGATATCCTGTCTTAAGAACTAGAAACAAGCTATCTGTGAAAATGCTTTGTGACATGCTGTTTTATGTAGCAGAATGGAACCTGTGTTTTTAGTCAACAAGTTAACACTCTTTTTGTAGAATCTAAGAAGTGACATTTTCTATTTCATTGAACCCTTATAAAAAGATACTAATATTTACTCCAAAATATTAGGAAAAAACCTACCTGTGAAAATGCTTTGTGATGTGCTGTTTCATGTCACAGAATTGAACCTGCTTTTTGACGAAACGACTTCCAAACACTTTGTAGAATCCAAGAAGTGACATTACTGAGCGTATTGAGCTTTTATAGGAACGTACAAATATCCAGTTCCAAAAACTAGAAACAAGCTGTCTGTGGAAATGCTTTGTGACGTGCTGTTTTATGTCAGCAGTGGAACCTGCCTTTTGATGAAACAGCTTCCAAACAGTTTTTTTGTAGAATCTTATAATTGACATTTCTGGCCCTATTGAGCCCTTATAGAAACATATGAATATCCAGTTCTAAAAACTAGAAGGAAGCATCTGTGAAAATGCTTTGTGATGTGCTGCTTTTTGTCACAGAATAATACATACGCTTTGATTCAACAAGTTCAAAACACTCTTTGTAGAATCTAAAAAGTGAAGTTTTCGAGCCTGTTGAGACTTGATTTAAAAATATGAATATTCAGCCCTAAAAACTAGAAGCAAGCAATCTGTGAAAACGCTTTGTGGCATGCTGTTTTATGTTACAGAATGGAACGTGCATTTTGATGAAACAGCTTCTAAACACTTTTTTGGTAGAATCTAAGAAGTGACATTTTGGAGCCTGTTGAGCCCTTAAATAGTATAGAAAATATGAATATCCAATCCTAAAAACTAGAAACAAGCTATCTGGTAGAACGCTTTCTGATGTGTGCTGTTTTATGTCACAGAATGGTACTGGGATTTCAGTTCAGCAAGTTTGAAACTCTTTTTATGGAATCGAAAAAGTGACATTTGAGAACCTATTGAGCCATTATAAAAAATTCAAATATTCAAATATTAGCCATTATATGGAAGCAAATGTTTCCACACTACACATCTGACAAAGGTAGGATCTGTCTTAAAGTCCTTAAATAAGTCAGACCAAAAAACCCAATTAATAAATGGGTTAGGGACATGAACATACACTGCTCAAAAGATGTAACAGCCACCAATAAACATGAAAACATGCTCAACCCTCATTAATCATCAGAGAAGTGCAAATCAAAAGCACACTGGTCAGAACGGTGATTATGACACAGTCCACAAGAACAGATACCAGCAGGACAGAGGAGTGCCTCCGGGCAATTGATCATGATGCTTATGGATACTCATTTAGTGTTATTAATGAATTTCATAACAAAATGATCACCAGACAAAACTACAATATTTGCTTTTTTTCCCTGCGAAAGGAAAATAAAAACTTGGAATGCCAATTCACTATGCCAAAAGGAAAAGTTAAGCTGAAAGCTGAGTCACGCAAGAAACTGCCTTTCTTTTTTTTCCTAAGCAGATAGCTGCTGATAAACGGTTAAATTTCTCCAGAGGTACCTACTCTATGTTCACCTTATGTAAAGTGCTGATTTACTGAGCTAGGAGACAAATTAAGTAACTGACTATTTCTCTACCTGCTTGTTTTCTCTTGCAACATGTGGATTCAGTAATGTGACCATACCCTTCCTCTTTTCCCCTCAGCCTTCCTTTTCTCCCCTAAATATTGAAGCCCTAAAATGTTTTTGGAGAAAGGCGCAGACCTGTGGCCCAGGCATGTCTTTAACCTTAGAAGAAGAAGAAACTTGTAAATTGATTGAGACCTGTCTCAGACACTTTTTCGTTTACATCCCTTGTCTCAGAAAGCCAAACAGGCTTTGTCCCCACCCAGAGTAATTTGTGAATATTCAAGCAGTATCATTCTGATGTAAAATTTACATAAATTCTGGGGTTTACCAAAATGCAAATGAGCAAGCAGATCACTATTTATAGATAATGGCCTAAAAAATGATAAGACAAAATGCTGTGGAGCTTAATGTTTCTGAGTCTGCCATTTTCTAGTTTTGTAGTTTCGGGCAAGTTACCCAAAGTTTGCTGTACGTTATTATCTTGATATTTAAAGTAGAAGTAATAACTTTATTATAAAAGTTAATACCATAGGGTCCTTAGAAAAGTGTCTGGCATATAGTCACAACCCAGTCAATGCCATTATTGTCTTTACTGCTATTAGTATAATAATTGATACTAATTTTGATGCTGAGGTAAAATAATATCTGGCAGCTTTTAATTTGCTAATAATGTTAAATAACTGAAAATAGCTTTAAAAAGTGAAAATATCCGAATCAATGACAATATTTGATTTATATATATTTGATTTTTAGCTTTTTTTTTGCTCCTCCTTGTGTATTACTCCACTCATCACACTGATATCTGAGCACCTTTTAAAACACATCCAGCTTTCTCAGTTGTACTGCTTATTCCCTTTTCTTGTAATCCCAGCCTTCAAAGATCCTTTCTCTTTTTTCTAACTCATTTCATGAGTCCGTCACCTTGACCCCCAGTCATATCTCTCTTTAAGTCAATTCCATTAAATTGATGAGTTGGGCCAAACTTCACCCCAACTCAGTCTCTCTTCAGGCAGGAAAGAAAGTCCTCACACAAAAAGGAATGTGTCTTTCAACTCATGCCCTTTTTGAAGAAGCTTTCCAGACAGCTCCCTTACCAGTGATCTCAGTTATCCATCCTTTAGATAGCTGTGGAGTCCTATAGGGGCGCCATGTGGATGGTCATTCAAATGAAGCACACCTAAGCACTTGCATTGTCTAAAGGCCCATTGATTCATGTGACTCCCCTACCTGCACAGATAAGATGTTCCTGCCTGAATGCAGCAGCTGGAAATGGAAATTGTATTCTCTGTTAAGGCCGACTGTATTACAGCTTAATGATTTGCATTTTAATACTTGGAAGTTCTCATAAACATTAAAGTGAAAGAACGATTGGCTACATTGTTAGGTAGGTTCGGGTGTTTGTACAACCTGGTGCTATCTAACCTGCCTGAGTGAGCCTCAATCTTCCTTACTGCAGCATTTGTAAGATACCAATGCCTGTTTGAACTCATGTCTTACTAAGATTACTGCCAGGATTGAGTAACATATGAATATAAAAGCACTTCACAAATTAGAGTATTTCATAAATGTAATAAAAATCTGCTACATTTATAACATCTGTACTCTTTTCCTGTGTCTATTCTCATTTAAACATTGAAGTTTCTATCATAAAGATTTTGTAATCAGGTTACAATGAGTAGGATTTAACCTACAAGCAGTGATGTTAGCAGTTTTCAAATTTCCTAGATATGCTTTTAAGTTTTCACATTTATGTTGGTGACAAAATTCTGTTTCCAGTTTTGGTTTGCATCTTCTAAAACGGTGTCTTGGGTACTTGCTCTTCATTGAGACAGCGTGCAAACATGAAGAATATTAGAAAACAGAACACTGTATCTCAGCTTTTTGTGGCCTAGATAATTTACACACTGCTTTCTTGTCTCCCTGCAACCTCCTTCTCCCGGGTTCAAGCGGTTCTCCTGCCTTGGCCTCCCAAGTAGCTGGGACTACAGGCGTGTGTCACCACGCCCAGCTAATTTTTGTATTTTCGGTAAAGACAGGATTTCACCATGTTGGCCAGGATGGTCTCGATCTCTTGACCTCGTGATCCGGCCACCTCAGCCTCCGAAAGTGTTGCCATTACAGGTGTGAGCCACTGCGCCCGGGTCGCACACTGCTTTTTAATAAGCTGGTCTGTCTTCTTGTTTACATAGGCTGTGCTATAATCATTTAAAGTTCAAAATTACTTCTAAAAAAATTAATCCTTAAATATCCCTGCTGTTTCATGAGCTCTTTTACAATTTAGAGGAATCTATTTGTCACTGATGTTTAAAAAACAAAGTCAAAGCAGGGAGGCTTTAGCTTCATTCATGAACATTATTATAAAATGATCGAGAGCAAATTTTTTTTTGTCCTTGTGGTACTGTTTCTGCAGATCTACGTGAATTTGAGCATTTAAAGTAATACTAAATTTGTTACATCCTCTTCATCATTCACTTCACCACGGTAGCCCCTAGTGGTGAAAGGAGATGTGAATTGCTGAGTGCTCACATTGCAGGGAATTTCTTCCTCAGTTGAATAAAAAGGAGTTAAGCCTCTTTGGAAATGAGGGTTATAGCCTGTCAATAACTACATTTATTCCTGTTTTGAAGAAATCATAATTCTGGTGTCCAGCAAATGTAGATGCCAGCATTATTTAAAAAGTGATTGAGCAGAGAAATGAATTGAATTTTTGACCCACTCTGTCTTCCACCTTTCGTGGGAGCCTCTACAGGGGGATGAAGAAGAGGCATATAAGATAGAGAAACAATGATTGCTCTGTTAATCTACTTTAATTGATACTAAAATCTGACAGCGAATTACAAGTTCCAGGCAGCAAGGCTTACTAATTCATTGCTAATTTCAAGGCTCTCCTTCGCTTTCTTTTTGCCTTCAGCTCCTGCAAAGGACAGGCTTTTTTTTTTTTTTTTTTTTTTTTTGAGACAGAGTTTCGCTCTTCTTGCCTAGACTGGAGTGTAATGGCCCTTAACCTCTGCCTCTTGGGTTCAAGTGATTCTCCGGCCTCAGCCTCCTGAGTAGCTGGGACTACAGGGATGCATCACCATGCCCGGCTAACTTTGTATTTTCAGTGGAGACGGAAAGGCTTCTCCGTGTTGGTCAGGCTCGTCTTGAATTCCTGACCCTGGGTGATTGCCTGCCTCAGCCTCCCAAAGTGCTGGGATTACAGGGGTGAGCCACGGCACCTGGCCTAGGACAGCGTTTTATAGTTCAGTTTCTCAGTGTATCTTTGACTGCCCTTAATTAAACTTGACCTGCTTCACCACCACTGATGTTAATGGAGATGCAAAGCATTTTGCTGTTACAATGATAGCTCCGTTGATGGCTGTTCATTAACTGCTTTTCAAAAGTGCTGCTTTTAACTTTCATTTTATAAATATTTAACTGAATTTTTATAAAATATCTGCATAGAATATAGAGGTTCTGCTTACCTTTTTAATACATAGTAAAAAATCCCTTTTGTAATTTTATATTTTATAAGAATGTGTCCTTAATTCATACTTAACATAAATTCTCACACAAATAAGCAGTATCTCAAAAAAATCGATGATTTAATAGTTTATGACCCTTATACACGTAATTAATTCTAGTAAAATATCTTGGAAAAAAGAACGAGTATTTTTATATAGATAAAAAATTCTGATTCTTTTCTGGTCTTAATATAAAATTAAATATGTTAAAGAGAACTTATAAATTACATAGTGGTTCACTGCTCAGGAAAAAATGACAAAGAGGGTAAAATTAAAAGGATTAATTTTTCTTTAAGGCTGATGAATTAGCAACAGGCATCAATCTCTTTTCCTTCTCCAAACTTCAGACAAATGATGGCAAAATAATTTTTAAGAAGTCAATTTATACAGGCCAAAAACCTAAAGTACAGAGACTAGGAAAGACAATAATAGAACGGAGAGCAGTTGACGTCCATAACATTCCTATTATCTCCATTTTCTAGATAAGAATATGGAGAAGCGGAATCATTAAGCCATTTGCTGATTTTCACATACTCAGTAAGTGGCAAAGTTAGTATTGAAACCCAAGCAGTCTTGTTTTAAAGTCATACATTCAATCACTGTGCCATAATTCAATCCATTGTGAAGAATGGGAAGCAGGTGGAGAAGTGATTGATGAAGCAGGACTGCAAACGTGCTGCCGAAGTGCCTGCAGTGTGAAGACCCTACAAGACATCAGAAAATCTTCCAGTGAAGCTTGAGCAGCTCACCACTTGGAAAAACTGAGTGCTTTGGAAGGCAGGGTAAAGTGCAGTTCTGAAAAGAGAAGAATTCATCAAGTTCTAAATTGGTTGCTCTCTCTTACCCCACAGTGGGCAGTGGCCTCTCCATTTCTCATCATTTTTTTTTCCCTAAGTCTCTTGAATCTTAAATATACTATTCTGTGAATTAAACTTGGTAAACATTGGACTTTGACGAGAGCTGTTATCAGAAGTTTACATACTTTAATCAAAGGACCTGTAACCTTCTTCCCCTCCTTGGTTTCTACACCACCAGTAGACAATTACACTATACCAGCTCCCTTCCTAAAATCCCCTTCTAAAATGTAAATAGCCAAAGATCATCAGTCATTTGAGCAAAATTTTAGCATGAGTAGTTGAGACCTATAGTAACAACTAAAATAGACTGGGATAAAACAGAAATAATGTTTGGAATCAAATAACAGGAAAAATACTTATAACTGATATTGGAGCAAGAAAAAATACAATAAAAAAAGAATATGAAAAATAGATAACAAATAGCTATTGGAAAGGAATAAGAAATAAAATTTTTAAACCAGTGGAACTAAGACAAACCACAAAATAAGAAAATTCTATTAATAACAGGTGGTGGAGGGGACTGTATTTTTTTTTTTTCTTTTTTAAGGAGGATTTTTTGGGCTGGGCACGGTGGCTCAAGCCTGTAATCCCAGCACTTTGGGAGGCCGAGATGGGCGGATCACAAGGTCAGGAGATTGAGACCATCCTGGCTAACACGGTGAAACCCCGTCTCTACTAAAAAGTACAAAAAAAAAAGCTAGCCGGTAGTCCCAGCTACTCGGGAGGCTGAGGCAGGAGAATGGCGTGAACCCGGGAGGCGGAGCTTGCAGTGAGCTGAGATCTGGCCACTGTACTCCAGCCTGGGCGACAGAGCGAGACTCCGTCTCAAAAAAAAAAAAAAAAAAAAAAAAAAAAGAGGGATTTTTTTTCTTGTTGCCCAGGCTAGAGTGCAATGGTGGAATCGCGCAATCTCGTCTCCCTGCAACCTCCACCTCCTAGGTTCAAGCGATTCTCCTGCCTCAGCCTCCCAGGTAGCTGGAATTACAGGCATGTACCATCACGCCTGGCTAATTTTTGTATTTTTATTAGAGATTGGGTTTCACCATGTTGATCAGGCTGAATGGTCTTGAACCCCTGACCTTGGGTGATCCCAAAGTGCTGGGATTATGGGTGTGAGCCACTGTGCCTGGCCACTGTATCTTGCACATGTACCCTAGAACTTAAAAGTATTTAAAAAAAATGTAATTGCTGTGGAAGGCAAGAAAGGTTTAGGAGGCTTTCCGTATTGAAGAGGACTGAGGAGATAGGACAACTAATTGCAATACATGATTGCAGACTGGATCCAATACTGGAGGAAAATCATGCTATACAGAATTGGCTCAACTGATAAAATCAGAATACTAGCAGTAGATTACATCAAAGTATTGTATCAATTTTACATTTACTGAATCTGATACCATACTGTAGTTAAGAAGAGAATATTCATACTCTTAGGAAATACACACAGAAGTATTTAGAGGTAAAGGGTCATGATATATGTCACTTAACAAAAGACTTAGACAAATACGGGATATTTAAATAAAGGAGAATGATGTGCAATCTGAGAACAAGAAGTCCAGCAGAGAAAGGCAAAGATAGGGAGTCAGAGAGCAACCAGTGAGATGGGAGCAGAAGGATGGAAGGCTGGAGGAGTGATGTCTAAACATATTAAGAATGGAACGCAAATATTTTGATTATTTTGTATATATGAAGTTTGAAATTATCACTGACAATCTTACCAACGTCAGGAAAAATGAAGATACTGTGCTACAAATGTAAACTTAGAGAACAATATTTACATAGTCGTCATAATGTTAATTATGAAATATTGATTTCACCAAAACCAATTTGATTTAACACATTGAGAGAATAGTGGGAATAGAGTCCTGTAATTGGTGCATCTGCCGTAATTCTTATGTAGATATCCTAATAGTTAATAGGTAATGTTTAAAATTGATAAATCAAGATAACAATACCAGCATATTAGGTTAAAAATAAGATAATTACCAAAAGCACCAGATGAAAGAGCCAAACATTGTTTTCTCTATAGAACGGGACTATAGTGTAGAGAAGTGTTAAGCAAGTTGCCACTTACTCTTTTGCTGTTGTAAGCCTCTTAATACTATTTGATTACTAGATCATGAGCTCCTATTTATAAAAATAAAGCAAAGTTTCAAAGTCAGAATAATTCATGCTGCTACAAAATCCCTGAAGTCATTTCCACAGTACAGCATACTGATGATTATATGAACATTTTTCTTGTCTGAATTCTTTGTCTAGAAACTTTCTAAAAGAAACATGGTCCTGTGTTACGTGCAGCATACTTTTGAAAGAAAAACTATCTCCTATCAAAAAGTTTTTAAAAGATCCCAGATGTTATTGTCCTTTGCATCTCTAAAAGCAGTTACTTTTATAAAATTAGGATCTACTCTTTGACAGGAAATTGAACGCTGAAGTTTTGTGGGTTTCAGCAAAAGATAGGCATAACATACATCTCTACATTTTGTGAAATATGCTACAGATGTTAAAAATGTGTTGGAAATGAAGCACCTTCTGTTCTTGCTTTGGTCTCCTACCTAGAGTAAATGAAATGCTAATCACCTCTTGTGTTAGTGATAGAATTTGTAAATTTCCACAGATAAAATATGTTTACTGTAATTTCCAAATAGCTGATAGCCAGTAGCAATATCTTGACTTAAGCACCTGGTATATAAGGATCTATATTAAAGTGTTTCTATTATAACTAGCAGGTGGTATTATTTGTTACAGCAGATCATAACACTAAAAAATTATCACACATCTACAATTTGATCACAAATTTTTTTTTTTTTTTTTTCTTGAGACGGAGTCTCGCTCTGTTGCCCAGGCTGGAGTGCAGTGGCGCGATCTCGGCTCACTGCAAGCTCCGCCTCCCGGGTTCACGCCATTCTCCTGCCTCAGCCTCCCGAGTAGCTGGGACTACAGGCGCCCACAACCGCGCCCGGCTAATTTTTTGTATTTTTAGTAGAGACGGGGTTTCACCGTGGTCTCGATCTCCTGACCTTGTGATCCACCCGCCTCGGCCTCCCAAAGTGCTGGGATTACAGGCGTGAGCCACCGCGCCCGGCCTGATCACAAATTTTAGTGGCAGTGATCACTTATTCTATTAAAGAGAGGCAGTAATTGCCAAAGTACTGCCTAAAAATGTAAGAAAATTCTCATTACAGGGTAAGATAAAATTGTTGAGTTATTAAACAGAAATTCACATCTATCCCTCTACAGGAAAAAAAAGTGTACATTTAATATCTAGTATAGGCAGTCGAGTTTCCAAAGTAATCTGTCATCTCTACCAGGCATGAATCTAGGGAACAGGAGGATAACTGCTGAATTTTTGATATTTGACACTTAAAGTATAGAACTTTAAAGGAAGATCTCTATTATATAAATAATCTTTGAAGAAGAGTGATTTATGTTTTTGGACAACCAAAAAATTATTTAACTTCACAGGAATTTTAAAGCATGTTTTCACTTATTATTAAACAGTAACATTGAATATAATGCTCTTTTATCAGTTATTTTTTTCAACATTGAGCAGATGACTTTAAAGAAGGCTCATCTTCCTAGTTTTCTTTCTAAACTCAGATTATTTCTTCTCTCACTTACGCTATTTTCTAATGGCCATGTCTCAAAAAATTTTTTATTCTAGCATCTTTTTTCCTTTTATCTTGGTTTCACTGTAGTGCTAGATAGATGATTACTTGTGAGAATCTCAAATCTACATACCAGGCTCCAACTTCTCTCCTTTTCCCTCTCTTTTTGAGTTAGGGCTTGGCTCCATCACCCAGGCTTGAGTGCAGTGCCATGGTCATGGCTCACTGCAGCTTTGGACTCCTGGGCTCAAGGGATTCTCCCACCTCAGCTTCCTGAGTAGCTGGGACTCCAGGTGTACAGCATCATGACTAGCAATTTCATTGTTTTTAGAAATGGGGTCTTGCTTTGTCATCCAGGGTGGTCTGGAACTCACAGCCTCAAGCAATCCTCCTTCCTCAGCCTCCTAACGTGCTAGGATTACAGGTGTGAACCACCACACCTGGCCAACTTCTAAGTTTTAGTCTTGTACTTTTAAATTCTTTCTCATACTTACCTAATATTTTTTCCCACCATGTCAAGCCCTTAAAAACGCAGCATGAACAAAATATACTAATTTTTGGCGCCTGTAGTCCCAGCTACTCGGGAGGCTGAGGCAGGAGAATGGCGCGAACCCGGGAGGCGGAGCTTGCAGTGAGCCGAGATGGTGCCGCTGCACTCCAGCCTGGGTGACAGAGTGAAGACTCCGCCTCAAAAAAAAAAAAAAAATATATATATATATATATATACTAATTTTTTTGAGATTGATAACCGTATGATAGTGCTTATTACCTCAGAATTACAGGGGCAACAGTATAATCCAGTAGATGGGGGAAATAGTGGATATTAAGACAGAAATGGGATCATAACTCTTCTGTTTTCCCACATTAATTGTTTTAAGGGGGGTAAAGGCAGGGAATATGAAAACAGGAAGATATAAAGGAGGTTGTGAAAGATGACACAGGACTTGAAACAATGTTTCACTTTAGTAAATTTACAGTTGAATGTATAGAACAGAGAAAAACAGAAGAAAAGAGGAAGGAAAAACAAACTCCATGATTTAAAATTTTGATGACTGTGACAATAAACTGAGAAATGGTAGAAATAAAAATTATAAGCTTCAAATATATATTGCTTATTCTTGACAAAGATGATAGTTGCAAGCTGAAGCCAAAATTTCTAACTAGCATTAATGCAAAGATTTCAAGACAAACTTTAATAAAGACTTATTGAGGCCGGGCACGGTGGCTCAAGCCTGTAATCCCAGCACTTTGGGAGGCCGAGATGGGCGGATCACGAGGTCAGGAGATCGAGACCATGCTGGCTAACACGGTGAAACCCCGTCTCTACTAAAAAATACAAAAAGTTAGCCGGGCGAGGTGGCGGGCGCCTGTAGTCCCAGCTACTCGGGAGGCTGAGGCAGGAGAATGGCGTGAACCCAGGAGGCGGAGCTTGCAGTGAGCTGAGATCCGGCCACTGCACTCCAGCCTGGGCGACAGAGCGAAACTCCATCTCAAAAAAAAAAAAAAAAAAAAAAAAAAAAGAATTATTGATGCAAGCACTTTGAGAAAGCAAAGGTAGAGGCTACCCATTAGCTCTTGCTTAGAAAGATAAAAGTCACTGAAATAAAATTTGCATTTTAATCTACACATTTTCAGCATTATGTCATCATAAATTTGCATGTTGTTTATTACAAATGGGAAACGATTTCCTGTAATAAATCAAGATTAGTTTTAATAGTTTCAAGGACTGTTGATTGTAATCTTAAGACTATTAGTGTTGTGGAAAATTAAATATAATGGTGTTTTAGGAAAAGTTCATTGAAGGTTCCATTTTATGTGCCTTAAAAGATGAATTTTGCTTATTAATTCTGATATTTAAGCACTGCTGTAAACTTCACATATTTAGTAATAACCACTGTATACTTAATGAATACAAAATATGGAGTATTTCCATATTAAGTTAGAAGAAACATTTAAAAGCAATTCTACTTGTGATGTCATTGGGGGTTCAACACAATATAAAGTACACACATTGCTGGGGGAGAAGCAAAGAATAAAGAACTCATGGGGAAAAACTAAAGACTCACCTAAATCAAATCATGGTTTTCAGCATTTTCATTACTACTCTTTGTTACAAAAAAATTGCTATCTGTCCTTTTCTATATGTCCTCTACATTAAAACTTACTATTTGTATACATACTGCTCCCTACATCGGCAGTGCCATTCCCAGCCCACTTATCTGCCCTCTTAAATTTATATCAAATTCAACTCCCTTCAAAAAGCCTTCTCAGTTGCTTTAACCCAAGTCAGTAGTCTGTCTTCTGGAAAACAATTGATGCCGATGCCTCTTTTTCCTTTAGCAACTGAAAATAATAGTGTAATTATTTAATGTGTGTGTGTGTGCATAACAACATCATACTATTTAGTGGTATTTATATCAAGTATCTGCTACAATGGATGATAGAGGACTTAAAGACAAATATGTTATTCATATCTATTTCTCACAGGTCTACTGCTGTTGCGGAATTTTTTTTTAGGAATCAAAGAACCCCATCAGTCATGGGGTTCAGGAGGATATTTATTATTTAGGTACACTGGCCCAGTCAGATTAACATCCAAAGGACTGAGCCCTGAACAAAGAGTTAAGCATTTTATGGGGTGAGGGGAGATCTATCTGTGCAGGGGGAAGCGTATTAGAGAAGTGAGAAAAAAAGACAGTTATTCAATTAATTGAGACATGCATAACATCATTTCTTAGTTTTCAAGGAAAAACATGTTTTGCAACTTGAGTTTATCTGTCTGGTGACCTTGCTGCTGCCTAGCTATGGAATCAGGGTCTTCACATTGCCTGGGAAGGGAGGAGCGATAAGGCTCACTAGCTACAGAAAATCAGGCAGTTAGTTTTTTAAAGGGCTCCAGCTCTTCCTGTTTCTCAGGGGTAATTGGGTTTTCTTACATACAGCTGAGTTTCTGCTTACACACACTTCAATTTCTTTTAATTCCTGCTGCAGTGCAGTGCAATGTTCATAGTAGATGCTTAATATTTTTTGAATTACTGTCTCTTTAGTCATTGAGAGCCATCATTTTGAGAGTCAGTCTCATTCTTCTAGCCTTAGATTATTTTCATTTTCTTGAGGTATGTGAATAAAGGACACAGGAGGAAAAAAAAACACAGTTGAGAGTTTTGGTTAGTAGTAACCCAATTCACCCAGATTTTACTTCATATTGGTTGGAACTCTAAGTTGAGTGCAACTAACATGAGACTTGTTTTGATTTATTGTAAACATATATCTTGAATGACTAATGAACACTGCTTCATGTAAACAAATTTTCACCTTCTGATAATTTCCTATATTACACTTTGTAAAATATTCCCATTGGTAGTGGTCTAGAAAATATAATTTCAGTTGTTAAAATTCAACATTACTGTGTAGTTGTTGAAAATATTGAATAACTTGTTGCTACATGATGTTAGCTGTAGCTTAAATTTCAGATCGTGAGTGTTGTTAATATTACATAGTTGGAATTAGTTCTGAGATCAGTGAATCAATGCTATCTTAATATTTTGTGTCTTTAATATTTATACCAATTTATTTTGTGAGTGGATTTCATAAAAGGGAGTTGCTTTATGTTGCCAAGCTCTTTATCTTGGGTTTTTGTCCAGAGCTGAATTCCCTTTTCCATCAAAGGACAGAGAGAGCCCATTATAACCTATTGAACAATGCTGATTTGATGGGTAGGCCACTTACATTAAAGTGAAAAGGAGGCCGGGCGCAGTGGCTCACGCCTGTAATCCCAGCACTTTGGGAGGCTGAGGTGTGGGCGGATCACGAGGCGAGGAGATGGAGACCATCCTGGCCAACACGGTGAAACCCTGTCTCTACTAAAAATACAAAAATTAGCCGGGCATGGTGGCAGGCACATGTAGTCTCAGCTACTCAGGAGGCTGAGGCAGGAGAATGTCGTGAATCCGGGAGGCGGAGCTTTCAGTGAGCAGAGATCATGCCACGGCACTCTAGCCTGGGCGACAGAGCGAGATTCCATATTTAAAAAAAAAAAAAAGTGAAAAGGAGAGAATTTTCTCTGCAAATATCTAAAGATCCTTTACACAAAATAAAAAGACATTTTATAGGAATAACAAATATGATGCTATAAAGTGAAAAAATGAATAATGTAAACTTGACTAGTGATAGCTGACCTTGTGTTAGGTTAAAGAAAGAACAAAGTGAACTTAGCATCTAATTCGGTAGCAATCATCTCTGTCTCATACAGACATGTGCAGACACACACAATTCGCATTTTGGAAGCCAATTTACTACTTTTATTTTTTGAGGCCATTTATTTTCTCTAAAATGGAAGCTTTGGTAAGCTAGCCATTATTTTTGCTTGGTCACATCAATCAGTTGTCACACCTATAAAGTGCTTAAACATTTATAAAACGTTTGTAAAAGGCTTTCACAAATATTATACTAGTTGATTTATAAAATGGAGACAATTTAGAACAAATGAGTGATTTAAGTCTCAGAGGCTTAAAAGAGACTTAATACACTCTTGCATACATAACTCCTGCGTAGCAGACTAGATATCTGAGCCTCAGGAAATCAATATTACGACTGCCCACTACACCTGTTTTGCTATGACACCAACTCTAAACTATCATTGCATTCCTTTTACTTTCTGTGATCCTTCTAGTTTCCAGTTAATGTTATGACACATTAATTATGTGCATATGGTGGGAGAAGAATAGGAGAATGATGAAGAATTATCAAGAGTAAATTCACTAATGACACAGAAATGAAGAAAAATTATTAAAATACTTACATTCACAGACCTGCCCCCTCTGTCCATTAAGAATAATTCGGGTCTACTCAGTCAACCTGGGCAGCCCTTCATGTACACCCTTCCTAATTAAGAAGCAGTATTTTGCTTTTTCAAAGTTGATAATGGGGAGGGCCAAGAGAGAAAACACCTTTCAAATAGGTTTCTAAAGGAGAGTTTATTTATTTATTTATTTTTTTGAGACGGAGTCTCGCTGTGTCGCCCAGACTGGAGTGCAGTGGCCGGATCTCAGCTCACTACAAGCTCTGCCTCCCGGGTTTTTACGCCATTCTCCTGCCTCAGCCTCCCGAGTAGCCGGGACTACAGGCGCCCGCCACCTCGCCCGGCTAGTTTTTTTGTATTTTTTAGTAGAGACGGGGTTTCACCGTGTTAGCCAGGATGGTCTCGAACTCCTGACCTCGTGATCCGCCCGTCTCGGCCTCCCAAAGTGCTGGGATTACAGGCTTGAGCCACCGCGCCCGGCTAAAGGAGAGTTTAGATGAGGATAATTATTTTTTTGGGAGGGGGGTCCCCTAGGATGCTTAATTTAGGAAGTTACGTAGCGCTGTGTGATGAATGTAGTCCACTTGTACTACATCATGTTAGAAAAATGAGTTATTTTGAAATTACAGCTGTTTCATTCTCTTTTGTCATAATGTTGCTCTGATTTTGGATGGCATGAGTCACAATTTTATAAGGGCACACAGAGATAATGGATGGCACTCATACTCGACGTCATTACCATCTATTACAGGAGTCACACAGTCTGCAAAAAAATAGCGTAAAAAGTACTACTAGATAAATCAGGGCTATAAGACTTAGCCCACTTACTCCCACTTAGGGCTGGAAGCACCAGGGAAATATTCCTGAAGAAAATACATAAATGTTTCTTTCTCCTTAAGTACTAAACTGGAAACAGTTTAGGGTACCTGCAGTATATTTTGCATATTGATCTAGTACCCAATATAAGTGAGCATAATATGTATGTTTGTTTAAGTGGGTCAAATCTAATTATTATTAATATGATTGAAAGCATATTTCTGTATAGTCACCTGGGATTAAAGCGCCTGAATCCCAGCTACTCAGGAGGCTGAGGCAGGAGAATCTCTGGAACCCAGAGGCGGAGGTTGCAGTGAGCTGAGATCGCGCCATTGCACTCCAGCCTGGGTGACAAAGCCAGACTCCAAAAAAAAAAAAAAAAAAAAATGTTGCATTGACAATCCTGCTGATCTTCTCTAAGCCCATAGGACTCTCCAAATAAAAGTACAGTTTATAACTATCCATTATAGGTAGGGCATGGTGGTCACACCTGTAATCTCAGCACTTTGGGAGGCCAAGATGAGCAGATCACTTGAAGTCAGGAGTTCAAGACCAGCCTGGCCAACATGGTGAAACCCCAACTCTGCCAAAAATACAAAAAACAGCTGGATATAGTGGTACATGCCTGTAATCCCAGCTACTTGGTAGGCTGAGGCGGGAGAATTGCTTGAACCTGGGAGGTGGAGGTTGCAGTGAGCCAAGATCATGCTGCACTCCGGCCTGGGTGACAGAGTGAGTGAGTCTCTGTCTCCAAACCAGACCAAACCAAACCAAATGAACAAAACTATTGTATATACATCAAGAAGTGTACCAGTCACACACAAGCTTTTGTTTCTTTTAGTGATTTGTTAGATGGAATTCTTTTAAACTTCAGTTTGTTTAACAGGGTGATATATAATGCATGCATCTTTGAGACAGGTTTTTTAAATTTCATTTTTAAGCAGACTGACAGCAACTGGTTCTTTAATATGAATGCATTGTTTTGTTAACCCTGTATGTGAAGTGGTCAATCCTTACTGTGTGCATGAGTGAGACTGACATGGGAACTGTGCAGTAGACAGAGCAGTGGGAGGCAGGGCTGGCTCGGGGGGTGCTAGTCACCATGTCACAGGAAGGTGTGTCTGGGCCTAGATGCCAGGAGGCTCTCAGGGCTTGTTTCTCAAGCACCAGGGAGTGATCAGAGCCACTTGGCTCTGCTTAGTGCTCTCTGCTTAGGGCTCATAGTTGTGACGTGCCCATCCCCTGGGATCACACGGTCCCACTGCTGCCCATGACCCTGACACACTCAGGCAGAAGGGCCCAGGGTGGGATCAGAAAGCTGGGGGGTCTGATTTGCATGGATGGACCCTCCCTCTCTCTGAGTATGAAGAGAGGAAGGGAGAGATTTGGGGGAAGCTCTGCTTCAGCAGTGGGCACAGAAGGCAGGACTTGGACAGGATGCAGCATGGTGTGGCCCCCTCTCCTTGCCCTCCCTATTTACTGCACAGATAACTGGACACAGGGCCAGGGGAGGGGCTCTGGTTCTCTGCTTGTCTCTAGATCTAGAGTCACCATGTCTGTTTCTCTCCCACTTCCAGGGTCCTGAGCTCAGTCTGTGCTGACTCAGCTGCCCTCAGTGTCTGGGGGCCCAGGGCAGAGGGTCACCATCTTCTGCACTGGAAGCAGCAACAATGTCACAGATACTTATCCTGTGAACTGGTACCAGCATCTCCCAGGGGTGTGCTTAGACTGCTCATCCTTGGTGATAGTGATTGACCCTCAGGAGTCCCTGACTGATTTCTCTGGCTCCAAGTCTGGCAACTTAGCCTCCCTGACCATCACTGGGCTCTGGCCTGAGGATGAGGCTGATTATCACTGCCAGTCTTAGGATAGCAGCCTAGATGCTTACACAGTGCTCCGGGCCGGTGAGAAAGTGAGACAAAAACATGCTGTGTGCCCAGCAATGAGGCTTTCCCCAGCACCCAATACTCCTCAGCCAAGTCAGCTGGTTCCTTCTTCGTATTTTTCTTTTTGGCCTAAAACTGGAGTCTGAAAACCTCTTCAGTGTAATTTGTTTAGGGGATGTACCTCACACCTAGATAATGTGTGCCCCAAGCCCACACTTTGGCAACCACGTCTTGTGTAATTTTATCAAATGTAGCAGATCTTCCTGGATCCCAGGGGCCAGCTGCTCTGGGACAATCCATGAGGGGTGAGTCAGTCAACTGGGGCGTCCACAGCAACATACCACAGACCGGGGTCTTCACCAACAGATACTCATTTTCTCACAGTTCTGGCATCTGAAAAGATCTGATCAAGGTATCAGCAGGTTGTGTGTGTGTGTGTGTGTGTGTGTGTGTGTGTGTGTGTGTGTGTGTGTGTATTTGTTCCTGGCCCCTCTTTTATTCGCAGGTGGCCATCTACTGACACTGTCCTCACATGGTCATCGCCAGGTCTGTGTATTGTTTTTGTATAAATTTATTATGAAGACACCAGTAGTCCTGGAGTAGGGACCCATTCTTATAACTTCATGCAATTTTATTATCTCCTTAATGACCCAGTCTCCGAATTTAGACAGATTGGCTGTTCATTTGTAAACATTGAAAATTGGAGTGGACATCATTTGATTCATAACAAGAGATTTAGGGGGACCAGGGGCCCAGGTCCAGCTGTGTTTTACTGGGGAGAATTGATGATGCAGAGACCATCTGTCCACTCCATTGACCTGAGCACCTGCTGTGTGCCAGGCTCTGGAAAGTGGGAATAAGAAATGTCCCAGGAACATGAAGAAAGGTGAGTTTGCAGGAGTGGGGATACCACACAGAGGGATTAATGAGAAACATGCAGAGTCTGATTAAGGTTGTAAATCCACTTGCTGCATATGCGATGGATGAGGAGAAGGGGAGAGTCCAGGCAGTACCAGATGGGGCTCTAGTTTTGACACAAATGTCAGACTGTGGAGTCCTGGATGACGGTGCAGCAGGCAAGCTGGAGAAGAGAGGCCATAACCACATGGTTCAGGGGTCAGGGAGCTGAGAAAAGAAGTGCAGGAAGAGAGAGATCTGGTCAGGCATCTCTGGACTTGTGTGGGGGCTAAAGATTAACAGAACCAGGCCAACTGCCTGCCTGGTGCTGTCCACTCAAGGGTCACAACTGTGACCTCCCCATATCTAGCACCCACAGCACCACCCCTGCCCATCTCCCTGATACTCAAAAGCAGAGGGGCCTGATCCAAGGTCTAGTGTGGCATCAGAAGGCTGAGGGCTCTCATTCGCAAGGATGGACCCTTCTCTGATGGTATGAGGAGAAGAAAGGAGAGATTTGGGGGAAGCTCTGCTACAGCTGTGGACACAGAAGGCAGGACTTGAGACACACTTCACCATGGCCTGGTCCCCCTCCTCCTCACCCTCCTTGGACACTGCACAGGTGACTGGACATGGGGCCATGGAAGGGGACCTGGGAATCCCATGGGGCCCTGCTTTCTCCTCTTGTGTCTAGAACCAGAGTCATACGTCTCTCCCACTTCCAGGGTCCTGTGCCCAGTCTGTACTGACTCAGCTGCCCTCAGTGCCTGGGGCTCAGGGTCATAGGGTCACCGTCTCCTGCACTGGAAGCAACTCCAACATGGAGGGTGGCTGTAATGTGAACCAGTATCAGTAACTCCCAGGTGCTGACCTCAGACTCCTCATGGATAGTGATAGGAATTGGCCTTCCATGGTCCCTGACCAGTTCTCTGGCTCCAAGGCTGGCAACTCGGCTTCCCTGACCATTACTGGGCTCTGAGTTGAGGATGAGGCTGATGATCACTGCCAGTCCTTTGACAGCAATGCAAGTACTTGCACAGTGCTCCAGGCCCATGGGGAAGTGAGACAAGGGTCCCCTTCCTCCTTTGCCAGGAGGGCGAGCACCCAGCAGCCCCTGCTCAGGCCTGGATGGAGGCTTCTGCTACTGCTGCTGCCCCCATGGCCCCAGGTGCATCTAAGGCCCCACCGGGGATTGGGGCTGCTCCTCTCCTTCTGTCCTGAAAGTCATGCACAGCAGCTCCTTCCTAGGAAAAGGACTCCCAGGGAACAACATCCTGCTTGCTGCAGCTTGGTATACAAGGCCTGTTTGCTCTGAAGTCCTGGGCTGAAGTGGCAGGTCCGGCTGTATCATCTCAGACCCACCTCTGACGGGGAACCTGCATCTTCCTCACCCTCCTCTTTCTGTTTCCAGGGGTTTCCAGAGTGGTGTCTTCCTCTCATTGGTTCTCAGTGTGTAGTCCTGTTCTTTTTGTTTTAACCTATTTTTACACATCTTTTTATTGAGGAGTAATTGATTTATAGTAAACCCCTGATATTTACATGCTTAATTTTATGTGTTTTGAAATATTAATATACCTTAAAAACTTACCGCAATGTATCAGTGACTCCATCCTTAACCCCAAAACCTCCTTGTTACTTTTTGGAATCTCCCCTCCCTCCCTCCCTACAGCTTCTCCCAGACAATCACCCATTCATGCTCTGCATGTGGTTTGATTTTTAATTCTTAAGATTTGTAAATGGATTCCCACAGTATGTTCCCCTTTGGTGTGGCTTCTCTCACTCTGCACACTCCTTCAGAGCCCTGGGCAACAAGAGCGAGACTCCGTCTCACCAAAAAAAAAAAAAAAAAAAAAAAAAAAAAAGGATCAGTGATGCTGATGCTTACGTTCCCTGCCAGTAAGGGTCTGTATAGACACGCAGAGACCTGTCCCTGTCTCTGCATCCGCATTGTTTTTCTGTTGTACAACTGCAATGTCAGCATTGACTGCATTTTTCAAGTCCTTAAGTGTGTGACCTTACTTGATCCTCACAGAAACTCTATTATTACTTCCCAGAACGTGAATCCTGGTTGGAGGGGGTGTGCATGTGGCCTGGGAATAGGATTTTTCAATTTAGCAAATACAAAAACAGGAAGTTAGCTAAATTTAAATTTAACAACAATTTTTATTTTTTATCTTTTTAGTATGAGAATATGCCACATGGTTTCGTTTGTTACTCTAACCTAACTGGGAATCCTGTACCCCTGCAGACACAGATTCTCAGGGGTCTCACTCTGCGGCTGGGTTCCCTGTCATGCCCGAATCTGTGCTTTTAACCTCCAGAGGAGTTTCTCTAACACAGACATCCCCAAGTAACTCCATCAGTTAACAAAGACGTGTGATACGATTCCCTCTCAATGATGTCTACTCACTTTCCGTGAGTAATCCCTCTAGGATACTCCTAGCCCCAGACTCAGGGCCTCTTCAGGGTCTGCTGCCTGTTGGCCTCTGAACCAGGGACCCACAGCTTTTCACAACCACAGTATTGAGTCTGGAAGATGCAAAGAGGCCCCTCAGGCTCCTCATTGTGGGCACCAGCCAGGGGTTCATAAGAATTCCATGATACAGACAGGAGAGTTCAGGATGCCCCGCTCAACTCTCTCTCTATCCAGCGAGAGATTGATCCAGGGTCCATTTGATGCTTTAGGCTGGTGGAGTGAGAGCAGGGTGGAGGCACAGACTGAAAGCCCCAGTCTTCCAAGACGGGGTTTGGAAGCCAGAAAAGGAGGCCCTAGTCTGAAGAGCGAATAGGGATCTAGGAGGCTGCTCAACGCATGGCCGGCCTGCATTTCTGGGAGTAGCTCTGCCATCACTCTGGTCTCCCAGCTCTGACACCTGTCAGGGAACCTCCCTCAGGCAGAGTAAGTTCCCAGGACTTCACAGTGAAGGAGTTCTGTGCACCAAAATAAGGACAGATGCAGCCTAACAAGGTCCCAGCAGTTGCCTCCCCTGAGGAGGAGGGAATAGACAAAGGCAGGGCAGAAACTCAAAGATGAAGAAGTAGTGGAGGTGATAGAAACAGCCCCAGGGGCTGTAACTGGAGTCAGACATGGGGGTGATGAGGGTCACAGGATTGAGGGTGGGGCCTTGAGGATTAGTACCTGCGGAATATGCCCAGCATCCATCCACCTGAGGCTGCTGTGCCCTGTGGCTTTGCTCTGGAGCTCAGCTGCCCCTTGCAGCTTTGCCCTCCTATCTCATGGGTGAACCTCAGCCGTCCTCAGTGGCCTCTCTCTGGTGGGAGTCCAGGTATGGCTGGGGATCATGGATGTGGGACAGGTACCACCTTGGTGAGATGAACTGCATAGATAACTCCAGCTTTGTGAATCCCAGCACCAAGGTGAGGGCATCTAGTACCCCCAGTGTGCCTGCGCCCTCTCTGGTTGCTGACTTTGGGTGTCTCTGCCATGGCTTGGCTCTTGTCCTCCAGAACTTGTTCCTTCTGCCAGGCCAGGTCCTTAGAAAATCCTGAGGACACTTGGAATCCAAGAAATCCTGCTCCCTTCTTCCTCCAAGGTGCAGGGCCATGGCCAGGAGTCCCTTCTCTCTGTGTCTCTTTCTTACTCCGGCCCTCATGACGAGCTGTCCCTAGGAGAGAAGGTCACAGTCTCCTGACTACAGTTTCATGTAAACTTGATTCTGCTCCCCGCCCTGGTCCCAAAAGTCCCTAGGCCACATCTAACCATTATTCACTGCTTAGTGACAACAGTTGTACACCCACAGTGCACAGACTTTCAGGGCTGTGAGACACACCCCAGCCTGGGCACCTTCATTCTAAAGTGGCCTTCACTAAGTCACCAGCAGGGTGGGCAGTGACTTCCCTGTCCCTTTCTACACCTTAGAACTTACAAGGGATGGTTCAAAGCATCAACTTCACTATATTTCCATATAGAGTTTCTTTCCCCGGCAGCGTGTGGGTCATTTCAGGGTCATACAGGGGAGAAAGAAATGCATTGTGTTAGAAAAAGCCATTGCTATTGGACTGGTAGCTGACATTATGTTACCTTGAGTCTGATTTTATCACCTTGCCATGATTCAGTTTTCCAGTGAGAAAACTTGGAGGTGATGGAGATGATTTTTGTCTTGACTGGGGCAACGGCTTTATGGGTATATACATATGTCAAGCTTAGTAAGCTGAAATTGAACACTTCAAATATATAGAGTTGATTGTAATGTATGTCTCAGTAAAATCATTATGGATATATTTCCATCTCCTTACTATCAGAGTGAGTGTCCTCATTATGTGTCTCCAGTTTCCTTCACAACAGAGCCACCTCTGTAACATCAGACCACTGACGTGGCCCCCGTAAGCTTGGCCGTGACCTTAACAGTCTGTTTTTAATGTCTGTGATGGGTGCATATCCTGCTGTGTCTTCCAAGGACATTTCCCCCTTCATAGGAATATGGCGTGCTCTTTGTCCTGCTATAGGGTTTCTGGTCTTTCACATTCAGGTCGCAGCTGCCGCCTACCCTGGCTTCTGTGGAAGGAGCTGCTCAGGACTTTGGTCCCAGAGTCCTCTGTGTTCTCCCATCACTGCAGCCTTCTCACAATGGAAGGTCGCCGTGATTCTCACAGCCCCTTCTTGTAATCCAGAGTAACCTCCTGGGTCAAGAGTATTTACTTATACCCACAACAGAGGCTTGACTCTCAGATGCTGTGAACTGACGCTGACCAGTCTCTGAGGCTAATGCTATTTACCCGATTTTCACTGAGAGACTGCATTCTGGCCAGTGAGCAGCAGGGAGCACTGTGGGTCTGTCTCAGGGTCTGTACAGTGGGTGTCCACAGCTGTACCACCCCCCAAACTTCCCAGGGCTGTGCAGTGGAGCCTGCACTCACTGAGACAGCTCAGCAGCTGTGTTCTCTCTGGGTGTGGTTTCAGCATCCACCTTCTCCCAGGTCCAGCCTGCAAGACTTTCCTCTCCACCAGCCCCCCAGGTCTTGAATAAATGCATGGGGAGGGGTGGGGACAGTCATTGGGGGGACATATTTGCATTCCTAGTCCCTGGGCTCTCTGAGGCCAGTGGAGGAAAGATAAGAGAGGCCTGGGGGCAGCACTCCAGCTCTGGACCTCAAGAGGGCTGTGTCCACCATAGCTGGGGGCCTTCTCTTCTTGCTGCTCCTCCCTCAGTTCTCAGATAGGGACAGGCCTCCAATGTCCAGGTGCATCCTCAGCCTTGACAAGTTCCCTCTGGTTCAGATCTCCTGGTAGCTCAGATTTTGCTCCTGTTTCCTCAACCATGAGTGCCTGTGTTGGCAGGTTTTCTCTCCCTACCCATGATGACTCAGTTGCCCTGTTTCTGCATCTCTGGGAACATCAGCTAGGCTCATCTGCACTCTAAGCAATGGCTTTAGTGCTGGTGGCTGCCACATATGCTGGTTCCAGCAGAATCTAGGGAGCCCTTCCTGATATCTTTTGGGATTTTATTTGGACTCAAATAAGAACCAGGGTTCTGGGGGTTCCCAGCCCCTTCTTGGAATCTAAAGATTAATTGGCCAACATTGCTGAAGCAATGTTGCTGAAGCAATGTTGGTCGATTAATCGATCAACCTATGCTGAAGCCTGAAGATGAGACTGTTATGGTAGTACGTTTCATTACAGCTCTGAGGCTTACACAGTGCTCCAGGCCCATGGGGAATTGAGAGACAAATGTTATCTCCGCTCTCCTGGCCTGGTGGAGTCACCCCAGCTGGTGGCTCTGACAGATGTAGCTCAGTGTGTAACTTCCGTGTGAGCACCTGATTTTCCTCAGACAAGTGGATTTAACAATGTTATACCCCTTTTTCAGTTGAACTGCTGTAGCTCCCATAATTTCCATGTATTGTGGAAGGAGCCTGGTGGGAGGTAATTGAATCATGGGGTCGGTTTACCCTGTACTGTTCTCATGGTAGTGAATAAGTCTCAAGAGAGCTGATGATTTTACACGAGGTTTCCCCTTTCACTCGATCCTGGTTCTTTCTTGTCTGCCACCATGGAAGATGTGCCTTTCACTTTCTGCCACAATTGTGAGGCCTCCCCAGCCACGTGGAACTGTGAGTCTGTTAAACCTCTTTTTCTTTATAAATTACCCAGTCTCAGGTACATCTTTATCAGCAGTGTGAAAACAGACTAGTACATATCCTATGAAATAAGGATAACTCAGAAAATGGAAAGTCACATACATGGAAAAATATAAAATATTGCAAGATAAAGTCAAATGAATAGATGTTTCTAGTTTGTGGTTCCACTCTATGTCATTAAAATAATATTTTTTCCAAATTTGTTTGGTAGAGTCACAGCAAAGTTTTTTTTCCTTTTTTTGAGATGGAGTTTCGCTCTTGTTGCCCAAACTGGCATGATCTCTGTTCACTGCAACCTCCGCCCCCTGGGTTCAAGTGATTCTCCTGCCTCAGCCTCCTGAATAGCTGGGATTACAGGTGCACACCACCACACCTGGCTAACTTTTTGTATTTTTAGTAGAAATGGGGTTTTACCCTGTTAGCCAGGCTGGTCTCGAGCTGCTGACCTCAGGTAATCCATCTGCCTCTGCTTTCCAAAGTGTTGTGATTACAGGCGTGAGCCATTGCGCTCGACCCACAGCAAAGTTTTAAAGTAACATGCTTTACATGTAATAGAAATCACAGCAAAGAAATAGAAAATGTCAGAAAATTTATCAGTGAAATAACAGCCCTGTGATAATCCTGCTCAAGTTCCAAATGACCTGTTTCTGAAGAAGGATTAAGGAAGAAGTTGCTTTGCCAAGTCTAGGAACACACTTGTCATTTTGGGTGATCAAAGGAAGTGAAGAAAGGACAGCTTAAGTCAGGGAAGAGGACAGATCAGGTGCAGGACACACTGCCCTGAGGCTGATGGGCAGAGTGTGAGTGCGACAGGCCTGGAGCTGGGTGTTACTGAGCTGAAATTGCGCCGTCACCTGCAGTGTGCACTTGGGGGTGACATGGTTCCGGTTGCCATCTTAACTCCATGAATAACCAGACCAGCTGGTCAAATTTTTCAGGACCTAAAAGCTGCTTTCTAAAAAATTAAATCAGTGTGATTTCAGGGTCCCTGACTGTATTCAAGGGTTAGATAGAAAACCGACATCCGTAATTCTTTTAGACACTCTGAAGATGCTTCTCACAAAACAGATCCCCTCTAAGCACTGGCTTGACCTGTCTCAGAATGTGTGGTATTGTCCCTGTACCACATGGGCTGCAGCTGGCCTGGTCTTGTGGGAGGATGGATAATTTGGTGTAATACATTGGGGAAATCCTGAGCCTCAGAACTCTCTGGGTCATTGTGGGACCCAGGGAACAGGGTTCTCCGTCTTCTAACAGTTGTCATAGATTTTTTTCACAGAACGGGTCCCAGAAAGCAAACAGGTCAGAAAGCAAACAGGCAGATGTCAAGTTTGGATGAAGTGCCTCTGCCTTCATCCTGTGGATGTGGTAGGAAAAAAGATTTGTGGCGCCTCTGCCTTCTCTTTGGGTCCTAAGGAGAAGGGTTATGGGTGTCCCCATCCTGCCTGGGGTCCCCTCTTCCTCACTGCCGTGACACATGACTGAAGCACAGGCCTCTGAGGCCCCTGCAGGTCTTCCTTGCAGGTCTGTCCGCTCCAGGGTGGGCCCTGCCCTGTGGTTACAGGTCTCTGTATCTCCCCTGTTGGTCCAGCCTGATGCAAGGGCTCAGCTCCCGGAAGAGAAGCCAACATTACTGCCATGGAAGAAGCAACGCCGTAAGTAGAATGGCAAGATTTTTTCACATCAGCACTGGGGATATCTCATGCCTACTTTGGGTCCATTGAAGCAATCATATACTCTCTGAATCTCAGTTCTCACTTTTGGCTCCATGTAACCCTACCTCAGCAACTCTTACTTGCTACATGGGGAATAAACGAAAGGAGAGGTTTGTAAATGACAAGTGTCAGTCACTCTTCACCATGCAGGGGTGTCTGTGTCCTTCTGTGTCAGGTTTTGTGCCAGCAGGGTTGTGCCCTGCAAGCTCTTTCAAGGTCCTCCATGCAGTCCGTGTTCCCTCAGCTGGTCAGATTGTCTGGAAGTTAAGGTCACCTCCTCATGCACTGGAACAAGCAGCAGAGTCAAGTGGACAGTGTGGTCTGGTACCACAAGCTCCTACAGGAGCCCCAGATGATAATGCCTGCTGGTCTCCAGCTTGCAGGTTTCTGATTTAGGACTCTTGCTCTAGGTCTGGCCACTTGGGCTCCTCCAATACTCTGGGATCCTTTCTGAGGATACGGGTGATGATCACTGTTCAGGATATGGAAAGAGCTCAGTGTTAACCCAGGGCACCTGCCCCATGGGGACGTGAGGCATAGGCCTTCCATCTGATCCTCCAGCCTGGCCCATAGACCCACTCTCACCTTGTTTGACCAACATCAGACTCGGGACATTCCTGCAGTCATTCTCCCTCCAGGGCCAATAGACTGAGGCCCTTCCCTTGGCCTGTGGCCTTGTATCCAGTCAATCTTTATACCAGGCTTTTAGGATAAAACATCCCCAGCCTGGGCATTGCCACACAGGCAGAGGGAGCTCAGAAGGAAGATACTTTGGTGATTCCAGATGCCTGGGCACCTGACCTTGGGGTGTGTGTGTGTTCATGACTAAGGTCAGATTTGGGGTTAGGAGTGAGAGTGGTCACCAGATGGTCCAGGGAGAAGATGCTGACGCTTTTGTTGTCAAAGATAAAACTTAAACACATTCCTGCCCTTCCCTGTACTTAAGGCAGCCTCCTGAAGCCTGCAGGTTTCTGAGATTTTCCGTAAATGGAGAGGGTGCATTGCTTAGAATGGATGATTTGAGATATCATCAAAGGGCCAGACAGGAGGAGGGGACAGGTGTTGGCACAGGATAAACAGAATATACAGTTGATTATGCCAAAGAATACTGAAATAGCTTTGAGGGTAATTCAAATTCGGTGTCCTTGAGGACTAAAGGGGGTGGGGGGATTGAGGGTTTCAAACCTCCACTAGGTCTTTGTGCAAACAGATGCTGAATTCCAACCCACATGAGGAAGGAGGCTAAAAAGATGAGGCAAAATCTCTGAAATTCAGGTGAAGGAGATTTCTGCAGTTTCTTGGTGCTTAAAAGACAGAGACCTGCCAGGCATTAATTGGAAAATCCTGCAGGGTCACAGCACAGGGAGAAGGGAATGTGTTGGATACATGAATTTACTTTGATGTTAGAAACACCGCCTCTACCCCCACTAATAATGGTTTTCATCATTCGTACTTAAGTACATGTACAACCTCCAGCAACCATAATTAACCACAAAGAACATTGTGTAAACTGTCACAAGGTGGTGTGTTGTAGGAATAGTACTTGATGTATTAAAATAGTGTGGATGCTAATAAAGCAAGGTTACATGTTGCAATCTCTAGGGTTGCTACTGAACTTGCAGAATGTAAAATTAAATAGCTACTAAATGTAAAATGATACAATAGAAATACTTTATTCATAAAATAAAAAGTTAGAATGGAGGAATAGATCAGCAAAGCCTGGAAGAAACACAACATCAAATATATTAAATGTAAATGCATTGGTGAACCCCCCCAAAAAAAAGACTCCCTTAAAATAAAGATGCATGTGTGTTAAGTTTTAAAGGATGCAAAAAGTACACCATACAAACATTTACCTGCAGAAATCTGCTGTGGTTATCTTGGTGTCAGGTCAAATAATTTTAATAATAGTGGGACATTTTGTACTTATAAAGTGAGATACTCAACAAGAACACGTAACAATTATAAATTACACATCCCTAATTACATAACTTTAATCCATATAAAGTATAAACTAGTGAGACTAAAGATAATATATTCACAATTTTAGTTATAAAAAACAGCACACACTTTTATTAACTGTGTGAATAAGCAGAAAAAAATTGTACTTTAAGTAAACAACCTGATTAACCAAACTGACCCACTGACACCAGAAGCCCAAATTTTTTATTTTTTGTTTTTTATTATACTTTAAGTTCTAGGGTACATGTGCACAATGCGCAGGTTTGTTACATAGGTATACATGTGCCATGTTGGTTTGCTGCACCCACCAACTTGTCATTTACATTAGATACTTCTCCTAATGCTATCCCTCCCCCAACCCCCCACCCCCTGAAAGGCCCTGGTGTGTGATGTTCTTCACCCTGTGTCCAAGTGTTCTTATTGTTCATTTCCCATCTATGAGTGAGAACATGCGGTGTTTGTTTTTCTGTCGTTGCGATAGTTTGCTGAGAATGATGGTTTCCTGCTTCATCCATGTCCCTGCAAAGGACATGAACTCATCCTTTTTTATGGCTGCATAGTATTCCATGGTGTATATATGCCACATTTTCTTAATCCAGTCTATCAATGATGAACATTTGGGTTGGTTCCAAGTCTTTGCTATTGTGAATAGTGCTGCAGTAAACATATGTGTGCATGTGTCTTTATAGTAGCATGATTTATAATCCTTTGGGTATATACCCAGTAATGGGATTGCTGGGTCAAATGGTATTTCTAGTTCCAGATCCTTGAGGAATCGCCACACTGTCTTCCACAATGGTTGAACTAATTTACGCTCCCACCAACAGTGTAAAAGCGTTACTATTTCTCCACATCCTCTCCAGCATCTGTTGTTTCTTGAGTTTTTAATGATCGCCATTCTAACTGGCGTGAGATGGTCTCTCACTGTGGTTTTGATTTGTATTTCTCCGATGACCAGTGATGATGAGCATTTTTTCATGTCTGTTGGCTGCATAAATGTCTTTTTTTGAGAAGTGTCTGTTTATATCTTTTGCCCACTTTTTGGTGGGGTTTTTTTTTCTTGTAAATTTGTTTTAAGTTCTTTGTAAATTCTGCATATTAGCCCTTTGTCAGATGGGTAGGTTGCAAAAATTTTCTCCCATTCTGTAGGTTGCCTGTGCACTCTGATGGTAGTTTCTTTTGCTGTGCAGATGCTCTTTAGTTTAACTCCCATTTGTCTATTTTGGCTTTTGGTGTTTTAGTCATGAAGTCTTTGCCCATACCTATGTCCTGAATGGTATTGTCTAGGTTTTCTTCTATGGTTTTTATGGTTTTTATGGTTTTAGGTCTAACATTAAAGTCTTTAATACATCTTGAATTAATTTTTGTGTAAGGTGTAAGGAAGGGATCCAATTTCAGCTTTCTACATATGGCTAGCCAGTTTTCCCAGCACCATTTATTAAATAGGGAATCCTTTCCCCATTGCTTGTTTTTGTCAGGCTTGTCAAAGATCAGATGGTTGTAGATGTATGGTGTTATTTCTGAGACCTCTGTTCTGTTCCATTGGTCTATATATCTGTTTTGGTACCAGTACCATGCTGTTTTGGTTACTGTAGCCTTGTAGTATAGTTTGAAGTCAGGTAGCATGATGTCTTCAGCTTTGTTCTTTTTACTTAGGATTGTCTTAGCTATGCATTCTCTTTTTTTGGTTCCATACGAACTTTAATTTTTTTACCGGGAGCTCAAATTTGAAGAATAATTAACTAATAAATATATATTACTGGAATGATTGAATAAGTGCAAGAAGAAATAAATGAGGCATTCATTATTTCTAATTGATTTGATGCTTCTCCTCTTTGTCTGTGAGCAGGGCATCTCCCCATGTCTATTCCTAATCCTGCTCTCTTCTCTCCTCTCTCACCCCAGGACTTAGGTGCATCCTGCAGGGTGGCTCCCATCCCCCTGGGGCAAATGACTGACACGAGGAACCCTGACTTCCTGTGCTGCTCTTTGTATCTTGCTATGGTTTTAGTGTCTCCCTTCCAGAATGTGTAGATTGAAAATTGCCAGTGTGAAAATACTAAGAGGTGGGCCTTTAAGAGGTGATGTAGCGCGAGGGTGGAGTCCTCAAAGCAGAGACTAGGGCCCTTATACAAGGGCTGGAGGTTGGAGGGAGTATGCTCTCTCTTGCTTCCCTTCTACTGTCCACCATGTGAGGATACGGGAGGAAGACTCTTAACAGATAACAGTGCCTTGATCATGGACTTCCCAGCCTCAAAAAACTGTGAGTGAGTAAATATCTGTTCTTTATAAACTGCCCAGTCTGTGGGACTTTGTTTTAGCAGCACAAAATGGACTAAAATGTATCTGTGTCCTACAGACCTTGATTTTACCAAAAAACCCAAAAAACAGACATACAAAATGAACTTGCTTCCCTTCATACTGCGTGTGTGTGCACGCGCGTGCGTGCGCACACACACACACCCCCTGCACAACAGCAAAGTGAGACAATACCCACCCAGTCAAACCAACTGCAACCATCAGCCTCATCCGAGGCCTCACTTTGTGTCAAGGACCACAGTCACCCTTAGGTTCTTCCTCCTCAGCCTCCTCCAGCTCCCAGGGACCAGCCCTCAGCTCTCCTGACACATTCTCACCTGCTCTGCTGCCTTCAGGATCTTTCTTGAAAGTGGAACCAAAGATGTCTCTCTAAAGCATCTGTTTCATCCATCCTGTCTCCTGTTTACATCTCTGACAACACCAGATAATGAACCAATCCATTTTCTGTGAAAGGAGCTGCTCAGGCCTCTGCTCCCAGAGCCTTCTGCATTCTCCTCTCACTGCAGCCTCCTCACATTGGATGGTCCTCATATTCCTTACATGCCCTTCTTCTAGTAACTCGGAAGTCCTTATAGAAAAACTCTTTATTAATATCAGTAACTCAGGACAGAGTGAGTGTGTGACCCATGGATGCTGTGGACCTACAGGGACCAGGCTCTCAGGTGACTCCACTCACATGATTCCCACTGAGAGACTGCAGTGTAACCAGTGAGCAGCAGGGGGCACTGTGGGCCTGTCTCAGGGTCTGCACAGAGGGAACCCACAGCTGTGCCACCCACCAGACTGCCCAGGGCAGCGTCTCCTGCCCACAGAACTGTGGAAGGTCCCAGCAGCTGCTTCCTCCCTGGTCCTTCCCATGGGGCCAACTCTGAGGCTTACACGTTAGTCCTTTCCGAGAAGCGAGCTCATACTGCAGTTGCTTCTCAGGGTGGGGCTGAGGTCACCAGGAAGACAAACAAATGTGTGGGAACAGCCCCTCCTCAGGCCAGTGAAGAAGATAAAAGCAGCCTCAGGTGACAGAGCTGAGACTGGCGTGTCAACTGTGTCCACCATGGCCTGGACATCTCTTCTCCTTGTGCTTCTTTCCCACTGCGCAGGTGAGCCAGTTTTCCAGGACCTAGGACAGCTCCCAGCCTGTGTCAGTCCCTCTGGCTTTGAACCCCAAGGAGTTTAACTCTTAAGTGCTCCATCACCAAAGTGTGTCTGTGTTTGCAGGTTCTCTCTCCCAGTCTTGCGCTGACTCAGTCACCCTTGCTCTTGAATCCCCGGGAGCATCAGCCAGACTCACCTGCACCCTGAGTAGTGACATCAATGTCAATGCAAAAAGTATATCTTGGTACCAGCAGAAGCCAGGGAATCATTTCCAGTATCTCCTGAGCTACTACTCAGACTCAGTTAAGCACCAGGGCTATGGGGTCCCCGGCCGCTTCTCTGGATCCAAAGATGCCTCGACTAACTGAGGGATTCTGCACATCTCTGGGCTGCAGCCGGAGGACGAGGCTGATCATCATTGTAAGATACGGCATGACAGCATTAATGGTTACACAGTGCTCCAGACCCATAGAGAAGTGAGCAAAAAGCCCCTCTCCACTTGCCTAGTCTGGTGCATTCACCCTGCTGGTGGCTTTGATGAAGCCTAGGTCAGGGTTTAACTTTTGTTGTTACATTTTCAACCAACATATCTAATTTTCTTCAAGCCAGTAGATCTCAAAATGGTACAACTTTTTATTTTATTTTTGACTTTTAGATTGCTAATATATGCTTACCATCATGTTTTCAGAGACAAAAATTGTTTGATTAGAGATCTAAAAATGTTCTTAATGGGGACATTGAAAGAGACAAAAAGAGGTTTATTTTAGCCGTGCCCTACTCAGAGTCTAGGAGTGACTCAGAGTTGCTTCTGATGTAAGTGCTTCAGTATGGGGTGGATAATACACCAACCTACAGAAATTAATTATATTTTATGTACTAGTAATGAACTGTCAAACATCATTAAACAAAAACAATATTAATAACAAATATATTAAAATCTGAGAGAAATGACTCGTATATTAAAAAGTACAGAATATTGAAAAAAGAACAAATAAGCATTCTTAGTTGTGATTCAAACACTGAATATGGTTAACAAAACAATTTTTCACAAATCAATGTACTCCTGATGCCAGCAGCCTCCTAGTAGAAAAACAAACCAAAGGTCACTAAGAAACACAAATGTTACTAAGAAAAAATTACCAAATGGGCTTCAGTCGTAGACAACAGGAAGTGCACACCTTGATCCAACATTTTATTGCAGGGATGCAAAGATGGCTCAGTGTGGACATCAATCAATGCAATCCACTGCATTTCCAGGCTAAAGCAGAACAACCATGTGATTGCATCAATCAATACAAAAAAGCATTTGACAAAATTCAACATTCATGATAAAAATCTCCTAAGTAGCAGAAATATATGATTTCTCCTCAACATGAGAAAATAGAAGACACCTGTAATTCAGGTCATACATGAAGGTGAAATACTGCTGTTCCCCTTTCACCATCGTATCTGTTAATGATTCCTCCTAACTATGGGATTCCTCCTTCCTCCTGACGCAGAGGCTGGACCTCCCTTCATCAAGAACTGCCAGAGTGCCCCTGGTCTGCTGGTGGAGTGGGTAGTCTCCTCTGTTCTCTTCTAGACAAGATTCCTTTCCCAGGGACTCTAAGGAACCTCAACTGCCTGCAATCCCTGGGAACTTGCAGGATGAAGAAAGATGGGGGTGGGAGGGTCCCAGAGTGAAGAGGGTGCACCCTGAGAAAAATCTCCTGCTGAGGGGTGTCCAGACATCCTGCAGAGAGCGCTGTGAACTCTGGGTTTGCTCTAGTGCTCACCGGCCGCCTCCTGGTTGTTTCTGCCACTCTCATGGACTTAAATGGCCTCCCTCCAGCTGCTTCTGTCTTGAGTTGGAGCTCAGGCATGACTGGGGGGTCAAGAAAGGGGTGACGTTGCCTTAGAGAGGGAAGGTACATGCAGGTCTCACTCCCTGGAAGTTTCAGCATTAATATGAGAGCAGCTGGGACCCAGCCGTGGCTGTATCTGCTACAGAATAAGAATGTGTGTGTAGCGGGGCCAGGATGTCCCCAGTTTGAACCAGATTCCTTTTGTCCTGGTCTTTTTTCCTCTGCACAAGCCGTTGCCTGAACAAATCATAGGAAGGCCCCTGGTGGCCCTCAGGTCATGCTGCAATCTTCTCTGTGGGGTACAGGGAAATGATCTAAAAACTTCGGATTTCTGTGTCTCTCCTTTGCAGGCCCTTGGTCTGGTATGTGATGATTTAAGCCGCTTTGTTGGGTGTTTGTTGTAGAAGATGAAAGTCTCCTGTCAACACAGATGTGGCAGCTTGATTTTACTACCTGCCCTGCTCTCAGATCATGGCTGAGCATCATCCACTGATCAACAGTGATAGCCACCTGTGCACGATGCTTCAGGTCCCCAGAACCATGAGGGACACCCCATCTTGGGTGGCCTTCACTGTGAAGTGGTTTCCACTAAATCATCAGCAAGTTGGACAGAGCCTGTTCTGCTCTCTTAGGCAGCTTAGACTTAAAAGTGATGGTTTATACCATAGATTTCATTATCCTTTTATATAGAGGTTCTTCTGGCATCTTGTGGTCCATTTCAAAAGCTAGTATCAGAGAAACAGCATGAGCTATGCTGTAAAATGCCCTCACCACTAATTTGTCCTTGTGGTAGTCCTAAGTCTGATTTTGTGATTCTACAATAATTTTATCACAAACTGGGACGTGAAAGACATGTTCGTAGTCTGTGTTGAAGTGATTGTTTTAAGGGTGTATACATGTGTCCAAACTTACCAGGTTTACACATGAAAGAGTTTGATTGTAACTCATATTTCACCAGAGTTGCCCAAGTATGTTTCAGATAAGTTTAGGTGTGTTCAGGGTGGTATGGGCATAGATGTGTACTAGTATATTTCAATCTCTTTCCCATGAAAGAGAATCTTTCTCTAACTCCTCTTACTGCCCAGCGCCCACACCACCATCAGAGCCCTGCAGTGGTCACCCTGTAAGGTTCTCCGTCCCTTTAACATAGAGTTATTTAGTGCATTGCCCACTGTGCTAATTTCCCATGAATCCCAAACAATTTGTTAGAATATTGTGCGATTACCTGCTCATGAGCAGAACCCCACTCTGCACTCAGACCCAGGTCACAGTCACCTCCTCGCCTGGTCCCTGTGGAAGGAGCTTCCCAGGCCTTTGCTCCCAGGGCCCTCTGCGTTCCCACCTCTCTGCAGTCTCCTCACATTTGATGTTCATCATTTTTCAGATGTCCCTTTCAAGTAGTATTTTGGATAGCCTTTGGTTGAAATGGCTATTAATACCAGTTTTCTTGGGACAGAGCAGGGATGTGGCCATGGATGCTGTGGACTGACAGTGAACAGGCTTTCAGCAGACTCCACTCACGTGATTTCCGCCAAGAGACTCCAGTCTGGCCAGTGAGCAGCAGGGGGCACTGTGGGTCTACCTCACAGACTGCACAGGGTGAACCCACAGCTGTGCCAACCCCCACCCCCAATTCCCCAGGGCTGGGCAATGGAGCCTGCACCCACTGAGGCAGACTCAGCAGCTGTGCCCTCTTTTGGTGTGGTCCCAATACCTGCCTCCTCCCAGGTCCTGCCTGCCAGAGTCCCCTCTCCACCAGCCACCAGCTCCTAAATAAATGCATTAGAGGAGGAGATGGGCAGTGAGGGGGACACATTGGCATCATAACCCCTCCTGTATGAGGCCTGGGGAGGGGATAAGAGGCCTGTATCCATAACCCCTCCTCTATGAGGCCAGTGGAGGGAGTAAGAGAGGCCTGCTCCAGCTCTGGACCTCAGGAGGGCTGTGTCCGCGCATGGCCTGGGCTTCTTGTTTCCTCCTGCTTCTCTCACTTCTCAGGTAGGGACAGGGCTCACATTTGCAGGGACAGCTTCTTAGCCTGAATGAATCACCCCTGGTATGGATGTCCTCTAAGCTTGGAATTTTCCCCTGTTTCCTTATCCATGTGTGTCTGTAGGTTTCTTCTCACAGCCTGTGCTGACTCAGCCACTCCCTCTCTGCGTCTCTGGGAGCATCGGCCGGACTCGCCTGCACTCTGAGCAGTGGCTTCATTTTTTCGTGCCTATCACATGTCTTTGTACTAGCAGAAGCCAGGGAGCCCTCCCCAGTTTCTCTCATACTACTACTCAAAATCAAGTAAGGACCAGGGAGCTGGGGTCCCAAGTCATTTCCCTGCATACACAGATGCCTCAGACAATGCAGGGATTCTGCACGTTTCTGGGCTTAAGGCAGAGGATGAGGCTGATCTTGTAAAACATCATGGCAACAGTAACACACAGTGCTCCAGACCTAGGCGGAAGAGAGAGTGAAACCACCTGTGCGTTCTCCATGCCTAGTACAGTCATCACTGCCCTGCCCGGGACCAAGTCTAGCTCAGGGGTGACTTCTGCTTTCACTTCTTCAGTTAAGCCTACTTTCCTAGGATCTGTAAATGTAAACATCTTTTTGCTTTTTCTTAGCTAAAATGTTAATTTGATTCTTTGCTAACATCCTTTTCCCCAATTATGTTTACAGTGTCATCAATCAGCTCCCAGGATTCAGCATCCCTCCAGGGAGATGATGGAGGAGAAAGGAGGTGGTGACTCCTCCATGCCTAGCCTTGGGCCTAGGCCTGACTCAGAGACGTGTGTGATCTGAGAGCTTCTGTTCCGTGGCTGGGTCCAGCAAACCCCAGGCCCGCTCCACTGAGCACCTTCCAGACTGAGGTCACTTTCCCTACAACTGCTCATTTCAACTTCTTCCTGGGAATTGTTCTACCCTCTTGAGGCCCAGAGGAAGCAAATCTGTGTGGCTCCAGGGATTTTGGGCAAACAGGGTCTTCTCCATAGTGAGATGTGACTGTGTCTGTGACCTTCCTGTGTGCACAGGACAGCCAGACTCAGGCGTGCTCCCCCTCAGAGTCAGGTTCTGTAACAGACGTCCCACCCGTGCATCCCGTGCTTCCCTTCAGAGTCAGGCTCTGTAACAGACATCCCACTCCTGCATCCCGAGGTCATCTGCTGCTCACGCTGAGACTTCGGTGAGTCTAGGGACTCTCGGGGATGAGGGACATTCTCATATGAAAAAGATCCATCCCACAAATGTTTTGATGGAGGATCGTGCATCTGTAGGGGAGCTGTGTCCTCACTCTGAGCTTCCAGGAAGTGACTCTCTGGACACCCTGGCCTGGCCTGGCCTGGCCTCCCCTCGTCTGCCTTCTCTGCATAAGTGTCTGACTAAAGCTATTTGGATGGGCTCATCAAAAGTTCCTTCATTTTCCCTCTTTTCCATACCCAGGACAGAATGGAGTCTTTGTACTGGCTTCAAATAATTGTGAGAGTCAAAAGGGGTAATCTGTGGGTGACTCCAAAGCCCCTCTCAAAGTTAACTGACTTGGGCTTGTCGTGACTGCACGTGCTCCTCTTCCCATGACATCAGCTTTGCCTGAGTTCCCCAGGTGCCGTGAACATTGATTCCCGTCTTGTCCTGCATCTCCCCTGAGCAGCTACAGATTCTTCCTCCATATAACCACCCTCCTTGCATGATTTCTCATCCGCTTAATTTATTAAAAGATAGAGAATCTGAGGGTTTTTTCTCCCGGAGTATAAACCCCAAACTACTCAGCTGCCCTGGCCCAGCCCATCTCTTCTCCTTATGAGGTTTATGAGAGGCAGAAGAGCCATGAGCCTTGCTATTCTTGGAAATGTCCCAATAAAGCCCGATTGGTGCCAACACCACAGGACAGTGTGCTGTTTGCATTTGCAGATGGAGCCCATTGAGGACAATTTTCATTCCTGAATATGGATGTTTGGAAGCATGGACCAGCTGAGCTGGGGAGGGGAGGCACTCCCTCGTTTCGGACACAGCCTGTTGGGCTGGGATTGCTACTGACCACGTGGTGATGGGGTTATGTTGCGTCTCAGAGAAGTCCTGGACCCTCAGATGTGCTGGGGAACTTTGGTTAGAGATACGATGTCATTTACTTGATCCTCCTCAGTAGTTTTGACCATGTTTTGAGTCCCTCGCAGGACACTGTACTCGTGGTTCTAGCAGCCTGGCTCTTGTGATTTGGAAGCCTGTTACCATGCAGTGTCCTGTCAGGGGATCTTTGTGTGCGCACTAGGCCTAGATGCGGTCATAGACGGGACTTCTCTGGAGACTAGATTCAAACTGATCACCCCCCCCTACCAGGCTGTCCGCATTTAATGACACTTGCCTGTTGTTGTGTCAACCTTTTTGTAAGAAGGGAAAAACTTTCCCCCAACTCCGCCGTTAACCATGGACTGGGGAATGCAGGTGGAGTTGTCACATGGGTGATTTTAAATACAAGAAGGTTCTGACTTTTGTTCCTCAGCCTGAGACTATGGGGAGGTATGAGATAGTCCTCTGGATTCTCTGTATCTCTTGTTCCAGAGACAAAAGATCAGAAAAGTGGACAAGATTTTCACTCTGAACTGAAACATATCTTCAAAATGAAGTCTGACATTTTCAACTGTGGGTGGTAGACCAATTTCTCTTCTTATAATTGTAATAAAGTTGAATTATTACAAGGTATAATTAGTAAATTATAATTACTTTATCGTTTCTTGTAGGACATCAGAAAGGTAATGATACAAAAATTATGGAATTGGACAAGGAATATAAGGCGATTTAGGTTAATGTGAAAACTCCTGCAGTTCCTGACACACCTTGGGAATTTGTTGAATACATTTGCACATGAGAAAGCCGCTGTCCGGGTCAGAGAAAATTACACAGACATGATGGGCAGGAGAAATGGTGGGAAGTCAGGTAAGTAGCTATCTCTATCCTTAATAATTTCATCAAAATTGTATAGAATATCTGAGTTTTAACTTGCCCAAGTAAAGAAATTCTGTTGAACACATGAGCTATACTAGTAATAGTGCTAAACTAGCCATAGAATCTTTGAGAAGCTGAGGTGGGTGGATTGCTTGAACCAGGAGTTCACGACCAGCCCGGCCAATGTGGCAAAACCCCATCTTTACTAAAAACACAAAAATTAGCCAGGTGTTGTGGTTTGCATCTGTAGTCCCAGCTACTCAGGAGGCTCAGGCAGGAGAATCACTTGAACCCAGGAGGCGGAGGTTGCAGTGAGCTGAGATGGTACCACTGCACTTCAGCCTGGGCGACAGAGTGACTGTGTCTCAACAAACAAGTGATAAACCATCCATAGAGTAACTCTCATTCATGGCTGGTGAGGATGTAAAATGTTGTCAGCCACTTTGGAAGACAGACCGGCAGATCTTACACAGCTAAGCACACTTTTGCATTACCACCTAGCAATCCCATTATTTAGCCCAATGAGTTGGAAATCTGCGTTCACACAAACCTGCATATAAATGTTTATAGCAGTTTTATTCATAATTTCTAAAGCCTGGAAGCAGTCAAAATGCTGTTCAATGGATGAACGAATAAACTGCTGTACTTACACTATGATTATTTAGTGATTAAAAATAAATCAGGTAGACCGGGCATGGTAACTCATGCCTGTAATGCCAGCACTTTAGGAGGTTGAGGTGGGTGGATCACCTGAGGTCAGGGGTTCAAGACCAGCCTGGCCAACATGGTGAAACCTCGTCTCTACTAAAAATACAAAAATTAGCCAGGTGTGATGGCAGGTGTCTATAATCCCAACTACTCACGAGGCTGAGGCAGGGGAATTGCTTGAACCCCAGAGGCAGAGGTTGCAGTGAGCCAAAATCATGCCACTGCACTCCAGCCTGGGCAACAAGAGCGAATCTCTTGTCTCAAAAAAACCAGCCAAACAAAAATCAGCTAGTGGGGCACAGAAATAAATGGAGGCAACCTGAATACATATTGCTGAATGAAAAAGTCAATGTGAAAATGCCACGTACTTTTATTATTCCAACAATGTAACACTATAGAAAAGGTAAAACTAGAGATACAGGAGAAAAGATCAAGAGTTCCAGAGTGGAGAAGGAGGGATGGCTGGCTGGATCAAAGCACATTTTTAGGGCAGTGAATCTGTTCAGTGTGTGATTTTGATGGTGTCACCATGACATTAAGCAGGAGGCAGAACCCATAGGACTGTGCAGCGCAGAGAGTGAGCCCTGATATAAATGAGGAGCCATGGTTAATGATAAAGTATCAGCATTCATCTATGAATACTGAATTATACAATTTTATCCAATGTACAACATAGATGCAAGGTGGTAAAACAGGAGGCTCTGGAAGGATAGGATAAAAGGAAATGTGTGTGAACTCTATACTTACTGCTCAATTTTTTCTTTACACATAAAACTGCTATGAAAACAAAGTAATTTTACAAACCTAAGGATAAAAGTAATAGATCCTAAAAGTGTATATGTGATAGTTTTTAAACCAAAAGTGGGAGTTTATGTTTAAATAACCTTTAAAAATTTTGGGAGGCTGAGGCAGGCAGATCACGTGGTCAGGAGATTGAGACCATCTGGCTAACCACGGTGAAACCCCTTCTCTACTAAAAATACAAAAAATTAGCTGGGCGCAGTGGCGGGCGACTGTAGTCCCAGCTACTCCGGAGACCGAGGCAGGAGAATCAGTTGAACTTGTGAGGCAGAGATTGAAGTGAGATGAGATTATGCAGAGATTGAAGTGAGATGAGATTATGCCATTGCATTCCAACCTGGGTGACAGAGCGAGACTCCGTATCAAAAAAAAAATTACACAAAAGTGTTTGACTACTGTGTATTAATAAACACTAAAGGAAGAAATTTAGTGGAATGTTTGTCAGAGAGGCAACAGACCAGGAAGTTACAGTTACCCTGTGAAAAGGCATCATCTAGGATTCATAGGAAACATTTGCAAATTGGCAACAACCACCACCACAGCAATCTAAACCAAATGAAAGAAATAGACACTTATACAGGGAAAATATAGACAGATAATAAGTGTAATAAATTTTGTGAATTTCCACTTGAAAACAAAGAAACAGAAATAAAACCTACGTGAAGAAGTGGTGGAGTGAGCCGAGCTGGGGTAGGGGCAGTGAGGGCTAGTTTTCACATTGACCAAGAGTGTAGCAGCGTTCCCTTTCCTTTGCTGCCTCGCCAGCATGTTGTTTTGACTTTGAAAAAATGCCCATTGTGACCAACGTGAGATGATATCTCATTGTGTTTGGGATTTGCATTGCAGTGAGGTTGTGCATTTTTTCATGTTGGTTGATCACTTGAACGTCGTCTTTTTTTTTTTTTTTTTTTGAGACAGTGTCTCACTCTGTTGCCCAGACTGGAGTGCAGTGGTGCAATCTTGGCTCACTGCAACCTCCACCTCCTGGGTTCAAGCGATACTCCTGCCTTAGCCTCCCGAGTACCTGCGATTACAGGCAAGCACCACCATGCCCAGCTAATTTTTGTGTTTTTAGTAGAGATGGGGTTTCAGCATGTTGGCCAGGCTGATCTTGAACTCGTGGACGCAAGCTATGCACCTGCCTCAGCCTCTGAAAGTGCTGGGATTGCAGGTGTGAGCCACCATGCTCAGCCTGTTCCCTTACATTTCTTTACAAAAATTTACCCTGTGGTAAAGGTGTACTACCAGAGGGTAGAATGAGACACTTTGGTCCGTGTGTACATTGTGTAATGATGAAATCAGGGTATTTAGCATCTCTCTTTCCTCATAGAGTTATTATTCCTTTGAGGTGAAGACATTCAGAATTCTCTTTTCTAGCTTTCTTGAAAAGTACACTCTGATAACGTTAGACCTAGTCACCCTGCTGCTGTGGAAAAGAACTACAGGCTTCATTCCTCTCATGGAATATGTAACTTTATACCTGTTTCCAATCTCTGACCATGCCCCACCTTTGAGCCCCAACCCGTGGTAAGAACAGTTATGCTTACTAGTTGTATGAAATAAAGTTTTGTGGATTCCTCCTGAGTAAGACAATGTGATGTTTGCCTTTCTCAGCTTAGTTTATTTCTTTTTTCCATTTTTTTTTTTTTTTTTTTGAGATAGTGTCTGGCTCTGGTTGCTCAAGCTGGAGTGCAGGGGTGCAATCTCAGCTCACTCCCACCTCAGCTTCCTGAGTAGCTGGGACTTTTGAGAAATGTCTCTTCAAGTTCATTGCCCAACTTTGGCTGGGATACTTGGTTTTGCATGTTTCGCCTCTTAGTAGCATTAGTTTCTCGTGCATACCATGTAACAACCTCTTTCAGATAAATGATTCCTCATCATGTCCTCTCTATATGAAGGATGCCTTCTCATTGTTGATTGGTTCATTGCTCCCTTTACCATGCCGTAGTTCTTGAGTTTTCTTTTTCACGTGTTGAGTTTTCCTTTTGTTAGCAGCGATTTTGGGTCAGGCCAGAAAGAAAATCACAATTTGGATGCATTTCATTGATTTTGAGTGTATTTTCCATATATTTCCTGTTTTTTCTTTTTGCAACCTATGAGCATAGATGAAGTTGCCCTGAGCTTCCACTCACTCTGTGTTTTTCTGTAGAAGTTTTATGCTTTTGGGTCTTGTGTTTAGGTTTTCATTTATTTCGAGTTGGTATTTGTGTATTGTGTAACATAAAGGTCCTATTTCATTCTTTTTCATGTGGATACCCAGTATTTTCAGATTCATTAATTGAACAGACATCCCACTCCTCATTACATCTTCCAGGCATTCTCTTGAAAACAGTGTGTTGACTCCATACAGATGTACGTTTAGGTTCTGTCATGTCTGCATGGTTTCATTGTTAGGCCACTGCCATAGTCTTCGGATGAGTAGATCTTTTCCATGTAATTTGAAATTAAACAGTGTGAGGCCTCCAGACGAGTTTATATTTCCTAGGATTGCTTTGCATGTTCAGAGTCTATGGTAGTTCCATGTGAATTTTTAGCTGTGTATAGTTACATTTCATGACAAGTTTGGTTCTTACTGCATGTCCAGAATGAGGGGTGCAATGGGGACATTGCAGTACTTGTGTCCCTTGCATAAGGGTTAAGGATAAGCTCAAGGAGGTTTCCATGTTTTGTGTGTGGGTTTCCAGTTTTCTCAAGGTCATTTACAGAATAGTCGTTTCCCATTTTGTTTGGGTTTTTTTTGTTTGTTTGTTTATTTGTTTGTTTTGATACAGAGTGTTGCTTTTTTGCCCAGGCTAGAGTGAAGTGGTGTGATCTTGGCTCACTGCAACCTCTGCCTCCCAGATCCAGGCGATTCTCCTGCCTTAGCCCCCAAGTAGCTGGAATTACAGTCACATACCACCATGCCGGCTAATTTTTCTATTTTTATTATAAGAGATGGTGTTTCACCGTGTTAGCCAGGCTGATCCCAAACCCCTGACATCAAGTGGTCCACCTGCCATTGCCTCCCAAAATGTTGGGATTACAGCCATGAGCCACTGCATCGGGTCTTTTGAGAAATCTGTTGACTGTGAGTGCATTCAGGTTTGTCTGTTTTCTACCTGATACTGTCCAATGATATATGTTTCTATTTTTATGCCAGTTCCTTGCTGCCTCAGTAGGTATAGCTTTTCGATGTAATTTGACATCGGGAAGTGTGAGGCATTCAAGTGATTTTCTCTTTCTGGGAAGTGCTTTGGATTTTCAGGGTCTTCTATGGTTGTCTGAATTTTGCCATTGTCCATTTATAGTTTTAAAATTGGGTTTGTCATACATGTCCAAAATTAGGGCGTACAGTGGGATTTTGTTTACTTGCGTACTTCGAGGAATGATGAAGTCAGGGTGTTTTGCTTATGTATTTCCATGTCTAGTTTTTATTTGTTTGCGGTGTGAACCTTCAGTGTTCCTCTCCTTTCTAGCTCTATTGAAAGAGATCCAGGTTTATCTGTGTTGCCACAAAGGATATTATGTCATCAATCTTTATTGTTGGGGCGTATTTTGTTGTGTCTATATACTGAAGTTCCTTCATCCCTTCATCAGTTGATGGACAGGTAGGTTGATTGCATACCTTGGCTATTGTGTGTACTGCTTCGGTCAACCTGGGAAGGCAGCTATAGCTTCCATGGAGTGATTTCACTGTCCCTAAGTATATACCCACTGCTGGAATTTCCAGATGAAATGGCAGTTTCTTTTTTGATTGGGAAGCTCCAAGAGGTTTTCATAGTGCCTGTAGTAACAGTGATTTCTCCCAACAGTGTGTGAGAGTATCTGTTTATACAACTTCCTCCAGGGAATTTGTTTGAAATAATTGGTTTCTTTTATTTGTTCAAATTAGGGTGAGTGTGTATCTGAGCGTGGTTTTCATTTACAGTTTAGAGATGACTAGTAATGTTGAGAACCTCCCTTTTTACATGTTAGTGAATTGTGTATTGTCTTTTTAGTAATGTCTATTCAGGATTGTGTCCCAGTTTTGGATGGGTTACTTGGTTTTGTGTGTTTTGCTCCTCAGTGGTATGGTAGTATCAGATACATGATTCCTTATAATGTCCTTTGTATCTGAAGAATGCCTTCTGAGTGTTGGTTGGTGCATTGTTTCCTTTAATGTGCAGAACTTCTTCAGGTTTTTTGTTTTTGTTTTTGTTTCTTGATTATTTTAGTTGTGATGTTAAAATTTTTATTTATTTATTTATTTAATTTTTGAAATGGAGTCTCGCTCTGTTGCCCAGGCTGGAGTGGGGTGTCATGATCTTGGCTCACTGCAACGTCCACTACGCAGGTTTGAGCGATTCTCTTGTCTGAGCCTCCCGAGTAGCTGGGACTACAGGTGTATGCAACCACTCCTGGCTAATTTTTGTATTTTTAGTAGAGACAGGGTTTCACCATGTTGGCCAGGCTGGTGTTGAACTCCTGACCTCAGGTGATCCACCTGCCCCGGCCTCCCAATGTCCTGGGTTTACAGGTGTGAGCCAGCACGACTGGCTAGCAGTGATTGTTTTTGTAAGGTAAAGTCAATAACAAAAACTAGAGTTTTTGACTTCTGTTGTTGGAAGTGGTTTTTTTCTGTTTTTCTCTTTTTTCTATTGTTTGCTTTTACATTCTGTGAGCTTAGATTAAGGTTTTCCTAAACTTAAGCTCACTCTGTGTTTTCCTTTAGCAGTTTTATGCTTTTAGGTCTTGTGTTTAGGGTTTAATGTATTTTGAGTTTCTGTTTGTGTATTGTATAACATCAACGTCTTATTTCATTCTTTTGTATGTGGCTATCCAGTCATTTCAGACTGCTCAATTGAACAGACTGCTGACTCCTCATCTCATCCTTTTTCCCCTTCTCTGAAAGCGCTAGGAGTACAGGTGCCACAGCACATGGCCTCATTGCATCTTCTAGGCGTTCTTTGAAAAAAATGTGTTGACCACATACAGGTGTGTGTTTAGTTTCTCTTCTGTCCCTAGGTTCATGGATTCATTTTTATGCCACTACTGTAATTTTTGGATGAGTGGAGGTGTTACATGTAATTTGAAATTGGGGAGTGTGCGGCCTCCAATTGAGTTTGTATTCCCTAGAATTGCTTTGCATATTCAGGTTCTTTGGGTCTTTAGTGGTTCCATGTGAACATTTAGCCGTGTATTGTTAATATTTCATAAAACGTTTGTTTTATACTTAATGTCCAGAATTAGGGGTGCATTGGGACATTGTGATACTTGTTTGTATACCTTGAGTATGGATAAAATCGGAGTTTCCCATGCTTGTGACCACGTGTAGGTTTGATATCTTCAATGTGTGAACATTGAATATCCTCCTTGATAGCTACTTGGAAATCAGCATGACCATATTGTTAAGTATCATCGCCCTGCTTTGGAATGGAATACCAGAATGTATTCCTCTCCTGTAACTCTCTGTGTACCTATTGCCAATCCTTGATGTCCTCTCCTCCACCTAGTCTGTGGTGACCACTACTGTATTTTCACCTTTGGAGAGTTAAATTTTTCAACTCCCACATGAGTGAGAACATACAGGCTTGGTCTTTGTCTGCCTTTCTGATTTGATTGAACATAATATCTGCAGGTGCAGCCATGTTGCTGGAATGATAGGATTCCATGAATTTTGATGGCGCAAAAGTATGTCATTGTGTCTGTGTACAAGAGATTCTTCATCCCCTCATCTGTGGATGGACAGGTAAGCTGATTTCTTATCTTGGCTTTTGGGCATAGGGCTGAATTCCACCTGGGATGACAGATAATCTCTTCCATGACCTGATCATGTCCTCTGTGTATATACCTAGGAATAGAATTGCTGGAGAAAATGGTAGTTGTAGTTTTACGATTTCAAGGAACATCCAAGTGGTTTCTTTAGTGTGCATACTAGTTTACCATTTCCCACCACATGTGGAGACAAGTGCCTCCTCCGGAAATCCACACCTTGACTGGATTGTGTTTTCATATGTTTCAACTTTTTTCTTGTAGCATCTGTTGCATGTAGAGTGAGATGGAATCTTGGGTGTTTTTTTTATTTTTGTGTGTGTATGATAAGTGGTACTTGCTACGTTATTGTGAATTTGTTGTTAATTTGTTGTGTAGGCCTGGGCAGAGGACCTGAAGACATGAGGATGATGCACAGGTCAAAGAGAAGATTCTCACCATTGATGATGCACACAAAAGTGTAAGTGAAAATCACACTCAGATTTCATCTCACTCCAGTTAGAATGAATACTACCAATATGTGATAGCAGTTTTGTTTCTAGAGAGTGTGTGTGTGTGTGTGTGTGTGTATACAACCCAAGGGTGCAAGGGACGTTTTCACATATGTATGTGTAGCAACATGATCAAATTACCGTCTCTGGCATCTCTGTGACATTCCGTCATTATTATTTCTCTGTGGAGAGAATATTCAGAACCATATTTTTCAGCTGATTTTGAAAAAATTTTCTAGATTCTGTTGACCATAGTCACCTAGTCACCCTGCTGTGCAATAGAACACCAGGACGGATTTCTTGTATCTGAGCGTCACTCTGTACCTGTTACCAATATCTAAGTGTGGTTTCAATTTGCATTTTGCTATGGTTAGAGATGTTTGGCAAGTTATCATGAACTTGTTTCAATTTGATGTGTAAGACTGGCCAAAGAACCTGAAGACCTGAGAAGGATGCACAGGTAAAAGATTCTGAATCAACATTACTGATCCTCACGAGAAGTCAATCAAAACCGCACTCAGATATCATCTCACTCCGGTGAGAATGAACATTACCAAAATGGGACAGCAGTTTCATTGCTGTAGAGTATGTGTGTATAACCAGCGGGTGCAAGGGACCATTTGATCTGTGTAAACGTAGCATCATAATGAAGTTGCAGTGTCTGGCACCTCTGTGAGCTCCAGAGTTATGATTTCTCTGTGGAGAGAATATTCACAACTGACCTTTGTAACTGTTTTGAAAATTTTGGTTTTCTGTTCTTGCCTTTTGTTCATAATGGCGTACGGCTCTGTCCAGGTTTCTGGTAAGAGCATGGATCTTTTTTTATGACTGTGTAGTGTTCCGTGGTGTGTATGTACCACATTTCCTTTCTCTGATCCACTGCTGATGGGCACCAAGGCTGACTCCATGTCTTTACCATTGTGAGTAGTACTGCCGTGAACATATGAGTGCATGTGTGTTTTTCATGGAAGAATTTTCCCTCAGATAGATCCTTAGGAGTGGGGTTGCAGCGTTGGGTGGTAGTTCTCTTTTAGGTTCTTTGAGAAATGTCCACACTGCTCCCCAGGGGATCTGAACTAGTTTGCATTTCCCCCAACAGTGGACCTGCATTTCTTTGCTCATCTGCCCCACCAGCCTCTGTTGTTGTGGACTGTGTGTCATAATTGCCATTCTGACCAGTGTGAGATGGTATCTCAGTATGCTTCTGATTTGCATTTCTCTGATGATCAGTGAGATCGAACATGTTTTCATGCTCGTTAGTTACTGGTACACCTCCTTTTAAGTGTTCATGTTCGTTGCCCTTTTATAAGTTGTTTTTTTTTTTCTTTCTGATTTTATTTGTTTAAGGTCTTTACGGTAAATTGTAGATATTAGACGTTTTTCAGATGCATAGTTGGGGAATGTTTTCCCTCATTCTATAGGCTGTGTGCTGACTCTGTGGTTGTTTCTTGTTCTGTGCAGCAGCTCTTTTGTGTTTTAGGTCCCACTTACCAGTAATTGTTTTTGTTGCCATTGCTTTTGGGGACTTGACATATAAATGCTTTACCAAAGCCTCTGTCAAGAAGGGTATTTGCTAGATTCTCATGCAGGATTTTTTTTTTTTTATAGTTTCAGGTATTGGATTTTTATATATTTACGTATTTATTTACAGACCAAGTCTCACTTTCTCATATGGGCTGGAATACAATGGAGTGATCTCGGCTCACTGCACCTTCCAGCTTCTGGATTCAAGTGATTCTTCTGCCTCATTCTCCTGAGTAGCTGGGAGTACAGGCACGTGCCACCACGCCCAGCTAACCTTTTGGTTTTTTCTTAGACACCGGCTTCACCATGTTGGCCAGGGTGGTCTCAAATTCCAGGACCTCAAGTCATCCGCCTGCTTCGACCTCCCGGAGTGCTTGGATTCCAGGAATGAGCCACTGTGTCCAGCCCAGCATTTTACATTTCAGTCTTTGATTCATTTTGAGTTGCTTTCTGTACATGGTGAGACATAGGGGCTCAGTGTTATTTCTTCTACATCTAGCTAGGCCACTTATCTCAGCACCACTTGCTGATAGGGAGTCCTTTCTCCATTGCTTATTTTTCTTGTTTTTTTTGCAATTATCGATGGTTTCAGGTGTGCAGGTTTATATCTGGGACTTCTAATGTGTTCCACTGTTCCGTGGAACCGGGTCCCCAGCTTTTCAGTGAAAGTGCCAAGCCATTACCTTGTCTATGGGTGTTTTCTTGGAGTGTTTCCTTTGTTTTAATGTTTTTTAAATACCTTTAGCAGCCTTCATGTATGGATTTCTTTTCTAAAATAATGCACACCCTATGTTTTCTTGTAGGAGTTTTGTGGTTTCAGAATTGAGTTTTAGGTCTTTAATGTATTTTGCATTGATTTTTGTATTGCGTGACATAAGGGTCCTATTTCATGTTTTGTATGTGAATATTCAGTTTGCTCAAAATCATCTATTGAACAGGCTCTTTTTTTCCAATTGCATCTTTTTGGTGTTCTTTTGAAAAACGTGTTCACTATATGTAAATTGGGGTTGAATATTTGGTTTCCTCATTCTGTCCACTTTGTTAGTTTATGCCAATAAAAGATTGTTTGGATAATTATAAAAGTTTGTGTTTTTCATTCATGCTTTTAGCTTCTAAGTTTGTATTTTTTAACATAATTTCTATGTGTATTATAGACTAAAGGGTACAAATGCAGATTAGTTACTGCCTTTGGTATATTCCATGACACTGAGACTTGGGGTCCAAGCAACCTGATCATGCAGGCAGTGGGTGTACCCACCAGGTAGGTCTTCAGCACATACCTCATCCCTTCTTCCTTTTTCATCGGATAGTCACCAGTGTCTGTTGTTTTCACTTTTACGGTAGGGTGTATTCAATGTTAGCTCCACCCTATAAATGAGAACATGTGGTATTTGGTGTTCTGTTTTTTCCTTATTTCTCTTTAGATAATGACCTCCAGCTCCTTTCATGTTGCTGCCAAGGACATGATTTCTTTCTCTCTCTTTTTTTTTAATGGCTGCCTAGTTTTTTGTGGTATATATGTACCACATTTTCCTTTTCTGATCCATTGTTGATGGGTGCCTAGGCTGATTTCATGTGTTTGCCATTGTAAATACTGCTGCCATGACCATTTGTGTGCATGTGTGTTTTGGAGAGAAGGATTTATTTTCCTCTGTGTATACCCCAGTGGTGGGATTGCTGGGTCAGATGGTAGTTCTGGTTCAAGTTCCTTGAGCCATCTCCGAAGTGCTTTCCATGGTGTCTGAACTACTTTGCATTTTCACCAAAAGTGGACCAGTGTCCTCTTTCTCTGCTGCCTTGTGTATCACAGTTTCTTTATCCCTTTATCTATGCATGAACAGGTAGGTTGATTGGATACCTTCACTATTGTGCATAGTGCTTCAATTGCCATAAGAAGGCCGATATCCCTTCAACATAACAGATTTCATGTGCTTTCTGTGTATAACCAGTGGTGGTATTCCTAGGTGAACAGGTAGTTGTAAAATGTCTAAGGCACCTTCAGCTGTTTTCCTTCGTGTGTATAGTAATGTACATTCCCACCAATAGTGTATAAAATCTCTTTTTCTGCACTTCTACATTGGCCACTGCCTGTGAATGTATGGGTTTTTTGTTGTTTTTGGTAAGTTTCATCCTAATTAGAGTGAGAGGTATCTGAGTGTGGTTTGCACTCAGACATGTGTGTGATGATTAGTGAAGTTGAGCAACTTCTCTGTGACCTGTCAGTCAATTTCGTGATTACATCTGAAAAGATGTGCCTGTTCAGGTTCTTTGCCCAGTTTTAGCTTGGGTATTAGATTTTGTTCATTTTCCCAGAGTAGTGTTAGTTTCTCATACATGTTAGATTGCAACCCCTTTCACAGATATGTTTCTGCTGAACTTTCTTTCAATGTGTAGGATGCCTTCTTTTTTTTATTATTATTACAGTTTATGTTCTAGGGTACATGTGCACAACGTGCAGGTTTGTTACATATGCATACATTTGCCATGTTGATGTGCTGCACCCGTTAACTCATCATTTACATTAGGTATGTCTCCTATTCTATCCCTCCCCCAATCCCCGAACCCACCACAGGCCCCAGTGTGTGATGTTCCCCTTCCCGTGTCCGAGTGTTCTCAGTGTTCAATTCCCACCTATGAGTGAGAACATGCAGTGTTTGGTTTTCTGTTCTTGCAATAGTTTGCTGAGAATGATGGTTTCCAGCTTCATCCATGTCCCTACAAAGGACATGAACTCATCAGGATGCCTTCTTTAATGGTTCATTGTTTCTCTTTCCCATGCAGAAGCTCTAAAATGATGTATAGTCCCGTGTGTTTGTATTCATATTTGTTAGCAGTGATTTTTGTGTCCCATCCAAAAAGAACAAAAAATAAGAAAGAAAAAGGAATGCCAAATCAATTGCATGGCCTAAGGGTTTGTTGCCATATATAATTTTTGCTTTTGTTTTCTTTCTTTTTTGCAAACTGCATGCATAGATATAAGTTTTGCTAAAATAAACTCCCACTTTTCTTATAGGAGCCTTGTGGCTCCAGGACTGGATTTAAGTGTTTATTTTGTGTTGATTTGGGGGTATCATATTTCAGACCCTGAAATGTTGATTTCTTTGACTTGTTTTTGTCTGATATACCACAGTGGGGCTTGTGTTCAAATTAAGCTGTGGGACATCCTTTAGATACTGGGTTCAAACAATCCTCTCCTTCCTTGATGTTCCCTTAGGGGAGAGGTGTCAGAAAGTCTGGGAAGATCCATAGTGGGAAAAGTTTATCTGTATTTCCTGGAGACTCATGGCCAGCTCCCTAGTGCACAGGACTTCTGGAGAAGGCCAGCCCTACCACTTGCATAACTACCTCCCATCTCCAGCCCTTCAGTAAATATTTAAGTGATTCATTAAATATTTACAACTTAAAAAAGTAGAGTAACCCAGTGGAACTTGAATTTAACTAGAATATATGTTTGAGAGTAACTGGTCAGTAGAACAAGTGACATAGATTGGGAGACATACTGTGGTTTTTAAGTGTTTTTTTTGTTTGTTTTATTTTTTGTTTTCCTTAAACAGAGTTAGGAATAATTAATTTGAATAAAGAAGGAAAACATTAAACTGTTGGTAGGTGTAACGTGAACGCTATTCCATGACTTGTTCAGCCATAGCCTCAATTTGACATGCTAGACTATGAATCCTAAAGACTGGTATACGGTTACTGCACTGGAGTTACTGTTCTCATTCCAACAACTATAGAACATTCTGAATAGTGTTTTAAAATTTTATTTTAATGAAAGCTAAGAAAAAAAACTGTTACTTATACACTAAAGAAAATAAACAAAATGGTTTCCCGCCTGACATGCAAAAGTCCCATGGCCTGATCCGGGCCAGCAGGAGCAGCTGGAGTTGAGCAGTGGGGTCAAGATGTAGCTGAGCTGCCAGCCACCTAGATGTGGTTTCGTGGTGTCTCCGGTCTGGGTGAAGGATGATGCAGAGCTGGTGTTCTAGCCAGCATCCCAATAGGGCCCCAGCCACTGCAGGATGTTTCCAGCCTACTGGGATTCGGGCTCCAGGTGACAGGACAGCTCGTAGCTGCAGGACAGAGAGGCAGCCGTGAGGCCACCATGAGCCACACATCAGGTCCCCTCTCAGTGCCTGCCCAGCTGGAATCCTGGGTCCCCAGCAGTCCCCATGCAACAGGGCTTGATGCTGGCCATGGAGTCATGGCCATAGGCGCTCTGCAGCTGTCCACAGAGAGCCTCCTCTAGGCCAGGTTGGGTGGCTCACACCTGTACTGTCAGTACTTTGGGAGGCTGAGGTGGGTGGATTGCTTGAGGCCAGGAGTTTGAGACCAGCCTGGACATCATCGTGAAACCCCACATGTACCAGAACAACAACAGGAGAACAACCGGACACGGTGGTGGATAACAGTAGTCCCACCTCCTTGGGAGGCTGAGGAAGGGCTTGAGCCCAGGAGGCAGATGTTGCAGTGAGCAGAGATGGTGACACTGCAGTGCAGCCTGGGCAGCAGAGCCAGACCACGTTAAAAAATAATGGAGACCTTTCTCCCACCCTCTTTCCATGTGCCAGGTCCTCACCTCTCCTTGTCACTGAGCTGCTCCATTCTTGAGAGACAAGTGACAAATTTCTCCAGAGGCCGAAGTTTGTAATTCATAGCAGCCACTTGGAGCAGCTGCATTTCCTGCAGAACTCGGACCTCCTAGAGACAGAGGACAGGATGCTGACAGGGCCTGGGTGGAAGACACTGACGGGACCTTTGGCAGGCAGGGACAAGGGGCTTGGTCCCTAGGGCCATTCTGTGAAGAGGCCCCATGCAGCCCCCAGCCTGTTCCCAGAGTTGGATGTAAACAGCCCCTCCTGCAGGAACTGGTCTTTCATTCCAGTGCCTTTCCCACTTTCTCCACTGGGATAGGTCTCCTCCTCCTGTGTGTGTCAAACCCTCCCAGTAAAACTAAGATGTAGAGGATGGAGCCAGGGAGTGTCCTGCCCAGGGTGGACTGTGACGTCCACATCCCTACCCTCATCCAGTGTGAATGCCCTAGCTGCTCACCTTCCTCCTCTTGTTGCTGTTGCCCTGGAAGGCAGATAGAGCCCATCAGAAAGGTCCCTGGCCCACAACAGCCCCACCCCATCCCTTCCCATGCTGCACTACTGCCAGGGCCACCAGGGTCAGGGGATGTGCACACGACAGGACTTGAACCTGCCTCAGGCTCCGGGCTCTAGGGCAGGGGCCATGGGAGCTGGGGCTCAGGGACCTTCTGCCCCAACCCTCTGAGATGACAGAGAAACTGAGGTTTCTCATAGAAAGAAAGCACTCAGTGACCCTGGAACTGTCTGCCCTTGGAAAGGCTCAATTTCACCCTCCTATTATGGGACTACCCTAGGGAGAGGCTGAGTCCAGCTCAGCCCACACCGCTCAGCAGCGTTGCAGTCAGGCAGCTCTGCAGCTTCACCACTCAGGGATAGGGACTGGTGATTGCCATGGAGCCTCTGTCAGTCAGAGGTAATGAGATGGGCCTGGCACCCCCTCCCACAGGAGCAGCTTTGAGACTCTCAGGAGAGGAGGTTTTCCAAGGGCTAAGATCTAAGGGCTCCGTCCAGGCCCCTGTCCTCCCAAGCCTCAGGATCCTGGTTTCCAAGCAGCCTGCCCCAGGCTCACTCACATCCAGATCATCCGGGATGGCCGAATCCAACTTGTGTAACTCAGTCAGAAAATCCCCCAGGAAGGGGACCACGCCCTGTGCCATGGAGGGGTGGGGAGGTGTGGGGGGGGTAGTGGTGATGAGTATTGACCCTGAGGTGCCTGCCCAAGGCCCTGTCCCATGAAATCCCATCAGCCCCTGTCTCCCAGAACCCCCTCCCGAGGTGTCCCAGTTGTAGCAGCAAAAGACCCTCAGCTGCTTTTCCCAATTCTCTGCCTCCTCTATTCCAGCTGACCTCCAAGTCTGGCAATCACTCCTAGTTACCTCTATGGTGGGATTTTAACAAGTCACAAGGGCCTGTGTTCCCAGCCTTACCCTAGGGACACTCTGAGTTCTGCTTTCCCAGACCCTTGCTCTGGTCTCTCCAATGGAGGTTTTCCAGGCCCAGTGGCCATAGGAGGGCAGGGCTGGGGAGGAAGCCCCCGCTGTGTTGATATGGAGGCCTCCAGCTGGTGGGGAAAAGAGCCCTGTCCTCTGATCCCCTGCGGTCCCTCCATGCCACAGTCTCACTCACCTCCTTCTGTCTCCGTAGCCTCATCTGGGCTCTCTGGGGGTTCCTCTCCTGGGTGGCCACCTTAAAGCTCCCCGCCTGCCAGGTGTCAGGGACAGGGACAGTGAGGCTGTCTTCCCTTCCCCCAGTTATACCCCAGCCACCCCACACTTGGATCCCCAGGGACTGGCGTGAGTCACCTGGCACAGTGCTCATACCACTTGCCAGCTCGACACTGCGTATGTGTGTCACCCAATCATGCAGCCAGGCCTCCCTGAGACTGTTTCCTCTTCTGTAAAGAGCCATGAAAACCACAGCTACCTCACAGGACCTTCTGAGTACTGTTACCTGTAGCTGTTGTCATTGTTCTCCCCCTCATCCCTCTGAGGAAGAACCATTCAAGAGCACCCTCCAATTGCTTTCTTTTCTCGAACCTCATTTCCGCCCTGTGATGCCCGCGCTACAGGCTCAGCATCCCTTCATTTTCCAGATAAGGAAACAGAGACCAAGAGTGGGCAGTGACTCCCCAGCGCCCCAAAAGAGAGGGCACCTCCTCCCCCTCCTGGAGGCTCTGTCTCGGCTGCCTTCAGCCCATATCCCAGCACCACCACCCATCAGGGTCTTGTTCTCTGGAGTCTCTGAGTGTCTAGGTCTCCAGCCTTGCAGTGTCGTGATGGGAAAGGGACAGGGCATTTTAGGAGACCTGGTTAAGTGGCACCTGCGTATCTGAGCCCCACTGGAGTCTCTGCCACACAAACTGGGTTTGCGCCATGCCAAATCCATGGTTTGGCCTCGCCAGTGATCCCCCAGTGGAGTTCCGTGCACAGAACTCTCTCTTCCTCCACTCAGGATGTGGCCTCCTGAGGTGACATGTCTGACGGATATGGCAGGGTTTTCCAGAATCCTGGGTGGGGTGACATGTTGCCTTCTCATTTGCATGGAGGTTTCTGAGATCTGGTTAGGGAGGATCCCCTAGGAATGCATGGATCCCCCAGATACTTGTCATGAGCATGTGTCACTGCTAACTGGTGAGAATCCTGTGACATGACCATTTTCAGATGTCTACAAAGGGCATAGCGGGGAGTCCCAGCAAGCACATACATCTGTCCTCAGTTTGCCCATTGGTACCGATAGCTGGGTAGTCTACTGGACTCCCTGGCACTTGAGCTTCCTCTGTTGTGGTTCCCTCTTTTCCCCAGTGTGGACTGCAGTCCCTGCCCATGGAGGTGCGCTGCAGACAGAAGCAGCAGCAGAGGCCTGGCTTCCTGAGGAATTGCTCCCAGTTTGAGGAAGGAAGAAAGTCCCACCTGCAATGATCACCCGCCAGCCTGGAGGAAGCTCCATGCCAGCAGCATGGACCAGCATGGGAGCCAGAGCCCTGCTAATGCTGCCACTCATCACCCTCACTCAGAAGCCCAGCAGCCATTGCCACATCCCATTTCCAGGGCCTCCTGCCTCCGTCCCCCCACGCGCCCATCGACCCACACACCTCTCCTCCTGTTTGCCCAAAGTAGGCATGGAAGGAATTTTTCAAGTCCACTTTTTGTAGATAAGTCAAAACATTACAAAATAACCACTGCACACCAGGTCCGATGCCCTTCCAAACTCACTCTTTTCTCTGACCCTTAAACACTTGTCCCGCATCTCCCAGACTCCACTGTACCTTGATCAGCAGGTCCCTCTTCACTGCAGTGTCTTTTTTGCAGAGTTCTTTTAGATATTTTGTGCTTTTGCTATTGACAGAGGAAAGAAAAAAGGGTAAATTTGGGAATCAAGGGGGAGATTTGTGAGTTCCAATCCCTCTTGTTTGAAAACTCAATGAATCTCAGCTTCCTGCATGAGAGTTTCCAGTGGGGTCATCTGATGACAAGGGCTCCAGTGGACCAGGGTGGGACTGTCATGCTCCTCCCCTGGCCCATCTCCACTTCACATGAGCCCCTGCGTGTTCACAGCTTCCAGCTGGACACAGTTCCACTGCTGGGTAGAAACACCTGATAGCCTCCAATTGGCACCATTCTGTTCCTGATGGTTAAAAAACCTTACTCCTGAGTTAGAAATCCTGCCTAGGAGTCCAGGGCAGCTTAGTGACCACACCTACCAGCCCATCCCTGCCTCCACCGTCCCTGTTCTCCAAGAGCCTTTCAGAGTCGTTGAGGGCACATGGGGAGACCTATGGGTCCTTAAGTCAACACTGGTGCTCCCGTGGAGGGAGCTCCTCACCTGGACACTCCTGCCCACGTCTTGTGTAGCCGATGTATTGGGTTGCTGCGCAGAGCAGAGACGATGGCGTGCACCGCGGAGAAGTTGTTGAGGCGTAGGCACTCCTGGAGAGGGAAGAGTGAGCTGTGAGGTCCAGAGTTGGAGTCAGACCCACTTCAGCCTCAGCCCCCTCTGCTGAGATCTCCCTTCCTGAATGAAGCAGAGGCCCAGGGAGCCTCAGGAGGGTACACCTGGGGCTGAGTGAATGTCACTCATCTAGGAAGATTTCAGTTCAACCCAAGGAAGGTCCCAGGTCAGAAGTGAGCAGCCACTACTGGGCCATGGGGGTCAAGGTCAGGGAAGCTGTGGGAAGAAGGGCTTAGGGGATGTGCAGGGCTCAGGCTGGAGATGCAGATGCCAATCCTGAAAGCCGATGGAGGAGAAGAGGCAGTTCCCCATTTTTAGAGAGGGAATCCCGAGGCCCAACCATGGCTTACCCTGGCGACCTTGATCCAGTGCTCCACCACCCTGGCCCTATCCTGGGCCCTCAAGCTGTGGTCCCCGAGGCAGGAGGTGGTGACACAGTTGGTGAGCCTGTTGAAGTGTGCAATGGTGGCACAAACTGTGGGTGCCACATGCTCACTCCCCTTCTGATGTCGTTGGCCCCAGATGGAGCCCAAGCATTCATAAAGCTCCATCTTCTTGAAGAGATCCTTTGGGGGAGTAGGAGAGTGTCATGGACATAGCACAGCCCAGCTCAGAGTCACCCACAGTCCCAGGCAGGAAGTGAGCTCACAGTCATCCACAGTCTCTGGCAGGAACAGAGCTGGAGCTCAGAAAACTTTAAAATGGGCTCCAGACTTGTGGGAGTCCCTGGGTTTGGTTTTCTGCCCACTGAGGGCCCTGAATGCATCATGGCCCAGAACCCAACAAGGGTGGGAAGAGAGTGAAATTTTCTCCCAGGCCATCCTCACTCCAAGAAGTAGAAGGTGGCTCAGGCCTCCCCATCCTGAGGCCTCGTCTTCCTCCCATCCCAATCAGCCCTCTACTCCTTCTCTCCCTACTGGTGCAGTTTCCTGGCAGCAGCTGCAACCTTGGGCTCTGTTTCGGTGTTTGCCGTAGAATCTAGTATGCATCAGGTACCTAATAAGTGCTGAGGGTAGTGAGGCTCCCGAGCAGCTGGGTGAGTGACCCATGGCCCTGCCTGCCCCTCGGTGATCACCTGCCCTGTCCTGCTTTCTGTCCATCCCCTGTCATTCAGTCTGCACAGTCAGTCTGTGCAGCTGGCACGGGCGATGTCCCATCTCTGCTGTCCACATGCAGACAGGGAAGGCTTGTGGGTGAGGAAACTCATCCAGATCCCATGGTTGGTAAGAAGTGGGGCTGAAAGTGGACCCAGGACATTGGCCGCTCCTCAGGGAGAGGCTGGTCTGAGACAGCTGGTGCCAGACGCACAGCCTGGAAAGCCCAGCTGCTCACCGCATCTATGAGGGTCAGCTGCTCTGCCAGCAGCCTGGGAGGGAAGGTCGTGATGTCCGGCAGCTCCTCAGTGTGTTGGCTCTTGACAGTCCCGGGACAGGGACAGGGTGACTCTGGGGCTGACGGTGGCTCCAGCACTGTTCCTGGAGGGGGCCCTTCCCCTGGTGCTGGTGCTGGTGCTGAATGTAAATATTCTGGTGCATCCAGGGCTACAGGTGACTCTGGCTCCAGAGCAGGCCGCAGGTCCGCCAGCAGTGGTGGTGCTGGCTCCAGGGCCAGCATTGTTAATGCGTGTTGCCCAGGAGGTGGAGCAGGATCTGGAAAAGGAGAAAAGGTCACCATTCCAGTCACTCTTCACTGGGATTTGCAAGTATAGAAATGACTGGATGGAATTTAAGGGAATTGTAGCCCCAAAACACCACCCCCTGAAAGTCTTCTCACCGTCTGGCTTGGCCTCCTTGGGCTCCGGAAGCACCAACTGGCCTAGGACAATTTCCTGATGGTCTTCCAAGCCCAGTCCAGGCCAGGTGAAGGTTCTGAAGGCCAGCTTTATCCAGAAAGATGACCGTTGCAGGGCCTGGCAGCAAACTGAAGTGTTTTCAGGGGGCCAGGTGAACAAAATGGAGGTGGTGGTGCTGGTGATGGAGTGGACAGCTGAGTCAGAGGCCTGGCCTTCTCCCACACAACCCTCCAGGGCACCCTTGTGTGGATCTGGGTCCCTGGCCTCTTGCTGCCTGTGTGGAGGACAGCCCCACCCTACCACAAGCCATCAGTGCTGTCCTGAAAGGGGCAGACCTGGCCATGTAGCAGGGCTGTACGGACCCTTCTGCACCCCAGCGACCCACTGACATTCTGTTCCCAACAGCCCTGGAGCAGAGCACTGTGCACCTGGGCACTCAAGACTTCAGCTCCAGGCAGATTTGTGAGCAGCTTGCTCATCAAAGCTCCAGTTTGGTTCCTCTGGTCCTGGGGTTAGGAGGGTAGGGGCAGATGTTGGGTGGAGGAGGACAGGGAGAGCTGGGAAGGCACGGTGCTGGGGATGGGTCTCTCAGTGGCCAGTTGTGACCCCAGCCTCACATCTCCTTTGCAAGGGACCTAAGTCTCCATTTACAGAACTCACTATTTGCCTCTTGCAGGGGAAGTCCCCAGATGTCAGCCTTGTTGTGGGAATTACAAGACATATGAACCCCAGGGCTCCTTTAGTCTCTCCCCAGCCAGAGTCCACATATTTCCCCCCATGTTTTGTGGGTGAAGAGGCCCTTCAGAACCCTAAGTCCCCCCAGTTTATACTTGTTGGGCTCCGTCATTCTAGTCAGTATCTGGGAGGATGCCACCATACATAGAGGAGGCCATGAGGGTTTCCCCTCTAACATTCTGTAGATATGATTTGTTTGTTCTGTCTACTGTGAGCACCTGACTCTGAGTAGAATTGAGGCCCAGGGATTGTCATCTGCCTTGTTCATGAAATTATGCCAAGTCCCAAGAAGAGCGATGCACAACTGAGGTGTTTTGTATGTATGTGTTGAATGAGTGAACCCCAACCATTGGAGAAACTCAGTGAGCCTCTCCAGATGTCTGAGTGAGCCTGTGGCTCCTTTTTCAGCATGAAGGGACCCCTCTTCTGTCTGTGTCAAGGAGAAAGTCCAGCCAGAAGGAAACTCAGACATCCTTTACCAGTGCCATAGCAGACTTGCTTTCTATGTGCCTTTCCAAGCAGTAAGAGAGATGGGCCATTACGGCAGAAAGCTGAGAGCTGCTTCAGTGAGGGGGAAGAGAAAAGTAATAAACATGAATCACAGCACCCACAGTAGGTTATCCATAGTTTTAGGCTCTAGGGACCCCTTTGTTTGCTGTGTCTTAGATCATTCAGTCCCTACAAGAACCCTGTGAGGTTCATCTTCTCATTACTCCCTGTTCCACAGGAGCCAGCTGAGGCTCCAAGAGGTGCATCTTCAAGACACAGCCAGTAGGGGACAGAGGCACCTCCGTGCCTTGGAGGGGATGGACACTCACCTTCTAACCAGTAGTTCCAAAAAGTGTGGCACGGTGATAAAGTCCCAGGAGGGACCCAGGCAGGTGGCATAGGAGGAGATGGGTTTAGTTAGAAAGGCTGGAACCAGGGACTCCAACAGCTTCGCCCCTGTGCCGGGCTGGAAAGTTGGCATCCTGCAGATCTCATTTCCATACTAGGGGGACAAGGAGGGACATGCGAGTCAGTGTAACACCATGAACCCCCAGAGGATCGGGATCTGGAACTCACACCAAAAAGCACCAACCCTTCAGGGACTTGTGCATGTGGAGAACCTGGGTGCCCATGGTGAAAAGGGTTCTAGGCTTTCAAGGTAAAATTGCACGTGAGGATGGAGAAGGATAAAATGATTCATGCCTTCAAGGCATCGGCACGGTGAATGTCAGCTGTGGGGCAATAGCACCCTCTGTATCAACAGCCTGCATGAAGAGCATCATCCCTGCAACCCTCAAAAATCACCCTCATGGTGGAGAAGAGGAGACGCGAGCTTTTGGATGTCAGATGCTTGCTCAGCAGCACCCGGGTCAGAAGAGAGCACCTTCCACAGGGAGGACTGGATGAAATTCCCTCTAGGGCACCTGAAGCTCTGCTTCTTATATGGAAGGGAAGGGTCTGGGGAGGTCTCATCCCCTCCTTATTTTAGTGACAGCACAGCGGACAAGATGCTGTAGAAGAACCCTTTGACTTAAAGGGATATGATTGTTTTTGTTCTTTAACATGAATGTGAGTCTGGAGAAACAGCTACAGCCATCCCAGCCCTGGCCAAGGGGAAAATGCCGGAAGACTCCAGGGTGGGAGGAAGTGCATCCCAAGGCCCAGGATCTGCCAGGCGACTCGTGGAAGAGAAAACGCAGGCAGGTATAGAAACCGGGAAAAGTTACAGAAATGTATGGTATAAAGTGGAAATGAAACAAGGTAATTTTCTCTGCCACACAGACAGCAGATTGACAAAAAGTTAAGAACATGTTAGTATTCAGGGGAGGTTGTGTTCAAAGAAGCAGCTACGTTCAGAGGCTGCTGGTGACCCTGTGAGCAGCTGGAGCCCTTTTGGAAAGTCAACTGGCTACACCTGTTGAAACTTGCTATCTGCACATCCTTTCACCCAGATTTCCCTTTCCCGGGTGTGTGTCTTCCGCAGGGGATTTGTCTATTTTATGGATTGAATTATGTCGCCTCCCCCAAATGTAACTGTTTCTGTTCTAAACCCCAGAGACTCAGAATGTGACTGTGTTTGGACACAGAGTTCTCCAAGAGGTAATTCAGGAGAAGTGAGTTCATTAGGGTGGCCCCTAAGTTAATATGCCTGGGGTTCTTACAAGGAGAGGTGGTCAGCACACAAAGTTCAAGAGAAGACCCTGTGCTGACCAAGTTAGAAATCCGCCATCTCCACAACAAGGAGAGAGGCCCAGAGAAACCACCTCAGACTGACAGCTTGACGTTGGGCTTCCAGTCTCCAGAATTGTGAGGAACCAGATTTCTGTGGTTAAGCCCTTCAGTCAGCGTGCATGTTATGGCAGCCCTGGGAAAGTGCTCCAGCCTATTAGGACACACATAGGATTATGCTTCCTGCAGAAAGGCTGCCTAGAAAGGAAATTTTATCATGACAGCACTGAGAGGCTGACCCGCTGTGGAACATGGCCTTCCTTAAGGAATATTATAGTGACATGCGAGGGTGCAGTTCCTGCCTGGTGGGTCTGCAGGGATGAGTTCTGTGAGATGACACTTTAAACACAGATGCATAGAGGAGCTTCACCTTCTTTTGTTGTAATCAGCACCTCCCCAACTTGTTTGTGTAGAAGTGTTGGATTTTAAGTCCTGGAAGAGGTCGGCAGGGCAGGGGAGCTGCCTGTTGCTGGACATACACTTAGAGTGGGGAGTTAAAATGATAACAGTACGAGTATGTGCTACAATGTTACCATCATACCGAATTCTTGTAGCAACATGCTGAGATACTCCTGGCATAGCAGAAAGTGAAAACAAGAGACGGGCGGATCACGAGGTCAGCAGATCGAGACCATCCTGGCTAACACGGTGAAACCCCGTCTCTATTAAGAAATACAAAAAACTAGCCGGGCAAGGTGGCGGGTGCCTTTAGTCCCAGCTACTCGGGAGGCTGAGGCCGGAGAATGGCGTGAACCCGGGAGGCGCAGCTTGCAGTGAGCTGAGATCCGGCCACTGCACTCCAGCCTGGGCGACAGAGCGAGACTCCGTCTCAAAAAAAAAAAAAAAAAAAAAAAAAAGGATTTTCTCTGATTTTCCTCTGATAGGTGAAAGGGACTTTGCCTGTAACCAAGTTGCCACTGGGGACTAATGGTAGCCAGATTCCTTTGGGAGAGGACAGTGGCTCACTCAAGTGTGAAAGCCCTAGGACAGAGCCTAGCGAGTCCCCATATTCCTGTTTGAGTCCTGGGTCCACCCTGGTTTTCTAGAGTCCCTGTCTGTGGAGACCCTTCTGTGTCCAGTCTCACCCCAGACCAGCACTGGCCGTGGTTGGTAGCAGGGGGCCCCTGCCCTTCTTTGAAGAAGATGGAGAAATGGAATCCATCCAACAGCTCCTGCTTGATCTGCTGTGTGGAGCTCTGCAAAGAGAGTGAGCCCGGCGAAGATGTGTCAGTGGCCTGCCTGGCTGACCCCATAGTGAGACACCCCCATTAGAACTCCTCCCTGGCACCCCCTTCCCCAAAAGGATTTGGCACATAGGAGCATCTGCATAGACCTCCAGCCAGAGGAGGTTGAAGTCTCCGGCAGATGACAGCTTGAGGTCTTGGGATTCAGATCTGAGCAGACAAACTGTCCTCGACACTCACCTTCCCATCCTGAAGGCGTGGTCTGGGCTCTGAACCTGACATACTGACCAGGCTCCCAACCCCCGACAACCTACCTGCTCCTATCCAGGGAGGGCCCCTCTTCTCCTGTTTCCCCCAAACACATGGGGAGGGGCTCAGCACTGCCCTGATGGACACAGCTGAGGCCTGGCCTGGACGTGCCTGCCCTGGGCCCTGTGTTACCTGTGGGTGCCTTCTGGCAAAGGGCCAGAGGCGTCGAGGGTGAGGGTTGAACCAATGTCTGTATTCTCGAGAAACAGTCTCATTTTGGCCTCTTCTGTGACGAGGAGGTCGGCAGCATGTTGGGACACAGCAGGAGAACATGTTGTTCTCTCGAGTGTCGACTCCCAACTGAGCTGGAAATGGGGCTGTGTGTATAATATGGGTGCCTAGTTACCAGAATTCTAAGTTCTGTTGGGGTCTGTCAGTAAGGAAGTGAGGTCACATCTTGTAGGTTCCATCCTGTAAGCTCTTCCTTTCCATAAGACCTACTCAAAGGCCCCACTGGGCTTCGGGCCGCTCACCCTACCCCATCAACTCCTTACTTTTCACCAATATGCCAAAGTGTGCCCCTTCAGCACCTTGGGAAGACCTGGATATAACCAGGGTCCCAGGTTTGAGGAGACAGTGCTGGGTCAAACAACCTTTATCCTAGCAGTTGTGAGACCGTAGAGAACTCCTTTTGTGTTTTGGGGCCTCCCCAGCATGCACAATGGGGGTTATGCTAGCATCTCCTTCCTAGGAAACTCATGAGGTGTGTTTGAGATAGATCTTATAAAACTCATGGTGTGATGTTCCCTGTAGATGTTGCACACACTTACAGATGGAAGAAATACAAGAAGGGGTGAGAGGTAGCATGGAAGAGAACTCCAGTGGGCCTGGGGTCCACAGTGTGGTCTCAGGAGAAGACACTTTTGCTCTGGACCTCCTCTTTCATGCTGCACCAGTAGAGGTTGAGATTAAATGAAATTCAGACATTCTCCTCCTCTCACATTGCACCTTCCAGTGCCTTCCCATTTTATTTAGACCCAGACCCTGTGTTTCATCTCAGCCTAGGGTGGGCAGCATCCACAAAGACAGCACTGAGGGCTTAGTGACTCCCTTCTGAATGATGGAGTATGACACAGGTGATGGAATCGCACTTCTGGGCTAGTTCAGGATGTTACAACAAAGAGCCATAGCCTGGGGAGCTGATCAAAAACAGAATTATGTTTCTCCCAGTTCTGGAGGCTGGAAGTTGGATATCAGGGTACCAGCCTGGTCAGGCCTTAGTGAAGTGTCCCGCCCCAATCACTGAGCTTTTACAGTGCTGTCCTTTCCTTGGAGGATGGCTCAAATTTAGGAGCCTGGGTAGACCTCCATTCAAACCGAGCTCCCACTTGTAGCTTGGTGATCGTGAGGAAGTCATAGAACATCCCTGTGCCTGTTTTCTCCTCTGAGAAATGGCGTTAGTGAGAATTGCTTTCCTTTTTAATCACAGAAAATAAAGTGTGCAAAGAAGTTAACTCGGTGCCATTGGGTGGAGAGAGAGAGGCCAGCAAACCAGAGACATCAGCTTGCCCACATCAGTGGTGACGACTGCGGAGAATGGGTGAGGCTGGGGCAGGAAACAGGTCAGCCTGCCAGAGCCCAGGACCAGGTGAAGGGTAAGAGTGAGCTCCTCACCCTGAATTCTCAGGGGACACAGACATGCAGGGGCTGTGGGGAGCAAAATCATCAGGGCTGCTCTCGTTCCCCTGGTTCCCTCCATATCTGACGTGGTCCCAGGGCCCCCTCTCCCTGTGTTTCCTCTCTGCCCTGCTGTCTTCCTGGCTGCCCTCCCAGGCTTAATTTTGGCCCTGATCAGGTGGAGTCTTGAGGTAGCTATAGGGCTATTAGTAACAACTCTGAGGTTCAACCCACCATTTGTTGAGACCTCTGAGCTTAGTCAGAGCCTTCCTCCTGCTGGGACCTGAGAGAGGGCTGGAGGGAGCTGACAGTGCAATGGCAGTTTTTCCTGGGGCTGCCGCTCCAGGGCCCACTGGCAGGTATCTGCTGAATTCGAGCTTTCTTTTCTGTCTCTGGTGTTCTGAGATGTGATTTTCCCTCTGAAGACAGGCGGAGCCCCTGGTGGGTGCTTTAGCCTCAGAAATGGGTCCCCCTGAGCTGGGAGCTGTGCTGTAGCCTCAGTGTGCTAGGACACCTCACACCTGGCCCTGCCCATTCTGGCTTCTGAAGCCCACAGAGAGAGTGTGTAGAAATTGCTAGATATGAAAGGGCTACAAATAAGTCATAGGAAGTGAATTTACATAACTCAGTGGTTTTTAGCTATTGCTATACATTTACTTCAGCAGAGGAGATATTTAAAAATGTGAATACCCTGTGTCACCCTGCAGAGATTTGGATTTATTTGATGGGGCAGAAGACAGGCATCTTTGGTTTTTTGTTTGTTTCATTGTAATAGGATCTTGTGCTGTGGCCCAGGTTGTAGCGCAGTGGCGTGATAATGGGCACTGCAACCTTGACCTCCCAGGCTCAAGGAATCCTCCCTTCTAAGCCTCCCAAGTGGGTGGGACTATGGGCATGTACCATCATGCCATAGTAATTTTTGTGTTTTGTAGAGACGGGGTCTCACTATTCTACCCAGGCTATTCTTAAAGACCTAACCTTAAGCTGTACTCCTGCATCTGCCTCCCACAATGCTGAGTTTACAGACCTGAGCTACTGTGCCTGACCCTGTATCTTTTAAGAGCTTCCCTAGTGCTTTGAAGAGGCACCCAAGCAAAGAAGGCTTTGCTTACAGAAGGCTTGTGGAACCCTGTTGAGGCTGCATCTTCTTCACAGCCATCAGATTGTTCCCTGAAGTGTCTGCTTAGCAGTGCACAGGCTCTTTACATGGAGGGCTTTGGGGAACTGTTGGGGTTGGGTTTGGCTGGGGCATGACCGTTGTCTGTGGGATCTGTCACAACCTGGTCCTATGGGACACCTAGTCTAGGATCCTTCCCAGACCACCATCCTGCCTGTCAGCGCTCCTATGGCAGGTCCACAGCTGCTTGCTGGAAGGGTGTTGGGAAGTGTTGGTCCGCCAGCTGTCACGTCCTCCTGTTCTGCTGAATCCCAGCGATCCTCACTTGGTGTCTGGGTTTCAGAAGGGTGTGGCCCTGGGTTCTTGGCTGGCTGAGCTGGTGCTTTTGCAGCCTCTGAGGCTCTTGTATGTGAGGCCTGACCTGCGTTGCTTCAGGAAACTTTTGCCCCTGAGGCTGCCTCCTGCTTAAGAGCAGAGCCTTTGTGTGGAGATCTGGCTGGCCTCCCTGGCACCCAGCCTGTCCTGTCCTGTTATGTCTGGGTTTGAGGCTGTGTGGAGGGGTCTCTTCCCATAGAGGAGGCAAGGCCAGTCGTGTGGGTCAGAGTGAAGCATGGCGATCCCAGCTGGCTGTGCTGGGCCTTTGACTGGAGGAGTCTGAGAATGACCAGGCCTGGGGAGCTGCCCTTCCTGGGAAACAGCTTGTCTCCTCCCCTATGGAGTTTCTGGATGTGACCCAGAGTGCGCTGGGCCTCTGTAGCATGTGCTGGGTGTAGCCGTGTGATTCAGGGTGGGAGGTGCAGAGGATCATCTGCTCTGAGGCAGGTAAGGCCTGGACAGTACTGGGGCAACCCTCAAAGAAGCCAGGTCTGATGGGAGAATAGGCATGGGTAGGGAGGGAACAGGGTCACCAGGGCTGTGTGTCACGTGTTCTTGCTGCTTGGTCTGCCCTGGGAGTGAGGACAGAGGTGGAGGCTACTGTGGACCCACTTTGGCTTCCCGAAAGCAGGTGTTCATGTGGGGAGCAAGGCGGGTGTGGAACAAAGCTGGTCTCTGAGGTGTTGAGTGGTTCTTTGAATGTCTTTGTCCTTTTTCTCTGTGCTGTCCCCTACAGGTTTGCTGTTCTGTATTTTTGTGTTAATGCCAATACCATGTTGTTTGGATCACTATAGCTCTTTTTGTCATTTGTAATCAGGGAGCATAATACATCCATGTACTTTGTATTTTCCAGTGGTGAGATTGCTAGATGTCACAGTAGTTGTATTTTTAATTTGAGGAGGAACTGCCGACTATTGCTCATAGTGCTTGATCCTGGGAGGCAGAGGTTGCACTGAGCCAAGATTGCGCCACTCCATTCTAGCCTGGGCAACAGAGCGAGACTGTCTCTAAAACAAAACAAAGATTCTCTGCGACAATGACTGCATCGGCCCCTCAGGAGGGAACCCTTCTCCAGGGCAAGGTGAGGGGAAGCCCAGTGATGGGAGCGCTGCCCGGAGAGGAGTCAGTGCCAGTGGCGGGGGCCCTGTGCTTTGGCCGAGGACTGTGCATTGGCAGCTGCTCTGCCTCCCATAGCCCTTCCCAGCTGCACACGTCGTGAGTGTCAGTGTGCAGTCACAGGCCTGCCTCCTTTGGAGCACTTTGTGACCATGATTTTTGCCTGTGGGGCAGGGTAATTTCAGGATCTAACTTGGTGCTCTTGCATGTTCTTAACCCCAAGAGGCAGCTCTCCTCATTCTAGTCTTTTGTTTTGTTTTGTAGAAATAGGGTCTTGCAATGTTAACCAGGCCAGTCTCAAACTCCTGGGCTCAGGTGATCCTCACACCTTGGCCTCCCAGTGTGCTGGTGTTGGAACCGAACTGTCGATTCCCTCCTGGGCAGGGGTCGCCGCGAAGGATCACCGACACGAGATTCACAGCAGAGAGTTATTTATTACTAGCGCGCTAGGGTCCCAAGCTCTAAGTTGGCCCTGGGACCCCGAGTGCTTGTTACAGGTTGTTTATATAGGCAACAAGTTCAAACACAGCTTAGGGCGCGAAATTCAAACAAAGCTTTAGGCGCGTGGTAATTGGGTCTGTCTATGGCCTGAGCAAGGTATCTTGTTCTGATTGGTTGGGGCGGGACCTTAGGAGGTTCTTTCCTGGAATTGCTGATTCCGGGAACATCGGGGACATTGAGTCATGGTGGGACCCCATGAGGTTATCAGGGTGGGACCTCATGAGGCTATCAGGGTGGGGCCCCATGAGGTTATCAGGGTGGGACCCCATGAGGCTATTTCCCGGAATTGTCTTTCTGTTTGGGTTCTGGGAACATCGGGGGGATATCCGTGGCCATCTGGGGTTTAAGTTTCATGATGGCCAAGCTTTCTAAATTTTATGAGGCTTAGGAATTATGAGGCCTAGTTTCACTGGGATTACAGGCATGAGCCACTGTGCCATGCTAATTTTCTTACTACTAGTTTTTGTAGAGCTAGGGTCTCGCTTTGTTGCCCAGGCTGGTCTCTAACTCCTGGCCGGAAGTCACCCTCCTGCCTCAGCCTTCCAGAATACTGGGATTACATCCTCTTCTTACCTTCTCTGCCAGAAGAGCCCCTGTAGTGTGTGAGTGCTGAGTCATGCAGTCTTCTGGGTGCTGAACGGGCTTTGCCGCTCTGGTCCTGGGCTCCGTATGTGGACGTGATCTGTGTGAACAGCTACTACACTTGGTATCAGGACTACGGGCAACTGGGGTTGATTCAGCTACAGCTGGCCCCCAGTTTGAGAACTGGTGTAAGACTTATCGCAAGCCCATTATTCAGAGCGAGTACAGAGCGACAGAATTGTAGGGTTTCACCAGGTAAGCGGTGTTGAACTTTGTGATTGTGTGTTCTCTCTGGGCAGAGATGTCACTCGCCTCCCCTGGCCTGCCCTGTGCCCACTGCAGTGCTCCCCTTGCTTCACCTTTAGGCTCACCTCCTGCTACCCCATCCACATTCCCTTCTTGCCAGCAGCCAGGCCTCTGCCCCACTCGCTTGGTCCTCAAAGATGGCCTCCTTGCTGGCCTTGTTTCCAGACAGCCTCCTATCACCCTTGCCCAAGTGGTCTTTCTAACTCCTGACTTCAAGTGATTTGCCTGCTTCGGCCTACCCAAGTCCTGGGATTATAGATGGGAGCCACCACGCCTGGTCTCTCCTTATTTTTTTATCCCTCTCATGTTTTTTGTCTTCCTCTGCAAAGATAGGTTGCTTTATCTTGTCATTTTTTTTTTTTTTTAATGTGGATTCCTGAACCCCATCCAGCCCCTCGTTCCCTCCCCAGTCAGCTCATACTTGTTTGTCACAGCTCCTGGGACTCCCATTGACACATAAAGAACAGCCACCCACAGTGGACTGCGCTGTTCTGTTTGCACCCTTAAATTTATCGTGCTTACAGAATGCCACTTCTGCAAACTAGTCAAGTAGGAGGAAGTGGCTCGTGGATATGCACCCTTGCTCATCCTCTTTGAAAAGATAACCAGCTCTGATTTCTTTTTTCTTTGAGTCAGAAGTTCATTCTTGTCACCCAGGCTGGAGTTCAATGGCACAATCTTGACTCTCTGCTACCTCTGCCTCCCGGTTCAAGTGATTCTCCTGCCTCGGCCTCCCAAGTAACTTGGATTGCAGGTATGCACCACCATGTTCTCCTAATCTTTTTTTTTTTTTTTTTTTTTTTAGTAGAGGTGAGGTTTCACCATGTTGGTCAGGCTGGTCTTGACCTTTTGATTTCAAGTGATCCACCTGCCTTGGTCTCCCAAAGTGCTGGAATTACAGGCGTGGGCCACCATGCCTGGCCCCAGTTCTGAATTCTTCAGAAACTCTTGAGAGGTTCTAGGTCAGCACTGATAGACCTGGGTGCTGTAGGTGCTGGGTGTGGTGGCTCACACCTGGAATGCTAGCACTTTGGGAGACCGAGATCAGAGGCTCTCTTGAGCCCAGGAGTTTGAGACCAGTCTGCACAACATAGACCCCATCTCTACAAAAAATTTAAGATTAATTGCGGCCAGGCAAGGTGATTGACACCTGTCAAGGTGATTGACCAGCCTGTTAAGCAGAGCAATACCCCTTCTCTACAAAATATAAGCACATTAGCTGGGTGTGGTGGTGTGTTCCTGTAGTTCCAGCTGCTTGGCCAAGAGGCTGAGGCAGGCAGATCGCCTGAGCACAGGAGTTGGGGGTTGCAGTGAGCTGTGATTGCACCACTGCACCTGAACCTGGGTGACAGAGTGACACCTGTCTTAAAAAAAAAAAAGGGTCTTGAAAGATCAGAAGATCTGTGCTGTCACGTTGGGTGACTGAGGGGCTGCCAAGTTTGCAATGAATGTTTCCCGTTTCTTCTTAGTTTATGGACTTACCATCCTTGGCAGTTTGGTGGGTTGGAGAAGGATATGGTGATGGGCAGGAGTTACAATACATTACTTATAGGGGAAGACAGGCTTTTGAAAGGTTAACGCTTAAAAGTGAGAATGGAAAAGGGATGAGTGAATGAAGAAGATGAGGTGAGAGGGAAGAGGGAAGAAGTAAAGGGAAAAGGAGAACAAGCGGCTTTTCTCTGCATGGCACCTCGGATGAATGGTTTCTGGGGACATCCCTGATGGCAGTTTTGTGGAGAGGCGCAAAGATTTCTGTGGTAAGAAATGAGCTGTAGGCCCAGCGCAGTGGCTGACAGCTGTAATCCCAGCACTTTGGGAGGCCAAGGAGGGCGGATCACTTGAAGTCAGGAGTTCAAGACCAGCCTGGCCAACATGGAGAAACCTTGTCTCTACTACAAATATAAAAATTAGCTGGGCGTGGTGGCAAGTGCCTGTAATCTCAGCTTCTCAGGAGGCTAAGTCATGAGAATCGCTTGAACCCAGGAGGTGGAGGTTGCAGTGAGGGAAGATCACGCCATTGCACTCCAGCCTGGGCAACAAGAGCAAAAGTCCATTTCTTTTTTTTTTTTTTGAGACGGAGTCTCGCTCTGTCGCCCAGGCTGGAGTGCAATGGCGCGATCTCGGCTCACTGCAAGCTCCGCCTCCTGGGTTCACACCATTCTCCTGCCTCAGCCTCTCGAGGAGCTGGGATTACAGGCGCCCGCCACCACGCCTGGCTTATTTTTTGTATTTTTTAGTAGAGACGGGGTTTCACTGTGGTAGCCAGGATGGTCTCGATCTCCTGACCTCGTGATCCACCTGCCTCGTCCTCCCAAAGTGCTGGGATTACAGGCGTGAGCCACCGCCCCTGGCCTCGAAACTCCATTTCAAGGAAAAAATAAAGTAAAAAACCAGGGGGCTGGGCGCAGTGGCTCATGCCTGTAATCCCAGCACTATGGGAGGCGGAGGTGGACAGATCATGAGGTCAGGAGTTTGAGACCAGCATAGCCAACATGGTGAAACCCTGTCTCTACTAAAAGTACAAAAATTGAATGGGCATGGTGGTGGACGCTGGTAATCCCAGATACTTGGGAGGCTTGAACCCAGGAGGTGGAGGTTGTAGTGAGCCGAGATCACACCACTGTACTCCAGCCTGGGCAACAGAGCGAGACTCCACATCAAAAAAAAAATAAAATGAAGTGAAGGAGGAGGAGGAGGAAGAGGAAGAAAAAGAAGAAGAAATAGGTGTGGTGGCTCAGGCCTGTAATTCCAGCAATTTGGGAGGCAGAGGAGGAGCAGGAGGAAGAAAGGAGGAAAAGGAAACAGACAGGTCAGTCGTGGTGACTGGTGCCTGTGAGGAGGAGGAGGAGGAGGAGGAGGAGGAGAAGGAGGAGGAGGAAAAAGAAATGGAGGACGAGAAGAAAGAAAGAAACAGCCAGGCCTTGTGTAGTGGCTCATGCTTGTGAGGAGGAGAAGGAGGAAAAAGAAATGGAGGAGAAGAAGGAAAAAGAAATGGAGGAAGAAAAAGAAAAGTAGGAGGAAAAAGAAACTGAGGAGGAGGAGGAAAAAGAAATGTAGGAGGGGGAGGAGGAAAAAGAAATGATGGAGGGGGAGGAGGAGGATAAAGAAATGGAGGAGGAAGAGGAGTTGGAGGAGGAGGAGGAGTTGGAGGAAAAGGAGGAGTTGGAGGAGGAGGAGGAGGAATTGGAGGAGGAGGAGGTGGTGGGATTACAGCTGTGAGCCACTGCACCTGGCTGGAAATAATTTCTCATCATGAGATTTGGAGGGTATATACCCGAACCACATTAGCCTTCAAGGGAAACTCCAGGCACCTGGCTATTCTTGAGAAGTAAATTAGCAAGTTGATAAGAAGAAGGTAGTAATTGGCTGGGTGCACTGGCTCACACCTGTAATCCCAGCACTTTGGGAGGTCAAGACAGATAGATCAACTGAGGTCAGGAGTTCCAGATCAGTCTGGCTAACATGGTGAAACCCCATGTCTACTGAAAATACAAAAATCAGCTGGATGTGATAACGGATGCCTGTTATCCCAGCTACTGAGGAGGCTGAGGCAGGAGGATTGCTTGAACCGGGAGGTGGACGGTGCAGTGGGCTTAGATTGGGCCATTGCTCTCCAGCCTGGGAGACAGAGCGAGACTCCCTCTCAAAAAAAAAAAAAAAAAAAAAAAAAAAAAAAAAAAAAAAAAGAAGAAGAAAAGAAAAAGAAAAAGGCAAGAAAAAGAAAAAGGCAATAATAGCTCAGAACAATAGCCACCCAAGTCGGTTAGAGCCACAAGATATTTGATCCCGGCCGGGCGCGGTGGCTCAAGCCTGTAATCCCAGCACTTTGGGAGGCCGAGACGGGCGGATCACGAGGTCAGGAGATCGAGACCATCCTGGGTAACACAGGGAAACCCCGTCTCTACTAAAAATACAAAAACTTAGCCGGGCGAGGTGGCAGGCGCCTGTAGTCCCAGCTACTCGGGAGGCTGAGGCAGGAGAATGGCGTGAACCCGGGAGGCGGAGCTTGCAGTGAGCTGAGATCCGGCCACTGCACTCCAGCCTGGGTGACAGAGCGAGACTCCGTCTTAAAAAAAAAAAAAAAAAAAAAAAAAAAAAAATTAAAAAAAAAAGATATTTGATCCCTTATAGAAAGTAAAGATAACATTTTGACAAATGTCCCTAAGTTGTTTTCGGAAGCGAAGATCTCCACCGGAAGAAAAATGGTGACAGCTTTCCCTTCGACCTCAGATAAGGGTGAACCCAGGACTGAACTCTCACTGGTGTTCTTTGTTTCAAATTTCTTCCCGAGGGGCCTGGAGGGAATCACACTCACAGGCAGAAACTTAACACTCAGCCTCCCAAAGTACTGGGATTACAGGCATGAGCCACCATGCCTGTTCCTGGCCTGCTTTTTAGTAAAATTTTACTCCTGCTCTGCAACTTGCCTCTATCTGGTTTCTACCTTATGACCTTCAGTCAAATTCTTTCTTCTGAGGAGGCAAGAATTGAGGTTGTTTCAGTTGTGTATGGATTCACCACCGGGAACTCGGATACCTTCCACCAGTAACAGGTCGAGGATGCTAGGTGAAAATGTTATGGAAGCTGCATGCGTTTTACAAATGTAGTGGTTCTCATGTCCAGCCACAGCCACTGCACCTGTGTGAAAGTCCCCTTAATAAACCTATGTCTTTTTTACTGTCTCCAGATCTCTTCCTCTACCCTTCCACACGGTGCCTTCCCTACTGGAGTAAAGTGGGGTCCTGCAGGGCACCCTCTCCCTGCATTTTTTTTTTTTTTTTTTGAGACGGAGTCTCGCTCTGTCGCCCAGGCTGGAGTGCAGTGGCGCTATCTTGGCTCACTGCAAGCTCCGCCTCCCGGGTTTACGCCATTCTCCTGCCTCAGCCTCCCGAGTAGCTGGGACTACAGGCGCCTGCCACCTCGCCCGGCTAATTTTTTTGTATTTTTAGTAGAGATGGGGTTTCATTGTGTTAGCCAGGATGGTCTCGATCTCCTGACCTCGTGATCCGCCCGTCTCGGCCTCCCAAAGTGCTGGGATTACAGGCTTGAGCCACCGCGCCCGGCCTTTTTTTTTTTTTTTTTTTTTTGAGATAGATTCTTGCTCTGTCACCCAGGTTGGACTGCAGTGGTGTGACCTCAGCTCACTGCAACCTTCGCCTCCTGGGTTCAAGTGATTCTTCAGCCTCAGTCTCCTGAGTAGCTGGTATTACAGGCGCCTGCTATCATGCCTGGCTCCTTTTTCTTTTCTTTTCTTTTCTTTTTTTTAGTATTTTCAGTAGAGATGGGGTTTCGCCGTGTTGGCCAGTCTGGTCTCAAACTCCTGGCCTCAAGTGATCCGCCCACCTCAGCTGTCCCAAAGTGCTGAGATTACAGGCGTGACCCACTGCACTTGGCCTCTCTCCCTGTATCTTCAAAGCCAAGAAGGAGCTTCTGTCCCCTTGGTTAGGGTCAGGGTCCCAGACGTCCAGTGTCAAGGCTACAGCCGCCTCCCAAGGACGTGCATCCCTGCAAGAGGCTGCATCCAGCAGTCATGGAAGAGGCTCTCCTGAGGCCTGCTCCAATTCCTGCTGGGGAAAGCAAGTGGAGGTGCCCCTTGAAGAAACGGGAATAACACCAATCTCGGGGGTTCTGCCCTGGCCTGTGGCCCTGGATCGTCCAGCCTCTGCTGGGATGGCAGCAGACGATGCCCTTCTCGGCTGGAGCTGAGGGTGGGGGTCCCGCTTCCCCAAAGGCCTAGCCCCGGTTTCCAGCCACAGTTCCTACTGCGCAGCCTCTGGCACAGCTCCGCCCCTCCAGGCCTGGCACTCGCCCTCAACAAACATGGCGCCGACGGCCTCACGCGCGTCACGGGGCAGGCGCTTCATGCGACAGGCCCGCAGGGCTTCCCCGGCGCCGCTCTCCTCCCCTCAGACTGGCTGACAAGACAGGGAGCGGGAAGTATGACATGGCTGGTGGCGGTGTGCTGGGCGGCTCTGGGGCAGCTGTTGTGTGGCTGCGCGCAGGCGCTGCTGGGCGGGATGCTGTACACCAGGGAGAGCCCGTCGCGGGAGACCAAGGAGCTCCAGGGCCTCTGAAGCTTCCAAGCCGACTTCTCCCACAATCCACTCCGGGGCTTCCAGTAGCAGAGGTACCCGCGACCGTTGCAAGAGGCGCCGGGAAGCCCGGAGTTGGGAATGGCGTAAGCCCCGGCGCCCTGCACCCTCCTTCACCTGATTGCCGTGGAGCTGGGGTCCCGGAGGAGGTTAAAGGTCAACGGGCTTGGGGGCGCGGGGTCGGAGGACGGGGGAACCTGGGGGAGTAGGGAGACACAGTAGGGCCAGGGCGGAGGAGGCGGAAGGAGGAGGAAGCGCTCCTGTCCAGCCGCGTCGGAGGCGAAGGCTGAGCCCGGGCAGTGTCCTAATATTTATTTTTACTTTTTGAAATGTTTTTGAGGCTGGGTTTGGTCCTGCCGCCCAGGTTGGAGCAGAGTGGCGCAATCCTAACTTCTGAGGTCAAGCGATTCTCCCGCCCCAGCCTTGCAAGTTAGCTGGGACCGCCATGCCTAATTAAAAACGAACAAACGAACAAAAAAAAAAACAAAAGAAACTTGGTGGGGCTTGGTGGCTCATGCCTGTAATCCCAGCACCTTGGGAGGCCGAGGCGGGCGGATCACCTGAGGCCAGGAGTTCAAGACCAGCCTGGCCAACGTGGTGAAATCCCGTCTCTACTAAAAATACAAAGTTAGCCGGGCGCGGTGATGAGCATCGGTAATCCCAGCTACTTGGGAGGCAGAGGCAGGAGAATTGCTTGAACCAGGGAGTCGGAGGTTGCAGTGAGCCGAGATCAAGCCACTGCACTCTAGCCTGTGCGACAGACTGACACTGCGTCTGAATACAAAAACCAACTTTTTGGCTTTTTGGTTTTGTTTTATTTTTTAAGATACAGGGTCTCAGTACGTTATCCAGGCTGATCTCGAATTACTGGCCTCAAGCCATCCTCCCACGTTGACTTCCCAAAGCACTGATTATAGGCATGAGCCACCAGACACTCGTCAGGCCTAAGGGGCAGGCCCGGCACAGAGCTGGGCCCAGGGATCACGAGGAGGGAACAGTTTAGACATTCTGATATCGGCTCTGCCGAGGGGGGAAGGTACCTTGGGTTTTCAGGGTTCAGATAGAGGACAGACTGTGACATCAGGCCAAAGACGCCGCTCCTGTTGCCCTCTTGACTTGGATGTGGTCAGCAAAGAAGAGGGATCCGGTGAGGTCTGGGCCGCGTTTGCCTAGTCTACATCCTCTTTTTCTTTTTCTTTTTTTTTTGAGACAGAGTCTCACTGTGTCACCCAGGCTGGAGTGCAATGGCATGATCTTGGCTCACTGCAGCCTCCGCCTTCTGGGTTCAAGCGATTCTCCTGCCTCAGCCTCCTGAGTAGCTGGGACTACAGGCGCCGCCACCACCCCCAGCTAATTTTTGTATTTTTAGAAGAGATGGGGTTTCACCATATTGGCCAGGCTGGTCTCGAACTCCTGACCCCAGTGGCCCAGGTGCACAAACTGCCCTGGCAGTTGACCTGTCATCAGCAAGTTATCTGTCTTTTCCACTAGGAGTCCCCGCCATGTGTCAGGGCTTGTGCTAGGCCTGGGGGCACAGCTGTGCAGCACACTGGTCCCGGATCCCTTTGGGGGCCTAGGAGCTGAGCCCGGCCCTTCTCTTCGCAGTCGGGCCCCACCTTGGACATACTGGTTCTCTGCATTTTCAATGACATCAGCCAGGGCATTTTGTCAGCTGGGTGTGGTATGAACGGGAGGTCACCCTGCTGAAGCGATGGATCCAGGACCTGCACACAAGAGTGGTGCTGAGGATTGGCAGTGCCCACTTCTATGCCATTGTGGTCAGTGTGGCCAGGAGCAGGCAGGGCAGGTGAGTGGGCACAGCTGCTGAACAGCACGGGACCCTCAGATTCCACCCACAGCCTGTCTCCTGGGTTGGGACGGTGGGGGGCCTTACCCTGCCCTGGGTGCTGTGCACTTTGCAGGGGAATAGGTGGCCTGATCTACCCCACTGGGATGTCGTTCTTCCCGTCTGGCTGGCAGGCCCCTGAGCCCCATGCTGCGGGTTATGTGAGGGCATGCCCGATAGCAAAACCCCTCCTCATGCCCCGACCTGCCACCGCCTCCTCATGTCTCCTATGTCTGCAGTGGGTGAATGGTGTCCACAAGCTAGAGCATGAAAGGGGCTACCTCCCCTTCGAGGCTGACATCAACAGTCTATTCCTGGTTGGGCCCCTGCCCTCCCGCCTCTGCGTCACTGTCGCCATCAACAGCACGCTCACCCCCCCCACCCTGCCATCAGGGACCATCCGTACGTGACCGACACGTCCAAGTGGGTACCATCCTGCCTCCACTGCACGTACCCACCTTCCTGCCCCACCCTGTGGTCTTCCTGCCAGGGACAGGGTGGCCTTCTCAGAGAGGAGGCCCTGATCTGGGGAGGCAAGTGAGCTGAGGGCAAAAGACCCATGGCAAGGGCCCAGCGAACCACAGTCCTCCCGCCCTAGGTATCCCAAGGGTTACTTTGTCCAGAACACAGACTTTGACTTCTTCAACTATGCAGGACTGCAGTGGTCTGTGCTTCTGTACACGACACCAACTACCTGCATTGATGACATCAACATCACCACCGGCGTGGAGCGACACAGTGGTGACGACTTCTGGTAGGATCCTCCCTCAGCGGGGCCCAGGGTGGCTCTGTTTGTTCCCTACTTGGAAAGCTCTCCCAGGAAAAAGGTTCTCCCAGCATCTCTAAACCTTCACACGTTCCCATCCACCTACGAAGCTAAAATCCAGGCTGTCTGAGCGGGCGCGGGCTCCCAAGATCACTCATGTGGTTGATCTCGCTTGGAGAAGAGGGGTCTGGCCTAACGTCACATAGCTCAGGGTGGCAGTCCTGTCCCTTCCCCACGGCGCTGCTCTCACTCTAGCTCCCCTTGATATACATCGTGCTCAAGGAATAGGCAGCTTCGGGGGGACGGGTGCGGTGGCTCACCTTACAAAGCGATTCCAGCTCTTTGTAAGGTGGACTTGGTAGGAGGATCACTTCAGGCCAAGAGTTCAAGACCAGCCTGGGCAACATAGCGAGACCATCAGCACAAAAAATTAAAAAGTTCGCTATGCATGGTGATGTGTGCCGGTAGTCCCAACTACTGAGGCAGGAGAATCAGTTGAGCGTGGGAGGTCAAGGGTGCAGTGAGCTGTGATCGTGTCACTGCACTCTGGTCTGGGCAACAGAGGGAGACCCTGTCTTTTTTGTTTGAATTTGTTTTTGAGCTGGAGTCTCACTCTGTAGGAGCCCAGACTGGAGGGCACTGCTGCACTCTTGGGCTCACTGCAACCTCCGCCTCCCAAGTTCAAGTGATTCTCCTGCCTCAGCCTCCCAAGTAGCAGGGATTACAGGCACCTTCCACCGTGTCCAGCTAATTTTTGTGGGTTTTGTTTTAGTACAGACGGGGTTTCACAATGTAGGCCTGGTTGGTCTTGAATTCCTGACCTCAGATGACTCACCTTCCTCGGCCTCCCAAAGTGCAAGGATTACAGGTGTGAGCTACCGTGCATGACTGGGATACCCTGTTTTTAAGAAAAAAAAAAAAATTTATTTATTTATTTATTTTGAATATATCTTTTTCCTTTTGTGAGATGAGGCCTTACACTGTCGACCAGGCTGGATAGTAGTGGTACAATGATTGACAGCTGTTTTGGGGCTGCAGTTGTCAGTTTCAAAGAATTTAGGCTGGGTGTGGTGACTAATGCCTGTCATCCCAGCACTTTGGGAGGCCACAGTGGGCAGATTGCTTGAGCTCAAAGGTTTGAGACCAGCCTGGGCAACATAGTGAGACCCTGTTTCAAAAAGAATAAATAATTAAAATAAAGAGTTTAAATAAGAATCACACAGCAAAGGTGATGCAGCATAGAGCAATTTATTGTAAAGGAAAAAATATTTTGCAAGTGAAGTGCAGAATAGCCCGGGCACAGTGGCTGACACCTGTAATCCCAGCACTTTGGGAGGCTGAGGTGAGAGGATGACCTGAGGCCAGGAGTTCTAGACCAGCCTGGCCAATGTGGTGAAACCCCATCTCAAACTCTCCAAAAAAAAAAAGACAGTGAGTGGCAGTACACACCTGTAATCCCAGCTACTAGGGAGGCTGAGGCAGGAGAATCGTTTGAACCCAGGAGGCAGAGGTTGCAGTGAGCCAAAATTGTCCCACTGCACTCTAGCCTTGGGGGCAGAAGGAGACTCCCTCTCAAAAAAAAAAAAAAAAATTAACTGGGCATGGTTGCAGGTGCCTGTAATCCCAGCAACTGAGGAGGCTGAGGCAGGAGAATAGCTTGAACTCGATGGTCAGAGGTTGTAGTGAGCCGAGATGAAGTCACTGCACTCCAGCAATCCTGAGGAGACTTAAGAACTAAACATAGTATGGTCTCCTGGATGAGATCTTGGGACAGGAAAAGGACATTATGGGAAATAGTAAAGAAATCTGAATCAAGATGAACCTTAGTTAGTAATAATGTATCAGTATTTGTTTACTGGGGCCGGGGATGGTGGCTCACATCCTAGCACTCTGAGAGGCTAAGGTGGGAAGAGCTTGAGGTCAGGAGTGTGAGACTAGCCTGGGCAACATAGCGAGACCGCATGTCTCTGAATTCTTTTTTTCTTTTAATTAGCATGGTGGTATGCACTTACAGTCCCAGCTGCTAGGGAGACTGAGGAGGGAGAATTGCTTGAGCCTAGGAGTCTGTGACTCTCCCCAGGGAGAGTCACACAGGAGCTGCTGAAGCCCCTGATCACAGGGCCCCAAAAGGCTGTGTAGAAGTCATTTCAGAAGATGACTTACAAATGGGAAATCATCACTATTTTTAAATATAGCATTTTAATATTGAATTTTTAAATGATCTCTATGAAAAAGAATTTGTGATTAATAGAGTAGAGTAATTTGGGTAAAATTGAGTCCATTTCACCAATAAAATAGGCTTTTAATCAAGTAATAAATCCTTTAAAACAGATGTTAAATGTGGCACCAGCATAATTAGATCCTAGTATACTGACATGGTCTTGAAGACGTTAAGAAAATGCTGTTTGTTTTGTAGACTTTCAAAACATTTGAGAGCGAGGAAGGCACTCTTTCATTGACCCTCAGTGTGCATTTATTTCCATTTTGGGTTGACTGTTTTGTGTTGCTGCCTGATGCCTCTACTACAAGGCCAAGACCTCCATGTCTCATGTCTTTCCTGCTCCCCTACTCTGCCATCCCTCTTCCCCTCAGTGGAATAGCCCAGCCTTAACTCAGTCCATGCTTGTTAATCAACCACCTCCATACACCACATCCAGCAAAGCTCCCTGAGTGACTCACAGTCACCAACCACCGGTGCACTGATCTTTTCTCTGTGTCCTTCCAGCTCGTCCTGACGATGGCCTGTTTTTAAGATGTTCACCACAATGCAAAGATGAAGATGATAATGAAGTTGGTGATGATGATGATGATGATGGTGATGTCAAGGTAAGACCCACTTTTTTTGTCTTCCACAGCAATCTTCCTTTCCTGATTCTTCTCAATTAATTTTGATTTGAAAACCTGGCAATGCACATTATGTACACTGTACACTATTGTCTTTGTGGGGCTGGAATTCAGTAGGAGTGTCTTTCCAACTGATACGTGGTACACTATGCTGCTTCTAAATGACAGCATCCATTATCAACTGGAATACTGAGGCATTTTCCACAATACCAGTTTTCCTCCTTGGATTAAGCATTGTGTGTTTGCATATAAAATTAAATTTAAAGGTTAATTCTGTGAATAGAGGTCTTGTTTTTCTATAGCTATCCTCTGTGCTAGTCTTTGGGGATTTTGACCTATGGCTCAATCACTCTACTGCCTTCTGGTTTTTTTTTTTTTTGAGACGGAGTCTCGCTCTGTCGTCCAGGCTGGAGTGCAGTGGCCGGATCTCAGCTCACTGCAAGCTCCGCCTCCCGGGTTTACGCCATTCTCCTGCCTCAGCCTCCTGAGTAGCTGGGACTACAGGCGCCTGCCACCTCGCCCGGCTAAGTTTTTGTATTTTTAGTAGAAACGGGGTTTCACTGTGTTAGCCAGGATGGTCTCGATCTCCTGACCTCGTGATCTGCCCGTCTCGGCCTCCCAAAGTGCTGGGATTACAGGCTTGAGCCACCGCGCCCGGCCTGCCTTCTGGTTTTTTATCATGGTCCAGAGAATAACAGATCTGTGTGAAGTGCACAGCAGAATCTGATTCTCATGTTTTCTTTTATATAATTGCAGATAAGAGCTTGGAAAGAAAACGGTATGTACCATGAAATAACTCATTTCCCGAGGAGAAAACTTGCTAGGTTCATTGTATAGAAACCTGATTCTGGCTTCGTGCTGGGAAAGAGGCTTGGGGTTCTCGTGAAAGTGATTTTGCCAGTATAGAACTCTGGCCCAAGAAGCTGTAGGAAGGTTTATCAACCCAGAAGAAAGATGTGGGGATCATGTATGAAGCAGCGTGGGTTGGGAGACTAACCCATCATTCAGCTTCAGCTAAAGTAGGAGGAGTGGGTGAGTCACTCTGATAACTTATCCTGCTGGTTTTGTTTCTAAAGACTTGACGCTGGAGAGTATAAGTGACGAGGAGACTCATCCAGGTAGGGAACTACATGCCAGGAAAAACCAATGGGAAAAGATTCCCAGGAGCCTCCAGGTTATCCCTGCTGCTTGTGAGGAGGGGCTGAAGGAGGGGGTATGAAATCAGAAGGAAAATGGAAATATGTGTGAAGTCTGGCTTGTTGTTTTCAGTTTCTTGGCATCATGGTAAGAACTGTCTGTATGGGCTATGAGGGTGCTGCGTTCATGAGAGATTCTCTTTGCAGTCCACCTGCTCTTTTCTGCCTGTGGAACATCAGAGCCTTTGGTTTGGATTAGTCAGCACTCCTAGGGATTGTGCACAAGGGGTGTAGGCTTAAGCACTGGGTGTCATCTGTGATGAAGGGAATCTGGGGGACACAGCTCTCTCACAGGCATTTCCTGGAACCTAGAGACAAAGTTCTTCTGCTGTGTGCCAAGGGGAAATCGAGAATCACCCTCTGAGCTTTCAGGACTTGTTAGTGCACATTCATGTTTCTGTCCTCACTGTGCGTTCCTGGTTTAAAGGGATCTCCCAGGGTGGATGGCGGGGTGAATATTCACTCTGGGCTCACTGGTAAAACTCCAGGCTCCTTTGAAGGGAGGAGGAAAGTTTGACCTTGAGCACATTTCCAGCTTCCACTTCCAACCCAGTCACAGATTCTGAGCTGAGGCTTCTTTCTCCCCAGTTCTCTAATTTTGGGGGAAGTCAAGAGTTCCCACAAAAGATAGTATCACACTATTTCCTGTCTTCAAAAATTTGGCTTTGGTTTTGTTCTGTAAGTTGACGTTCATCACTCAAGTTCTAGACTTTTTGTTTGTTTGTTTCTTTCTTTTTTCTTTTTTTTGAGTATTTGGATTGCTGTTCTTGCCTTGGTTTGCTAAACATAATAAGCCCCAGGTCTATCCATGCTTCTTAGGACATGATTGTGTGTTCTTCTTATGGCTGTGTAGTATTTTGTGATGTGTATGCACCACATAAAAAAAAAAAAACAAAAAAACCTCAAATCCACTGTTGCTGGTCACCTAGGATGCTTCCACATCTTTGTTCTTGTGAACGGTATGGCCATGAATGCGGGAGAGCATGTGTCTGTTTGATAGAAGTATTTATTGTCTTTTAGGTAGATACCAAGTGTCATGGATTGCTGGGTCTGATGGTAGTTCTGTTTTAAGTTTTTTGAGAATCTCTAAACTGGTTTCCACAATGTGAACTAGTTTTCACATTGACCAAGAGTGTAGCAGCGTTCCCTTTCCTTTGCTGCCTCGCCAGCATGTTGTTTTGACTTTGGAAAATTACCCATTGTGAGCAATGTGAGATGATGTCTCATTGTGTTTGGGAGCTGCATTGCAGTGAGGTTGTGCATTTTTTCATGTTGGTTGATCACTTGAACGTCTTTTTTTTTTTTTTTTTTTGAGACAGTCTCTCACTTTGTTGCCCAGACTGGAGTGCAGTGGTGCAATCTTGGCTCACTGCAACCTCTGCCTCCTGGGTTCAAGTGATTCTCCTGCCTCAGCCTCCTGAGTAGCTGGGATTACAGACAACTGTCACCACGCCCACCTAATTTTTGTATGTAGATAAGGGATTTCAGCATGTTGGCCAGGCTGGTCTCGAACTCCTGACCTCAGGTGATCCACCCACCTCGGCCTCCCAAAGTCCTGGGTTTACAGGTGTGAGCCACCGTGCCTGACTAGCAGTGATTGTTTTTGTAAGGTAAAGTCAATAACAAAAACTAGAGTTTTTGACTTCTGTTGTTGGAAGTGTTTTTTTTTTCTGTTTTTCTCTTTTGTCTGTTGTTTGCTTTTATATCCTGTGAGCTTAGATTCAGGTTTTCCTCAACTTAAGCTCACTCTGTGTTTTCCTGTAGCAGTTTTATGCTTTTAGGTCTTGTGTTTAGGGTTTAATATATTTTGAGTTTATGTTTGTGTATTGTGTAACGTGAATGTCTTATTTCATTCTTTTGTATGTGGCTATCCAGTCATTTCAGACTGCTCAATTGAACAGACTGCTGACTCCTCATCTCATCCTTTTTCCCCTTGCAGACACAGTCCCACTCATGCTCTCACCCAGACTGGAGTGCAGTGGCGAGTTCTCAGCTCTCTGCAACCTCCGCCTCCTTGCTTCGAGTGATTCTCCTGCCTTATCTTCCCAAGTGGCTGGGATTGCTGCTGTGCACCAGCACACCTGACTAATATCTTTCATATTTTTACTAGAGATAGGATTTCACCATTTTGGCCAAGCTGGTCTGAAACTCCTGACCTCAAGAGATCCGCCCAACTCGGTCTCTGAAACTGCTGGAAGTACAGGTGTGAGCCACAGCACCTGGCCTCATTGCATCTTCTAGGCATTCTTTGAAAAATAATGTGTTGACTGCATACAGGTGTGTGTTTAGATTCTCTTATGTCCCTAGGTTGATGGATTCATTTTTATGCCACTACTGTAGTCTTTGGATGAGTGGAGGTGTTACATGTAATTTGAAATTGGGGAGTGTGTGGCCTCCAATTGAGTTTGTATTCCCTAGAATTGCTTTGCATATTCAGGTTCCTTGGGTCTTCAGTGGTTCCATGTGAACATTTAGCCGTGTATTGTTAACATTTCATGAAACGTTTGTTTTATACTTCATGTCCAGAATTAGGGGTGCATTGGGACATTGTGATACTTGTTTGTATACCTTGAGTATGGATAAAATCAGGGAGTTTCCCATGCTTGTGACCACGTGTAAGTTTGATATCTTCGATGTGTGAACATTCAGTATCCTCTTTGGTAGCTATTTTGAAAATAGCATAACCATATTGTTAAGTATCATCGCCCTGCTTTGGAGTGGAATACCAGAATGTATTCCTCTCCTGTAACTCTCTGTGTACCTATTGCCAATCCTTGATGTCCTCTCCTCCACCTAGTCTGTGGTGACCACTACTGTATTTTCACCTTCAGTGAGTTAAAGTTTTCAGCTCCCACATGAGTGAGAACATGCAGCCTTGGTCTTTGTCTGCCTTTCTGATTTGATTGAACATAATATCTGCAGGTGCAGCCATGTTGCTGGAAATGATAGGATTCCATGAATTTTGATGGCATAAAAGTATTCCATCCTGTCTGTGTACCAGAGATTCTTCATTCTTTCATCTGTGGATGGACAGGTCGGCTGATTTCTTTTCTTGGCTTTTGAGCATAGGGCTGAATGCCACCTGGGATGACAGATAATCTCTTCCATGTCCTGATCATGTCCTCTGTGTATATACCTAGGAATAGAACTGCTGGAGAAAATGGTAGTTGTAGTTTTAGGATTTCAAGGAACATCCAAGTGGTTTCTTTAGTGTGCATGCTAGTTTACCATTTCCCACCAGATGTGGAGACAAGTGCCTCCTCCGGAAATCCACACTTTGATTGGATTGTGTTTTCATATGTTTCAACTTTTTTCTTGTAGCATCTGTTGCATGTAGAGTGAGATGGAATCTTGAGTGTGTTTTTTATTTTTGTGTGTGTATGATAAGTGGTACTTGCTATGTTATTGTGAATTTGTTTTTAATTTGTTGTGTAGGACTGGGCAGAGGACCTGAAGACATGAGGTTGATGCACAGGTCAAAGAGAAGATTCTCACCATCGCTGATGCCCACAAAAGTGTAAGTGAAAATCACACTCAGATTTCATCTCACTCCAGTTAGAATGAATACTAGCAACATTTGATAGCAGTTTTGTTTCTATAGAGTGTGTGTGTGTGTGTGTGTGGGTATATACATTCACCCACACACACACAACCCAAGGGTGCAAGGGACATTTTGACATATGTATATGTAGTATCATGATCAAATCATCATATCTGGCATCTGTATGACCTTCCATCATTATTATTTCTCTGTGGAGAGAATATTCAGAACCGTATTTTCCAGCTGATTTTGAAAAAATTTTCTAGATTCTGTTGACTCTAGTCACCTAGTCACCCTGCTGTGCAATAGAATACCAGAACAGATTCATTGTGTCTCCGTGTCACTCTGTACCTGTTACCAATATCTAAGTGTGGTTTTGATTTACATTTTGCTGTGGTTAGAGATGTTTGCCAAGTTATCATGAACTTGTTTCAATTTAATGTGTAAGACTGGCCAAAGAACCTGAAGACCTGAGAAGGATGCACAGGTAAAAGATTCTGAATCAAGATTACTAATCCTCATGAGAAGTCAATCAAAACCACACTCAGATATCATCTCATTCCAGTGAGAATGAATGTTACCAAAATGGGACGGCAGTTTCATTGCCATAGAGTACGTGTGTATAACCAGCGGGTGCAAGGGACAATTTGTTCTGTGTAAAGGTAGCATCATAATGAAGTTGCAGTGTCTGGCACCTCTGTGAGCTCCAGACTTATGATTTCTCTGTGGAGAGAATATTCACAACCGACCTTTGTAGCTGTTTTGAAAATTGTGGTTTTCTGTTCTTGCCTTTTGTTCATTATGGCCTATGGCTCTGTCCAGGTTTCTGGTACGGGCATGTGTTTGTTTTTTATGACTGTGTAGTGTTCCGTGGTGTGTATGTACCACATTTCCTTTCTCTGATCTACTACTGATGGGCACCAAGGCTGATTCATGTCTTTACCATTGTGAGTAGTACTGCCATGAACATAGGAGTGCATGTGAGTTTTGGATGGAAGGATTTTCCTCTTTATAGATCCTTAGGAGTGGGGTTGCAGTGTTGGGTGGTAGTTCTCTTTCAGGTTCTTTGAGAAATGTCCGCACTGCTCCCCAGGGGATCTGAACTAGTTTGCATTTCCCCCAACAGTGGACCTGCATTTCTTTGCTCATCTGCCCCACCGGCCTCTGTTGTTGTGGACTGTGTGTCATAATTGCCATTCTGACCAGTGTGAGACGGTATCTCAATTATGTTTCTGATTTGCATTTCTCTGATGATCAGTGAGATCGAACATGTTTTCATGCTCGTTAGTTACTGGTACACCTCCTTTTAAGTGTTCATGTTCGTTGCCCTTTTATAAGTTTTTTTTTTTCTTTCTGATTTTATTTGTTTAAGATCTTTACGGTAAATTGTAGATATTAGATGTTTTTCAGATGTGTAGTTGTGGAATGTTTTCCCTCATTCTATAGGCTGTGTGCTGACTCTGTGGTTGTTTCTTGTTCTGTGCAGCAGCTCTCTTGTGTTTTAGGTCCCGCTTACCAGTAATTGTTTTTGTTGCCGTTGCTTTTGGGGACTTGACATATAAATGCTTTATCAAAGCCTCTGTCAAGAAGAGTATTTGCTAGATTCTCATGCAGGATTTTTTTTTATAGTTTCAGGTATTGGATTTTTATGTATTTACGTATTTATTTACAGACCAAGTCTCACTCTCTCATACAGGCTGGAATGCAGTGGAGTGATCTCGGCTCACTGCACCTTCCAGCTTCTGGGTTCAAGTGATTCTTCTGCCTCATTCTCCTGAGTAGCTGGGAGTACAGGCACGTGCCACCACGCCCAGCTAACTTTTGGTTTTTTCTTAGACATCGGCTTCACCATGTCGGCCAGGGTGGTCTCAAACTCCAGGACCTCAAGTCATCCGCCTGCTTCGACCTCCCAGAGTGCTTGGATTCCAGGAATGAGCCACTGTGTCCAGCCCAGCGTTTCACATTTCATTCTTTGATTCATTTTGAGTTGCTTTCTGTACATGGTGAGACATAGGGGCCCAGTGTTATTTCTTCTACATCTAGCTAGGCCACTTATCTCAGCACCACTTGCTGATTGGGAGTCCTTTCTCCATTGCTTATTTTTGTTGATTTTTTTTTATCAAATATCAATGGTTTCAGGTGTGCAGGTTTATATCTGGGTCTTCTAATGTGTTCCACTGTTCTGTGGAACCGGGTCCCCAGCTTTTCAGTGAAAATGCCAAGCCATTACCTTGTCTATGGGTGTTTTCTTGGAGTGTTTCCTTTGTTTTAATGTTTTTAAAATACCTTTAGCAGCCTACATGTATAGATTTCTTTTCTAAAATAATGCACACCCTATGTTTTCTTGTAGGAGTTTTGTGGTTTCAGAATTGAGTTTTAGGTTTTTAATGTATTTTGCATTGATTTTTGTGTTGCGTGACATAAGGGTCCTATTTCAGTGTTTTGTATGTGAATATGCAGTTTGCTCAAAATCATCTATTGAACAGGCTCTTTTTTTCCGATTGCATCTTTTTGGTGTTCTTTTGAAAAACGTGTTCACTATATGTAAATTGGGGTTGAATATTTGGTTTCCTCATTCTGTCCACTTTCTTAGTTTATGCCAATAAAAGATTGTTTGGATAATTATAAGTTTGTGTTTTTCATTCATGCTTTTAGCTTCTAAGTTTGTATTTTTTAACATAATTTCTATGTTTATTATAGACTAAAGGGTACAAATGCAGATTAGTTACTGCCTTTGGTATATTGCATGACACTGAGACTTGGGGTCCAAGCAACCTTATCATGCAGGCAGTGGGTGGACCCACCAGGTAGATCTTCAGCACATACCTCATGCCTTCATCCTTTTTCATCTGATAGTCACCAGTGTCTGTTGTTTTCACTTTTACGGTAGGGTGTATTCAATGTTAGCTCCACCTTAGAAGTGAGAACATGTGGTATTTGGTGTTCTGTGTTTTCCTTATTTCTCTTTAGATAATGGCCTCCAGCTCCTTTCATGTTGCTGCCAAGGACATGATTTCCTTCTCTCTTTTTTTTTTTTAATGGCTGCCTAGTTTTTTGTGGTATATATGTACCACATTTTCCTTTTCTGATCCACTGTTGATGGGTACCTAGGCTGATTTCATGTGTTTGCCATTGTAAATACTGCTGCCATGACCATTTGTGTGCATGTGTGTTTTGGAGAGAAGGATTTATTTTCCTCTGTGTATACCCCAGTGGTGGGATTGCTGGGTCAGATGGTAGTTCTGGTTCAAGTTCTTTGAGCAATCTCCGAAGTGCTTTCCATGGTGTCTGAACTACTTTGCATTTTCACCAAAAGTGGACCAGTGTCCTCTTTCTCTGCTGCCTCGCCAGTGTCCTTTTTTTTTTTTTTTTTTTTTTTTTGAGACGGAATCTCGCTCTGTAGCCCAGGCTGGCGTGCAGTGGCCGGATCTCAGCTCACCACAAGCTCCACCTCCCGGGTTCACGCTATTCTCCTGCCTCAGCCTCCCGAGTAGCTGGGACTACAGGCGCCCGCCACCTCGCCCAGCTAGTTTTTTTTTTTTTTTTGTATTTTTTAGTAGAGACGGGGTTTCACCGTGTAAGCCAGGATGGTCTTGATCTCCTGACCTCGTGATCCACCCGTCTCGGCCTCCCAAAGTGCTGGGATTACAGGCTTGAGCCACCGCGTCCGGCCCCTTTTTTTTTTTTTTAACTGCGTTATCCTCATTCTGACCAGCGTGAGATATATCTCATTGTGCTTTTGATTTATATTTCTCTGATAATTAGGTTGAGCATATTTTCAATTTCTTGGTTGCTCATCATCATCTTTTGAGAAGTGTGTGTTTATATCCATTGCCTATTAATTAATAGGGTGGTTTTGCTAATTGATTTGTGCAAGGTCTTTAAGGTAGATTCTGGATATTAGAACTTGGTCTGGTGCATAGTTTGGGAACATTTTCTCTCATCTTGTATGTCGTCTGTCTACTCTGTGGGTAATTTCTTGTGTTGTGTTGTGGCTCTTTAGTGTATTAGGTCCCACATGTCGATTATTGCTGTTGTTGCAGTGTCATGTGGGGTCTTAGGCATATAAATGCTTTGTCAAAGCTGATGTCAAGAAGGGTATTTCCTAGGATCTCTTGTAGGATTTTTGTACTTTGAGGTCTTCCATTTACATCTTTCATTCATCTTAGTGAACTTTGGTACATAGTGAGAAGTAGATGCCTAGTGTTACTTACTCTTCTGCATATGGCTCGCCATTTATCCTAAGACTATTGAAAAGGGAGTTCTTTCCCCATTACTCATCATTGTGTATTTCATCCAGCATCAGGTGGTATGAGGTGTGTGGGTTTACAGGTTCTCTGTTCTCTTCCACTCATCCATGTGGAAGCAGGTCCCTAGAGTTTGAGTGCAGTTTCACATCAGGGAGTGACATGCATCCAATGTAGTTTGGATTCCTCAGAATTTCTTTGGAAATTCAGGGCATTTCCTGGTCTCACATGAACTTCAGCATTGTTTATTTCTATGTCCTTAAAACCAATTTGCTCTCTCGTAAAGTTATCCAATTAAAGAGTGGAGTGGGACATTTTAATCCATGCATATGTACCTTGTGTAATGATGAAAGCAAGACATTGACTGACTATCTGTGTTACCTTGTGTAGTTATTATTTATTAGTTCTCTGTGGTTGCAATATTCAGAATCCTTCTTTTCAGCCTTTTTTGGAAAATATGGTAGGATACAGTTAACTCTAGACATCCTGCTGTGGAGTAGAACAGCTGAATTTATTCCTGTCATCTGAGTGTAACATTGCATCCATTTCCCAGTTCCTGTGCTGCCTCCCCAACCCCCAGGCTCTCTTCACTACTGTGGAATATTCTACTAGGAGATAAAGTCGTTTAGAGACAAAGTTGATCTCATTCTCATAGGCATGGAATCATGCCGTGTTTGTTTGTCTCTTCCTGGCTCATTTCATGGAAGATCATGTCCTCCAGGTTTCTGTACGTTGTTGCAGATGACATGGTTTCATGAATTTCTATGGCCGAGGAGGATTCCATTGTGTACCGCAGTTTCTTTATCCCTTTATCTCTGCACGAACAGGTAGGTTGATTGGATACCTTCGCTATTGTGCATAGTGCTTCAGTTGCCATAAGAAGGCCGATATCTCTTCAACATGACAGATTCCATGTGCTTTCTGTGTGTAACCAGTGGTGGGATTCCTGGGTGAACGGGTAGTTGTAAAATGTTTAAGGCACCTTCAACTGTTTTCCTTCGTGTGTATAGTAATGTACATTCCCACCAATAGTGTATAAAATCTCTTTTTCTGCATTTCTACATTGGCCACTGCCTGTGAATGTATGGGTTTTTTCTTGTTTTTGGTAAGTTTCATCCTAATTAGAGTGAGAGGTATCTGAGTGTGGTTTGCACTCAGACATGTGTGTGATAGTTAGTGAAGTTGAGCAGCTTCTCTTTGACCTGTCAGTCAATTTCGTGATTACATCTGAAAAGATGTGTCTGTTCAGGTTCTTTGCCCAGTTTTAGCTTGGGTATTAGGTTTTGTTCATTTTCCCAGAGTAGTGTTAGTTTCTCATACATGTTAGATTGCAACCCCTTTCACAGATATGTTTCTGCTGAACTTTCTTTCAATGTGTAGGATGCCTTCTTTTTTTTATTATTATTACACTTTATGTTCTAGGGTACATGTGCACAACGTGCAGGTTTGTTACATATGCATACATGTGCCATGTTGATGTGCTGCACCCGTTAACTCATCATTTACATTAGGTATATCTCCTATTCTATCCCTCCCCCAACCCCCGAACCCACCACAGGCCCCAGTGTGTGATGTTCCCCTTCCCGTGTCCAAGTGTTCTCACTGTTCAATTCCCACCTATGAGTGAGAACATGCGGTGTTTGGTTTTCTGTTCTTGCAATAGTTTACTGAGAATGATGGTTTCCAGCTTCATCCATGTCCCTACAAAGGACATGAACTCATCAGGATGCCTTCTTTAATGATTCATTGTTTCTCTTTCCCATGCAGAAGCTCTAAAATGATGTATAGTCCCATGTGTCTGTATTCATATTTGTTAGCAGTGATTTTTGTGTCCCATCCAAAAAGAACAAAAAATAAGAAAGAAAAAGTAATGCCAAATCTATTGCATGGCCTAAGGGTTTGTTGCCATAGATAATTTTTGCTTTTGTTTTCTTTCTTTTTTGCAAACTGCATGCTTAGATACAAGTTTTGCTGAAATAAACTCCCACTTTTCTTATAGGAGATTTGTGGCTCCAGGACTGGATTTAAGTGTTTTATTTTGTGCTGATTTGGGGGTATTATATTTCAGATCCTGAAATGTTGATTTCTTTGACTTGTTTTTGTCTGATATACCACAGTGGGGCTTGTGTTCAAATTAAGCTGTGGGACATCCTTTAGATACTGGGTTCAAACAATTCTCTCCTTCCTTGATGTTCCCTTAGGGGAGAGGTGTCAGAAAGTCTGGGAAGATCCATAGTGGGAAAAGTTTATCTGTGTTTCCTGGAGACTCATGGCCAGCTCCCTTCTGCACAGGACTTCTGGAGAAGGCCAGCCATACCACTTGCATAAATACCTCCCATCTCCAGCCCTTCAGTAAATATTTTAGTGATTCATTAAATATTTACAACTTAAAAAAGTAGAGTAACCCAGTGGAACTTGAATTTAACTAGAATTTAAGTTTGAGAGTAACTGGTCAGTAGAACAAGCGACATAGATTGGGAGACATACTGTGGTTTTTAAATGTTTTTTTTGTTTTTTTTTTTGTTTGTTTGTTTTTCTTAAACAGAGTTAGCAATAATTAATTTGAATAAAGAAGGAAAACATTAAACGGTTGGCAGGTGTAACGTGAATGCTATTCCATGGCTTGTTCAGCTATAGCCTCAATCTGACATGCTAGACTATGAATCCTAAAGACTGGTATACGGTTACTGCAGTGGAGTTACTGTTCTCATTCAACAACTGTAGAACATTCTGAATAGTGTTTTAAAATTTTATTTTAATGAAAGCTAAGAAAAAAACCCGTTACTTATACACTAAAGAAAATAAACATAAAATGGTTTCCCGCCTGACATGCAAAAGTCCCATGGCCTGACCCTGGCCAGCAGGAGCAGCTGGTGTTGAGGAGTGGGGTCAAGATGTAGCTGAGCTGCCAGCCACCTAGATGTGGTTTCCTGGTGTCTCCGGTCTGGGTGAAGGATGATGCAGAGCTGGTGTTCTAGAAAGCATCCCAATAGGGCCCCAGCCACTGCAGGATGTTTCCAGCCTACTGGGATTCGGGCTCCAGCTGACAGGACAGCTTGTAGCTGCAGGACAGAGAGGCAGGTGTGAGGCCACCATGAGCCAGACATTGGGTCCCCTCTCATTGCCTGCCCAGCTGGAATCCTGGGTCCCCAGCAGTCCCCATGCAACAGGGCTTGATGCTGGTGATGGAGTCATGGCCATAGGCTCTCTGCAGCTGTCCACAGGAGAGCCTCCTCTAGGCCAGGTGGGGTGGCTGACACCTGTACTGTCAGTACTTTGGGAAGCTGAGGTGAGTGGATTGCTTGAGGCCAGGAGTTTGAGACCAGCCTGGACATCATCATGAAACCCCACCTGTACCAGAACAACAACAGGAGAACAACCGGACACGGTGGTGCATAGCAGTAATCCCAGCTGCTTGCGAGGCTGAGGAAGTGGTTGAGCCCAGAAGGCAGATGTTGCAGTGAGAAGAGATGGTGACACTGCAGTGCAGCCTGGGCGACAGAGCTAGACCACTTTAAAAAAAAATGGAGAGCTTTCTCCCACCCTCTTTCCATGTGCCAGGCCCTCACCTCTCCTTGTCACTGAGCTGCTCCATTCTTGAGAAACAAGTGACAAATTTCTCCAGGGGCCGAAGCCTGTAATTCATGGCAGCCACTTGGAGCAGCTGCATTTCCTGCAGAACTCGGACCTCCTAGAGACAGAGGACAGGATGCTGACAGGGCCTGGGTGGAAGACACTGAGGGGACCTTTGGCAGGCAGGGAGAAGGGGCTGGTCCCTGGGGCCATTCTGTGAAGGGCCCCCATGTTCCCAGAGTTGGATGTAAACAGCCCCTCCTGCAGGAACTGGTCTTTCATTCCAGTGCCTTTCCCACTTTCTCCACTGGGATAGGTCTCCTCCTCCTGTGTGTGTCAAACCCTCCCAGTAAAGCTAAGATGTAGAGGATGGAGCCGGGGAGTGTCCTGCCCAGGGTGGACTGTGACGTCCACATCCCCAACCTCATCCAACATGAATGCCCCAGCTGCTCACCTTCCTCCTCTTGTTGCTGTTGCCCTGGAAGTCAGATAGAGCCCATGAGAAAGGTCCCTGGCCCACAACAGCCTCACCCCATCCCTTCCCATGCTGCACTACTGCCAGGGCCACCAGGGTCAGGGGATGTGCACATGACACAACGTGAACCTGCCTCAGGCTCCGGGCTCTAGGGCAGGGGGCATGGGAGCTGGGGCTCAGGGACCTTCTGCCCCAACCCTCTGAAATGACAGACAGAGAAACTGAGGTCTCTCGTAGAAAGAAAGTGCTCAGTGACCCTGGAATTGCCTGCCCTTGGAAAGGCTCAATTTCACCCTCCTATTATGGGACTACCCTAGGGAGAGGCTGAGTCCAGCTCAGCCCACAGCTCAGCAGCGTTGCAGTCAGGCAGCTCTGCAGCTTCACCACTCAGGGATAGGGACTGGTGACTGCCATGGAGCCTCTGTCAGTCAGAGGTAATGAGATGGGCCTGGCACCCCCTCCCACAGGAGCAGCTATGAGGCTCTCAGGAGAGGAGGTTTTCCAAGGGCTGAGATCTAAGGGCTCCTTCCAGGCCCCTGTCCTCCCAAGCCTCAGGATCCTGGTTCCCAACCAGGCTGCCCCAGGGTCACTCACATCCAGATCATCCGGGATGGCTGAATCCAACCTGTGTAACTCAGTCAGAAAATCCCCCAGGAAGGGGACCATGCCCTGTGCCATGGAGGGGTGGGGAGGTGGGAGGGGTAGTGGTGATGAGTATTGACCCTTAGGTGCCTGCCCAAGGCCCTGTCCCATGAAATCCCATCAGCCCCTGTCTCCCACAACCCCCGTCCCCAGGTCTCCCAGTTGTAGCAGCCAAAGACCCTCAGCTGCCTTTCCCAATTCTCTGCCTCCTCTATTCCAGCTGGCCTCCACGTCTAGCAATCACTCCTAGTTACCTCTATGATGGGATTTTAAAAAGTCACAAGGGCCTGTGGTCCCAGCCTTACCCTTCCCCACATCCACTCTGAGTCCTGCTTTCCCAGACCCTTGCTCTGGTCTCTCCAATGGAGGTTTTCCAGGCCCAGTGGCCATAGGAGGACAGGGCTGGGGAGGAAGCCCCCGCTGTGTTGATATGGAGGTCTCCAGCTGGTGGGGAAAAGAGCCCTGTCCTCTGATCCCCTGCGGTCCCTCCATGCCACAGTCTCACTCACCTTCTTCTGCCTCCGTAGCCTCATCTGGGCTCTCTGGGGGTTCCTCTCCTGGGTGGCCACCTTAAAGCTCCCCGCCTGCCAGGTGTCAGGGACAGGGACAGTGAGGCTGTCTTCCCTTTCCCCAGTTACACCCCAGCCACCCCACACTTGGATCCCCAGGGACTGGCGTGAATCACCTGGCACAGTGCTCATACCACTGGCCAGCTCCACACTCCGTGTGTGTGTCACCCAATCATGCAGCCAGGCCTCCCTGAGACTGTTTCCTCTTCTGTAAAGAGCCATGAATACTACAGCTACCTCACAGGGCCTCCTGAGTACTGTTTCCTGTAGCTGTTGTCATTGTTCTCCCCCTCATCCCTCTGAGGAAGAACCATTCACGAGCACCCTCCAATTGCTTTCTTTTCTCGAACCTCATTTCCACTCTGTGAGGCCTGCACTACAGGCTCAGCATCCCTTCATTTTCCAGATAAGGAAACAGAGACCAAGAGTGGGCAGTGACTCCCCAGGGCCCCAAAAGAGAGGGCACCTCCTCCCCCTCCTGGAGGCTCTGTCTCGGCTGCCTTCAGCCCACATCCCAGCACCACCACCCATCAGAGTCTTGTTCTCTGGAGTCTCTGAGTGTCTAGGACTCCAGCCTTGTAGTGTCGTGATGGGAAAGGGACAGGGCATTTTAGGAGACCTGGTTAAGTGGCACCTGCCTATCTGAGCCCCACCGGAGTCTCTGCCACACAAACTGGGTTTGCGCCATGCCAAATCCTTGGTTTGGCCTCGCCAGTGATCCCCCAGGGGAGTTCCGTGCACAGAACTCTCTCTTCCTCCACTCAGGATGTGGCCTCCTGAGGCGACATCTCTGACGGACATGGCAGGGTTTTCCAGAATCCTGGGTGGGGTGACATGTTGCCTTCTCATTTGCATGGAGGTTTCTGAGATCTGGTCAGGGAGGATCCCCTAGGAATGCATGGATCCCCCAGATACTTGTCATCAGCATGTGTCACTGCTAACTGGTGAGAATCCTGTGACATGACCATTTTCAGATGTCTGCAAAGGGCAGAGCGGGGAGTCCCAGCAAGCACATACATCTGTCCTGAGTTTGCCCATTGGCACCCATAGCTGTGCAGTCTACTGGACTCCCTGGCACATGAGCTTCCTCTGTTGTTGTTCCCTCTTTCCCCCAGTGTGGACTGCAGTCCCTGCCCATGGAGGTGCGCTGCAGACAGAAGCAGCAGCAGAGGCCTGGCTTCCTGAGGAATTGCTCCCAGTTTGAGGAAGGAAGAAAGTCCCACCTACAATGATCACCCGCTAGCCTGGAGGAAGCTCCATGCCAGCAGCATGGACCAGCATGGGAACCAGAGCCCTGCTAATGCTGCAGCTCATCACCCCCACTCAGAAGCCCAGCAGCCATTGCCACATCCCATTTGCAGGGCCTCCTGCCCCCGTCCCCCCACGCGCCCATCGACCCACACACCTCTCCTCCTGTTTCCCCAAAGTAGGCATGGAGGGAATTTTTCAAGTCCACTTTTTGTAGGTAAATCAAAACATTACAAAATAACCACTGCACACCGGGTTCAATGCCCTTCCAAACTCACTCTTTTCTCTGACCCTTAAACACTTGTTCCGCATCTCCCAGACTCCACTGTACCTTGATCAGCAGGTCCCTCTTCACTGCAGTGTCTTTTTTGCAGAGTTCTTTTAGATATTTTGTGCTTTTGCTGTTGACAGAGGAAAGAAAAAAGGGTAAATTTGGGAATCACGGGGGAGATTTGTGATTTCCAATCCCTTTTGTTTGAAACTTAATGAATCTCAGCTTCCTGCATGAGAGTTTCCAGTGGTGTCATCTGATGACAAGGGCTCCAGAGGACCAGGGTGGGACTGTCATGCTCCTCCCCTGGCCCATCTCCACTTCACATGAGCCCTGCGTGTTCAGAGTTAGCTTCCAGCTGGACACAGTTCCACTGTTGGGTACAAACACCTGAAAGCCTCCAATTGGCTCCAGTCTGTTCCTGATGGTTAAAAACCCTTACTCCTGAGTTAGAAATCCTTGCCTAGGAGTCCAGGGCAGCTTAGTGACCACACCCAACAGCCCATCCCTGCCTCCAGCGTCCCTGTTCTCCAAGAACCTTTCAGAGTCATTGAGGGCCCATGGGGAGATCTATGGGTCCCTAGGTCAACCCTGGTGCTCCCCTGAAGGGAGCTCCTCACCTGGACACTCCTGCCCACGTCTTGTGTAGCCGATGTATTGGGTTGCTGCGCAGAGCAGAGACGATGGCGTGCACCGAGGAGAAGTTGTTGAGACGTAGGCACTCCTGGAGAGGGAAGAGTGAGCTGTGAGGTCCAGAGTTGGAGTCGGACCCACTTCAGCCTCAGCCCCCTCTGCTGAGATCTCCCTTCCTGAATGAAGCAGAGGCCCAGGGAGCCTCAGGAGGGTACACCTGGGGCTGAGTGAATGCCACTCATCTGGAAAGATTTCAGTTCAACCCAAGGAAGATCCTAGGTCAGAAGTGAGCAGCCACTACTGGGCCATGGGGGTGAAGGTCAAGGAACCTCTGGGAAGAAGGGCCTAGGGGATGTGCAGGGCTCAGGCTAGAGATACAGATGCCAATCCTGAAAGCCGATGGAGGAGAAGAGGCAGTTCCCCATTTTTAGAGAGGGAATCCCAAGGCCCAATCATGGCTTACCCTGGCCACTTTGATCCAGTGCTCCACCACCCTGGCCCTGTCCAGGGCCCTCATGCTGTGGTCCCCGAGGCAGGAGGTGGTGACACAGTTGGTGAGCCTGTTGAAGTGTGCAATGGTGGCACAAACTGTGGGTGCCACGTGCTCACTCCCCTTCTGATGTCGTTGGCCCCAGATGGAGCCCAAGCATTCGTAGAGCTCCACCTTCTTGAAGAGATCCTTTGGGGAAGGAGAAGAGTGTCATGGACACAGCACAGCCCAGCTCAGAGTCATCCACAGTCCCAGGCAGGAAGTGAGCTCACAGTCATCCACAGTCTCTGGCAGGAACACAGCTGGGGCTCAGAAAGCTTTAAAATGGGCTCCAGACTTGTGGGAGTCCCTGGGTTTGGTTTTCTGCCCACTGAGGGCCCTGAATGCATCATGGCCCAGAACCCAACAAGGGTGGGAAGAGAGTGACATTTTCTCCCAGGCCATCCTCAATCCAAGAAGTAGAAGGTGGCTCAGGCCTCCCCATCCTGAGGCCTCGTCTTCCTCCCATCCCAATCAGCCCTCTACTCCTTCTCTCCCTACTGGTGCAGTTTCCTTGCAGCAACTGCAACCTTGGGCTCTGTTTGGGTGTCTGCCATAGAATCTAGTATGCATCAGGTACCTAATAAGTGCTGAGGGTAGTGAGGCTCCCGAGCAGCTGGGTGAGTGACCCATGGCCCTGCCTGCCCCTCAGTGATCACCTGCCCTGTCCTGCTTTCTGTCCATCCCCTGTCATTCAGTCTGCACAGTCACTCTGTGCAGCTGGCACGGGCGATGTCCCGTCTCTGCTGTCCACATGCAGACAGGGAAGGCTTGTGGGTGAGGAAACTCATCCAGATCCCATGGTTGGTAAGAAGTGGGGCTGAAACTGGACCCAGGGCATTGGCCGCTCCTCAGGGAGAGGCTGGTCTGAGACAGGTGGTTCCATAGGCACAGCCTGCAAAGCCCAGCTGCTCACCGCATCTATGAGGGTCAGCTGCTCAGCCAGCAGCCTGGGAGGGAAGGTCGTGATGTCCGGCAGCTCCTCAGTGAGTTGGCTCTTGACAGTCCCGGGACAGGGACAGGGGGACTCTGGGGCTGACGGTGGCTCCAGCACTGTTCCTGAAGGGGGCCCTTCCCCTGGTGCTGGTGCTGGTGCTGATGCTGAATGTAGATATCCTGGTGCATCCAGGGCTACAGGTGACTCTGGCTCCAGAGCAGGCTGCAGGTCCGCTGGTGCTGGCTCCAGGGCCAGCATTGTTAATGCGTGTTGCCCAGGAGGTGGAGCAGGATCTGGAAAAGGAGAAAAGGTCACCATTCCAGTCACTCTTCACTGGGATTTCCAAGTATAGAAATGACTGGATGGAATTTAAGGGAATTGTAGCCCCAAAACACCACCCCCTGAAAGTCTTCTCACCATCTGGCTTGGCCTCCTTGGGCTCCGGAAGCACCAACTGGCCTAGGACAATTTCCTGATGGTCCTCCAAGCCCAGTCCAGGCCAGGCGAAGGTTCTGAAGGCCAGCTTTATCCAGAAAGATGACCGTTGCAGGGCCTGGCAGCAAACTGAAGTGTTTTCAGGGGGCCAGGTGAACAAAATGGAGGTGGTGGTGCTGGTGATGGAGTGGACAGCTGAGTCAGAGGCCTGGCCTTCTCCCACACAAGCCTCCAGGGCACCGTTGTGTGGTTCTGGGTCCCTGGCCTCTTGCTGCCTGTGTGGAGAACAGCCCCACCCTACCACAAGCCATCAGTGCTGTCCTGAAAGGGGCAGACCTGGCCATGTAGCAGGGCTGTATGGACCCTTCTGCGCCCCAGCGTCCCACTGAGGTTCTCTTCCCAATGGCCCTGGAGCAGAGCACTGTGCACCTGGACACTCAAGACTTCAGCTCCAGGCAGATTTGTGAGCAGCTTGCTCATCAAAGCTCCAGTTTGGTTCCCCTGGTCCTGGGGTTAGGACGGTAGGAGCAGATGTTGGGTGGAGGAGGACAGGGAGAGCTGGGAAGGCACGGTGCTGGGGATGGGTCTCTCAGTGGCCAGTTGTGACCCCAGCCTCACATCTCCTTTGCAAGGGACCTACTTTTAGAGAACTCAGTATTTCCCTCTTGCAGGGGAAGTCCCCAGATGTCAGCCTTGTTGTGGGAATTACAAGACATATGAACCCCAGGGCTCCTTTAGTCTCTCCCCAGCCAGAGTCCACATATTTCCCCCCATGTTTTGTGGGTGAAGAGGCCCTTCAGAACCCTAAGTCCCCGCAGTTTATACTTGTTAGGCTCCGTCATTCTAGTCAGAATCTGAGAGGATGCCACCATAGATAGAGAAGGCCATAAGGTTTCCCCTCTAACATTCTGTAGATATGATTTGTTTGTTCTGTCTACTGTGAGCACCTGACTCTGAGTAGAATTGAGGCCCAGGGATTGTCATCTGCCTTGTTTATGAAATTAGGCCAAGTCACAAGAAGAACGATGCGCAAATGAAGTGTTTTGTATGTATGTGTTGAATGAGTGAACCCCAACCATTGGAGAAACTCAGTGAGCCTCTCCAGATGTCTGAGTGAGCCTGTGGCTCCTTTTTCAGCATGAAGGGACCCCTCTTCTGTCTGTGTCAAGGAGAAAGTCCAGCCAGAAGGAAACTCAGACATCCTTTACCAATGCCATTGCAGACTTGCTGTCTATATGCCTTTCCAAACAGTAAGAGAGATGGGCCATTGTGGCAGAAAGCTGAGAGCTGCTTCAGTGAGGGGGAAGAGAAAAGTAATAAACATGAATCACAGCACCCACAGCAGATTGTCCAGAGTTTTAGGCTCTAGGGACCCTTCTGTTTGCTGTGTCTTAGATCATTCAGTCCCTACAAGAACCCTGTGAGGTTCATCTTCTCATTACTCCCTGTTCCAGAGGAGCCAACTGAGGCTCCAAGAGGTGCATCTTCAAGACACAGCCAGTAGGGGACAGAGGCACCTCCGTGCCTTTTAGGGGATGGACACTCACCTTCTAACCAGTAGTTCCAAAAAGTGTGGCACGGTGATAAAGTCCCAGGAGGGACCCAGGCAGGTGGCATACGACGAGATGGGTTTAGTTAGAAAGGCTGGAACCAGGGACTCCAACAGCTTCTCCCCTGTGCGGGGCTGGAAAGTTGGCATCCTGCATATCTCATTTTCATACTAGGGGGACAAGGAGGGACATGCGAGTCAGTGGTAACACCCTGAACCACCAGAGGATCGGGATCTGGAACTCACACCAAGAAACACCAGCCCTTCAGGGACTTGTGCATGTGGAGAACCTGGGTGCCCATGGTGAAAAGAGTTCTAGGCTTTCAAGGTAAAATTGCATGTGAGGATGGAGAAGGAGAAAATGATTCATGCCTTCAAGGTATCAGCACGGTGAATGTCAGCTGTGGGGCAATAGCACCCTCTGTATCAACAGCCTACATGAAGAGCATCATCCCTGCAACCCTCAAAAATCACCCTCATGGTGGAGAAGAGGAGACGCGGGCTTTTGGATGTCAGATGCTTGCTCAGCAGCACCCGGGTCAGAAGAGTGCACCTTCCACAAGGAGGACTGGATGAAATTCCCTCTAGGCCACCTGAGGCTCCGCTTCTTATATGGAAGGGAATTTTTGGGGGAGGTCTCATCCCCTCCTTATTTTATTGACAGCACACCAGACAAGATGCTGTAGAAGAACTCTTTGACTTAAAGGGATATGATTGTTTTTGTTCTTTAACATGAATGTGAGTCTGGAGAAACAGCTACGGCCATCCCAGCCCTGGCCAAGGGGAAAATGCCGGAAGACTCCAGGGTGGGAGGAAGTGCATCCCAAGGCCCAGGATCTGCCAGGCAACTCGGGGAAGAGAAAACGCAGGCAGGTATAGAAACCGGGAAAAGTTACAGAAATGTATGGTTTAAAGTGGAAATGAAACAAGGTGATTTTCTCTGCCACACAGACAGCAGATTGACAAAAAGTTAAGAACATGTTAGTATTCAGGGGAGGTTGTGTTCAAAGAAGCAGCTACGTTCAGAGGCTGCTGGTGACCCTGTGAGCAGCTGGAGCCCTTTTGGAAAGTCAACTGGACAGTGGCTCACTCAAGTGTGAAAGCCCTAGGACAGAGCCTAGGGAGTCCCCATATTCCTGTTTGAGTCCTGGGTCCACCCTGGTTTTCTAGAGTCCCTGTATGTGGAGTCCCTTCTGTGTCCAGTCTCACCCCAGACCAGCACTGGCTGTGGTTGGTAGCAGGGTGCCCCTGCCCTTCTTTGAAGAAGATGGAGAAATGGAATCCATCCAACAGCTCCTGCTTGATCTGCTGTGTGGAGCTCTGCAAAGAGAGTGAGCCAGGCGAAGATGTGTCAGTGGCCTGCCTGGCTGACCCCATAGTGGGACACCCCCATTAGAACTCCTCCCTGGCACCCCCTTCCCCCACAGGATTTGGCACATAGGAGCATCTGCATAGACCTCCAGCCAGAGCAGGTTGAAGTCTCCGGCGGATGACAGCTTGATGTCTTGGGATTCAGATCTGAGCAGACAAGCTATGTCCTCGACACTCACCTTCCCATCCTGAAGGTGTGGTCTGGGCTGTGAATCTGACATACTGTCCAGGCTCCAAACCCCCGGCAACCTACCTGCTCCTATCCAGGGAGGGCCCCTCTTCTCCTGTTTCCCCCAAACACATTTGGAGGGGCTCAGCACTGCCCTGATGGACACAGCTGAGGCCTGGCCTGGACGTGCCTGCCCTGGGCCCTGTGTTACCTGTGGGTGCCTTCTGGCAAAGGGCCAGAGGCATCGAGGGTGAGGGTTGTACCAATGTCTATATTCTCGAGAAACAGTCTCATTTTGGCCTCTTCTGTGACGAGGAGGTCGGCAGCATGTGGGGACACAGCAGGAGAACATGTTGTTCTCTCGAGTGTCGACTCCCAACTGAGCTGGAAATGGGGCTGTGTGTATAATATGGGTGCCTAGTTACCAGAATTCTAAGTTCTGTTGGGGTCTGTCAGTAAGGAAGTGAGGTCACATCTTGTAGGTTCCATCCTGTAAGCACCTCCTTTCCATAAGACCTACTCAAAGGCCTCACTGGGCTTCTGGCCGCTCACCCTCCCCCATCGACTCCTTACCTTTCACCATTATGCCAAAGTGTGCCCCTTCAGCAGCTTGGGAAGACCTGGATGTAACCAGGGTCCCTGGTTTGAGGAGACAGTGCTGGGTCAAACAACCTTTATCTTAGCAGTTGTGAGACCCTAGAGAACTCCTTTGGTGTTTTGGGGCCTCCCCAGCATGCACAATGGGGGTTACGCTAGCATCTCCCTCCTAGGGAACTCATGAGGTGTGTTTGAGATAGATCTTATAAAACTCATGGTGTGGTGTTCCCTGTAGATATTGCACACACTTACAGATGGAGGAAGTTCAAAAAGGAGTGAGAAGTAGCATGGAAGAGAACTCCAGTGGGCCTGGGGTTCATGGTGTGATCTCAGGAGAAGACACTTTGCTCTGGGCCTCCTCTTTCATGCTGCACCAGTTGAGGTTGAGATTAAATGAAATTCAGACATCCTCCTCCTCTGACATTGCACCTTCCAGTGCCTTCCCATTTTATTTAGACCCAGACCCTGTGTTTCATCTCAGCCTAGGGTGGGCAGCATCCACAAAGACAGCACTGAGGGCTTAGTGACTCCCTTCTGAATGATGGAGTATGACACAGGTGATGGAATCGCACTTCTGGGCTAGTTCAGGATGTTACAACAAAGAGCCATAGCCTGGGGAGCTGATCAAAAACAGAATTATGTTTCTCCCAGTTCTGGAGGCTGGACGTTGGATGTCAGGGTACCAGTCTGGTCAGGCTTTAGTGAAGTCTCCTGTCCCATTCACTGAGCTTTTACAGTGCTGTCCTTTCCTTGGAGGACAGCTCAACTTTAGGAGCCTGGGTAGACTTCCATTCAAAGCCCAGCTCCCACTTGTAGCTTGGTGATCTTTGATGGGGTGGAAAACAGGCATCTTCTTCCTGAAGACAACAGAGATATTGCCTATGGCTGAGGGGTCCTGGAGGTGATCCGGGTGCAGCAACATATTTGAATGTAGGAAATTGTCTCCCATTGAGACCTGTAGAGACTAAAAGAGCCTTAGGAACTTTCACTGTTACCGCTGGAGTCTTGGGGTGCAGATCTCTTGAGCACCTGCACCATGACCTGGCCCCTCTGCTTTTTTTCCTCTTCCCTCCCTGCCCGGGTGAGGCCCGTCCTGCTCTGGGGAGAAGTTTCTATGTGGTCCTCAGCCCACCTCTGCTCCACTCCCTTCCTCATAGGGCTCATTGTTGTCTCTGTCTCCACCCTCCTGGGTCTATGATCCACATGGGGCTGACAGCTTCATGACTTCACTGACCAAGTCTTCACTGACCTCCTTCACTGACCAAGTCTCCAGGAATGACAATGACAATCACCTGCCCTGGAAACAGCCGTCATACTGTCAATCAAGGCACAGCTTGGATTCAGGAGCACCTGGGACACGTCCCCAAACCTCAGACCCAGAGGGGTAACAACTATCCCTCTGGGACCTCAGGGAAGTTCCCCAGCCCCATCTGAGGGAATTTGGCCTCCCTGGCCATCTCTGGGCTCCAGGCTGGGGCGTGATTTTCACTATTTAGCACAGGCTGATTTTCACTATTCACTGCAGGCTGATTTTCACTATTCAGCACAGGATAGCAGCCTTGCTGATTGTTCTCTGATTATCTGGATGCTCTGTGACTCCTTCTGTGCATCTCTGGGATCATCATTCAGACTCGCCTGCAACCTGAGCAGTAACACCAATGTTGTTTGCTACGACATTTACTGGAAACACGACAAGACAGGCAGCCTTGCCTCCCTGGTCTCTACCAAGATTCTATTGAGATTGAAGTAGAACCAGGGCTCAGGGTCCCCAGCCTCTTCTCTGTGTGAGTGGATGCCGCCGCCAGTGCTGAGGCTTTGCACACCATTGGGCTCAAGCTTGAGGATGAGGCTACTAATGGCACAGTAGTGCCTCTCACAGTGTCATGGATGAGACGTTCTTTCTAAAATAGAAGTCCTTTTTTTGTTTGTTTGGCCCCTTTGATAAGTAGATTCTATAATTAATCAGAAATTTCTTTTATGGAGGGTAGAGACGCTGGTGAAAGAGAAACGGGGAAGGACTTGGCATGGGGGGTGGGTGGGCTTCAGACCCGGCTCTGACCCCCATGAAAGGAGAGAGGGAAGAGGGATCACTAGGAACTGCCCCAGTCCACAGGCAGGTCAGATGTCAGATAAAGCCTCAGCCGACGGAGTGGGTTCTTTCCCAGGGGTGCTCACTAGAAGTGCCCTGCTTCCTGCAGGAAGACCTGGCTGGAGGGACCCCTGGGATCCTCACTGCCTGGAGCCAGCCCAGGGGCAGGGGACATGTTAGTCACCTGTGGTCCTCCTGCAGGTTCTCCTGAAGAGGCATCTGAGGGGGATGCTTCCACGGCCACCAGCAGCACTGCTGCTGCACCTCCCTCTGGACACGGGCAGTGCCCTCCTCCCCCGGCCTGCGCATCCACCTGAGCTCCGTGTGAAGTCAAAGCTCAGGCATCTCAGAGATTTTCCCCCGCAGGCCCTGCGGCCACTGAGACCCTTATATGCCCTGAGCTGCATGCTAGGGAGAGAGGGGTCTGTGGGAGACCTTGGCCCTTAGCCGTCGACTCCTCTGGGGAACACCATGAAATCCTCAGACTGGGGATGTTCTCTGGAGCCGTCTTTATCCTCCTCTTCTGCCCCGCATCTCCTACTCCATGACCTGGGTCCTGTCCCTAAACCCCTGTTACATCCCCAGTGTCTGATCCATGCCAGCCCTTCTTTAAATATGTGTTGAACCCATTTCCCATTTGCCCAAGAAATGAGTGCTGGCAACTAGCTGCACTTTTTTTTTTTCTAAATGGGAAATGGGTCAATAAATGAATGAGTGAATGAATGAATAACAACACAACCTGAGTCTCCTGTCACATGGTTATTTTAAGACCTGCATTTGTTTTTATAAAGGAGGAAAATGAGTCCCTGCAGCTGTGATTGCCTCTGAATTGAGTTAACTTGTTTCCACACTGTCATGCCATGGTCACAGTGGGACAAACGTACACCAAGCTCACCACAGCCTTTCAGCCCTGCCTTTCCGCCTGCACCGCCTGTGGCCGTCATGGCATCAGGGCTTCTCTCATGGTGGGCCTCTACCCACCACACACTCTGGGCCATCTCCTCCTCTCCGACAGCCTGGGGTTCAGTGATCCCTGTCCCTGTGTCCCACCTCAGAGCACTTGCCTCTCCACCCTTTCCCCAATTTCTCTGCCACTGTTTCTCCAGTCTCCCAGGAATGTCTTCTGCCCAATCTCCTGTCCCAGGTTCTAGAACTTGTCCTGGAACTTCCCCAGAGCTGAGTCTCTAATAGGAGAGCTGATGACAGGTACAGCCGCGGTCAAGCCTCTAGCCAGCAGATGGAGGAGAATCAGCCCGAGGGCCCCGCAGTATCCTCCCTGCTGCACACCTGGGCCCATATCCCCCTCCACACCTGCAGCCCCCACCTCGGAGTCTGCCTCAGCGTCTCCTCCCAGCACCTTCCTCAGGAAGGGCCTGAGATCTTGCATGGCGTGTTTCCCCTCGGCGAACTCCTAGTCACAGCAGCATCTTGAGCAAGAGCCTCCTGGTGAAGCGATCCTCTTGGTGCTCCGCCCTGGCATTGTGTCCTCAGCTCCAGGGCAGATCACACACTTTCCTGGACCAAAATTACATGCAGGCCACCCCTGCTGGCCCCCTGCCCCACAGAGGGAGGCCCGGGGTCAGGGATGGCACCAGGACCACAGCTTCGTTGTTCCCTGAAGGAATTCTTTCGGCATGTTTGAAAGACAAGAGTTAAGGAAACAAAGCAGAGGGAAGATTCTGATCATTGCAAAAGGAGAAGTTTGCCTGTGGACCAGCAGGGGGCGCGGTGAGACCTTCTCTGTGTGTTTCTGCAGGACAGGTGCTCACAGCTGATAAGCCCTCAACTGACAGAAGCCCAGGGCTGCTCCTTCACTTCCTCCTGGGACTCTGCAGCCTTGTCCCATCTGTGCCTGGCAGAGTCGTCTACACACGACCTGTGTGTGGTCCCAGCAGCTGCTGCTTTCTCTGGTCCTACCCGTGGGGCAAACTCTTGCCTCATGCCAGCCTCCCTGTCCAAGGGCCTGGTCCCTGTGAGTGCACCTGGGGTCAGGCAATGGGGGACTCATTTGCATGGTCAGCCCCTCCCCTGTGAGCCCAGTGACACTGCGATAAGAGCGGCCTGGGGCAGCCCAACCCTGGGTCTGTGGCCTCAGAGGTAGCCGTGTCCACCATGGCCCTGACTCCTCTCCTCCTCCTGCTCCTCTCTCACTGCACAGGTAGGGACAGGGCTTAGAGCTGAGGGTGGCTCCCAGCCTGATCTGTTCCCCATGGCTCAGATCCCTCAGCAGCTGTGCCCTGACCCTGCTTCTCACCGTTCTGTGTCTGTGTCTGCAGGTTCCCTCTCCCAGCCTGTGCTGACTCAGCCACCCTCCCTGTCTGCATCCCCGGGAGCATCGGCCAGACTCCCCTGCACCCTGAGCAGTGACCTCAGTGTTGGTAGTAAAAACATGTACTGGTACCAGCAGAAGCCAGGGAGCGCTCCCAGGTTATTCCTGTACTACTACTCCGACTCAGACAAGCAGCTGGGACCTGGGGTCCCCAATCGAGTCTCTGGCTCCAAGGAGACCTCAAGTAACACAGCGTTTTTGCTCATCTCTGGGCTCCAGCCTGAGGACGAGGCCGATTATTACTGTCAGGTGTATGACAGTAGTGCTAATCACAGTGAGAGAGACAGATGAGGAAGTGGGACAAAAACCAAGGTTTTAAGCTTCTCACGTTTACTGAACTGGTTAAGAACTTCGGTGGTTAATAAAATCACATTAATACTGGATTGTTGTTAAAAATGGTGCCACATTATAACTGTGTCCCATTTTTCACATAATACCCATAGTGACTCAGCCAAAATCAAAACACAAAAACTTATACCAGTACTAAGAAATACTAATATTACTAACCAATTTCCACTAGCAAAAGAGTTGTGAAACAGGTGAAATACATCCAGATTGCATAATACATAATACCACTATATATGAGCGTTTTATAAAATTATGTATTATGTATATGTATAATATATGAAATAAAATGTCAGCAGATGTTCTCCCACCAGTAGCCAGCAATCCTGCCCCACCTCTAGAATAAATGGTTACCATGGATTGAATACGCGAACAGCCCTGGCAGCTTTGCAAGATGACTCTCACTGTTTGTTATTGTTTTATTTGTTTTTCAGATTGTTTTTCTTTTCTTTTTTTTTTTTTTTTTTTTGAGACGGAGTCTCGCTGTCACCGAGGCTGGAGTGCAGTGGTGTGATCTTGACTCACTGCAACCTCCATCTCCCTGGTTCGAGCGATTCTCCTGCGTCAGCCTCCTGAGAAGCTGGGATTACAGGCACACGCCACCACGCCCGGCAAATTTTTTTTGGATTTTTTAGTAGAGACAGGGTTTCACCTTGTTGGTCAGCCTGGTCTCCAACTCCTGACCTCATGATGCGCCGTCCTCAGCTTCCCAAAGTGCTGGGATTACAGGCATGAGCCACCGCACCCGGCAATTCCTAATAGCTTTTCCGTGAGTGTAATGCCACAATCATCTTTTAAAATGTTCTCAGAACTAAAGGTTACTGGGCACCTAAATGATGTTTCATGACAGTTTTGGGTGATTTTGCTGCATCTATAATTTTCTGTATAAGTGAGAACTGCTTAATTTGAAAGCTAATTTCTCACAATGTAAATCTCTTCATTCCTGGTAGTCTACTTTCTACAAAAGTGTATTTTTACACAACATTAAAAAATGGTGTACCTTCATCTATGACAGTACATTAATTTTGACAAGCAGCTTTCAGGCATAAATTGAGAAGTGTTTTATATAAAATGTATTATTTTGAACAGAGTTTGTGATCTGGTGGTTATGTTGTTGAAATGTGCATTTTACAATTCTTAGAAACTTATATTGATGTGTTCTTGTTACCAAATGATTGGCCCATTACATTTTGATAAAAATAGATTTGTTGTTTTGGAATCATTATTTGTCTAGAAATGGTCAATCTTTTAGAGAGAAATACTTTAGATTGTGGGTACTATCCCACAATCCTCTGTTAAGTATTTCTTCTTCTTTAAGGGATAGTACCAGGTCTTACTTGAATGAAAGTCTGAGGCTTGCTGATGCAGAGTGACTATTCTGTACTCGACTGATGTTTAGAGTAGAATGTCGGGTGCTCTCAATTGTTTTTATTTACGTTTGTGATTTTGTTATAAGGTAATCACATGGTATAAGACTCTGTGACAAGATCAACCTACTGCAATATAGCATGTTAGATTCCCCTAAGAGATTAAAAAGCTGATGGCATAAATGCCTGGAGCCAACCTCAGCAGTTACTTCATAGCAGAAGATACTGTCTTAATGCTCCTTTTAAATTCTTTTAAAAGGCAACATAGGATCATCCTTTATTAATGTATAAATGTCTGCAAAGATTGTGTGGTTTTTTTGAGTTAATGTTTCCCACCTAAAATCTATCATACTGCCACTTTGCCTAATTGTAGTCATATTTATTAAGTAATGCAGTTTGTACTTTTGTAACATTTTGTGAGTTTTGTACGACATTGTATTTGTATAACAGAGCAGTTCCCAGCTTATTGAATGAGTAAATAAAATGTAAAATCATACTTTACAAAAAGATCTGTGTGGCTGATGGAATTCGGACACTCCCCTCCAAATGGAAAGTGATGTGTTTCTTTAAAGTCAAGGTAGAGGAGTTTTCATGCCCCTACTGAGGTTTTCATGCCCCTGTTGAGACGTTTTCAAAACATGCTCTTAATTTAACATTTAAATATATCAGAGTCTTAGAATGTGAGAATAGTAACATTGGTTTAATTTTGTGATAACATTAAATCTACTGGAAGGATATTCTCCTTTGAAAAGATTCTCAGCTCAGTGATCGTAGAACCCGTACTTGCGTTTCATTCAATGAGGAAAGACATTGAAATGCCATGCTAATATCCTCAGTTGGGTGGTTTCTCCCTTCCCTAATCAGCCTATGAATGTGTCGACGCAGTACTCCACAGTTGAGGCTTAGGTACTTACTGAAAGGATGCTGACTGAGCATTCCTTTTTAATAATTGCTATTTCAAAATCACATTTTGGCCGTGAGACAGGTTGCCACTCACTTTATGCTCTGCCTAGGCAGGAATGGGTCCTGGTAGACACATGAGCATCTTTGTTTTGTTTCTCTCTCTCTCTCTCTCTCTCTCTCTCACGTACACACACACACACACACACACACACCCCTCTCTTCTCTCTGGGTACACATTATTCTGGACATCTTCAGTTTCCAGGATTCTCTGCATCTCCAGCTAGAAGTCAGGGCTTAGCCTGTGGTGATCCAGCCATCCTCAGGGTTGAATCTCCACGAGGTCACAGGAACCACCAGTGGCATGGAGGGTTAGGGGTCCCGCTATCAGGTCCGGCCAGGAAATCCTCTAAACCTCTGTTTTTGGAAAAGTTGAATGCTGGGGAATCACAAGTCAGGTCCCTGCTTCCAGTCCGCAGTTCAGCCTCCCTGACTTTCTCTGGGTTCCAGTCAGTGCATGAAGATGATGGTGACATTTATTCAGGGACAGTACAGCAGCCTCAGTGCTGCTCACGCAGTGCTCAAGGCCATGCGGATGGAAGACCTGACCTTACATGTGCTGTCAGGGCTGGGACTGTCCCTTACCTAGTCACCCCGTGTGGTCCCTCTAGCCAGGCTGAAATTCTGCTGAGAAATCTCCTGCCCCAACTCAGGGCACATGGCCTGTCACATCAGGTACCTGGTCCCCTCTTCCCTCCACCTTGCACATCTCAGACATGGGGTCCATTGACAAAAATTTCTAGGTGCAGTTGGCCTCCAGGTAAAAGAAGATAATTCTTCTAGTCATGGGGTGGGTGAAGGAACAGTATCTCTGTCCTGCACTGGCTGAACCCAGGAGCAAAGGCTGCAACTGTGCCCAGACCACACAGGTATCACCCTAATGACTCAGTCCTGGAATCTCTGTCATCCTGTCAGGCTGATGTGTACAGTTATTTTCTGCTCAGCAGTCCATAAAACATCTTCTTTCTTCTAGTCACCCTGGTTCCACCCTACAATGGCATCTCCATATGGATTTTACGGTTCCCCCAGTAAGATGACTCTGAAGTTCATAGAAGGAGTTTCTCCTGGGGTTCCACAGGGCAGCAAATTAGAGCTTTCCTCTCTGCAGGACCAGATCTATGACAGGGTGATCATGACTCTAAAACATAGAAATCATATTAGAAATATACCACAGATAATGTGCAACCAAAGAAGAAAAAAATAGCTTCCCAATACTTTCCCATCTTAAAAAATATATTTTCCACCAATATTCTCTTTTCAAGGGTAATAACTATTTGAAAATTAAGTGGTTAATTCCAATTTTATCTTCAGGATAAAGTTATTGTATTTCAGATCAAACTTATTGAGGTGGAAGTTGTATAAATAATATACATCGATGTTAAGTTCACAGATTAGTAGGTAGTGACTAACATATATATAATATATATATATAAGAGCATGATTTTTGTTTATATACCTGTGTTTATACACATTCATATATACAAATATCTATCTGTCATCTATCTATCGATCGATCGATCTATCTATCTATCTACCTACCTATCTACCTACCTATCTACCTACCTACCTACCTGCCTACCTACCTATCTAAAGATGCAATTCTTTTAACCAACCACAATGAAGATACGAAACACTTCTATCATTCATAAACACCTCTTGTGCCAATTTTCAACCAACACCTCTTGTGCCAATTTTCAACAAATGTTCCACACACCCAGCCCCAAGGCCGCAGTGATCTGCTTTCTATCATTATAGCTTGGATTTCTGTTGTATAGCATTTTATCTTCTGAGAGACATAAAATACGTATTCTGTCATATCAACCTTGTGATACTGAACATAGTAGCTTTATAATGTATTCATGTTGTTCTGTATGAGCAATTTGTTCTCTTTGGTATTGTGGTGGTGGAGGACTCCATTGTGTATACATATTCTACTGTTTTTACTTTGTTCGCTTGGGGCATACATTTTGGTTGTTTCCGGTGTGATGTTATGAATAATCCTGCTATGTAATTTCATGTATAAATAACTTTGTGGATACACATTGTTATTTCTAGTGGGTAATTAACGAAGGGTAGAATGCTAGGGCACAGAAAAAAGTTATGTTTGTAGTTAATGACCAAACTGTTTTTCAAAGTGTGTGTGTTCCTTCCAGCAATGTGTCAGAGTCCCGCTTGCCTTACATCCTCTTCAATAATTGACAATATCAATCTGTTGACTCTGATTCATTATTGAATTTGCTTAATGGAATATCGATATGACCTATCAATTGTATTTTTTAGACTCCTGATATTAAATGTATGTTATGTGCTTACAGGTCATTTACTTGTCTTCTTAGATGAAGTGCCAGTACAAATCCTTCTCTCATTTTCAATTTAATCCTTTGCATTTCAGCTGTGCTGATCACTTCTTTTTTTAAATTTTTTAATTTTTAAAATTATTATTATACTTTAAGTTCTAGGGTACATGTGCACAACGTGCAAGTTTGTTACATATGTATACATGTGCCATGTTGGTGTGCTGCACCCATTAACTTGTCATTTACATTAGGTACATCTCCTAATGCTATCCCTCCCCCATCCCCCCTCCCCACAATAGGCCCTGGTGTGTGATGTTGCCCTTCCTGTGTCCAAGTGATCTCATTGTTCAATTCCCACCTATGAGTGAGAACATACGGTGTTTGGTTTTCTGTTGTTCTTGCCATAGTTTGCTGAGAATGATGGTTTCCAGCTGAATCCATGTCCCTACAAAGGACACAAACTCATCCTTTTTTATGGCTGCATGGTATTCCTTGGTGTATATGTGCCACATTTTCTTTTCTTTTTTTTTTTCTTTGAGACAGAGTCTCGCTCTGTTGCCCAGGCTGGAGTGCAGTGGCGCGATCTCGGCTCACTGCAGGCTCCGCCTCCTGGGTTTACGCCATTCTCCTGCTTCAGCCTACCGAGTAGCTGGGACTGAAGGCGCCCGCCACCATGCCCAGCTAATTTTTTTGTATTTTTAGTAGAGACGGGGTTTCACCGTGTTAGCCAGGATGGTCTCGATCTCCTGACCTCGTGATCTGCCTGCCTCGGCCTCCCAAAGTGCTGGGATTACAGGTATGAGCCACAGCGCCTGGCCATACCACATTTTCTTAATCCAGTCTGTCACTGATGGACATTTGGGTTGATTCCAAGTCTTTGCTATTGTGAATAGTGCTGCAATAAACATACGTGTGCATATGTCTTTATAGCAGCATGATTTATAATCCTTTGGGTATATACCCAGTAATGGGATGGCTGGGTCAAATGGTATTTCTAGTTCTAGATCCTTGAGGAATCGCCACACTGTTTTCCACAATGGTTGAATTAGTTTACAGTCCCATCAACAGTGTAAAAGTGTTCCTATTTCTCCACATCCTCTCTAGCACCTGTTGTTTCCTGACTTTTTAATGATTGCCATTCTAACTAGTGTGAGATGGTATCTCATTGTGGTTTTGATTTGCATTTCTCTGATGGCGAGTGATGATGAGCATTTTATGACAAACCTACAGCCAATATCATACTGAATGGGCAAAAACTGGAAGCATTCCCTTTGAAAACTGGCACAAGACACGGACACCCTCTCTCACCACTCCTATTCAACATAGTGTTGGAAGTTCTGGCTAGGGAAATCAGGCAAGAGAAAGAAATAAAGGGTATTCAATTAGGAAAAGAAGAAGTCAAATTGTCCCTGTTTGCCGATGACATGATTGTATATTTAGAAAACCCCATCGTCTCAGCCCAAATTCTCCTTAAGCTGATAAGCAACTTCAGCAAAGTCTCAGGATACAAAATCAATGTGCAAAAATCACAAGCATTCTTATACACCAATAACAGACAAACAGAGAGCCAAATCATGAATGAACTCCCATTCACAATTGCTTCAAAGAGAATAAAATACCTAGGAATCCAACTTACAAGGGGTGTGAAAGACCTCTTCAAGGAGAACTACAAACCGCTGCTCAGTGAAATAAAAGAGGACACAAATAAATGGAAGAACATACCATGCTCATGGATAGGAAGAATCAATATTGTGAAAATGGCCATACTGCCCAAGGTAATTTATAGATTCAATGCCATCCCCATTAAGCTACCAATGTCTTCACAGAATTGGAAAAAAACTGCTTTAAAGTTCATCTGGAACCAAAAAAGAGCCCGCATTGCCAAGACAATCCTAAGCCAAAAGAACAAAGCTGGAGGCTTCACGCTACCTGACTTCAAACTATACTACAAGGCTACAGTAACCAAAACAGCATGGTACTGGTACTAAAAGAGACATATAGACCAATGGAACAGAACAGAGCCCTCAGAAATAATACCACACATTTACAGCCATCTGATCTTTGACAAACCTGACGAGAACAAGAAATGGGGAAAGGATTCCCTATTTAATAAATGGTGCTAGGAAAATTGGCTAGCCACAAGTAGAAAGCTGAAACTGGATCCTTTCCTTACTCCTTATACAAAAATTAATTCAAGATGGATTAGAGACTTAAATGTTAGACCTAAAACAATAAAAACCCTAGAAGAAAACCTAGGTAATACCATTCAGGACATAGGCATGGGCAAGCACTTCATGTCTAAAACACCAAAAGCAATGGCAGCAAAAGCCAAAATTGACAAATGGGATCTAATTGAACTAAAGAGCTTCTGCACAGCAAAAGAAACTACCATCAGAGTGAACAGGTAACCTACAGAATGGGAGAAAATTTTTGCAATCTACTCATCTGACAAAGGGCTAATATCCAGAACCTACAAAGAACTCAAACAAATTTACAAGAAAAAAACAACCCCATCAAAAAGTGGGTAAAGGATATACTTCTCAAAAGAAGACATTTATACAGCCAACAGGCACATGAAAAAATGCTCATGATCACTTCTTTTTACTGAGTCTTTTCCGCTAACCTACATTGTGGCCACGCCCAGGGCTCCTCATTGCCATCAGGGAAAGGCCTGCGGAAGCGCAGCTGGCATTGACATTGTCTCCCAGGAACACTAGAGGGCGCTGTAGGCCATACGCTGGAAAAACAAGGATGGCAGCGACATGTGCCTCCTGGTCTTGGGTCCCATGGACACGTGGTCACTGATGTGTAACAACTCAGCAGCTGAGACCTGGCCAGGTGAGTGCCCCTGGGAGAGGAGCTCATTTGTAAAAAAGACCAGCCCCCACTGGGTGCTAGGAGTTATAATGACAGTGTGGGGGCTGACCCTGTGGGTGCCCTCCTGAGGATCACAGCTCTGGGCTTTCTGCAGCATGGCCTGGGCTCCTCTCCTGCTCACACCTCTGGCTCTGTGCACAGGTCAGGGGGACTTTCTGGGCAGAGGATGAGGGAGGGAAGACAACACTCAACCTCTTGCTCCATCTCATCTCCTCACCTTTTGTTCTCTCACTTGTTTCCAGAAGCCACTTTCCAGGCTGTGGTGACTCAAGAGCCTTCACTGTCCACAGCTCCTGGAGGGACAGCCACTCTCCCCTGTGGCTCCAAGTGCTGGGGCCATCACCACCACCAACAATGCCCACTGGGCTCAACAGAAGCCCAACCACCTACCCCAGGACCTAATAAGTGACACAAGCAACTGGGTCCCAGGGGTCCCCGCCTGATTCTCAGACTCCGTGCTTGGACACTAGGCTGCCCTCACCATCATGGGGCCCAGCCTAAGGACCAGGTTGAGTATTACTGTGCTCTGTGATACAGCGATCATCTCCACAGTGACAGATGCAGATGGGGACCTGAGGCACACACACCCTGGCTCATCCTCACACTTTGCTTCCAGCATCTCCATGTTTTTTATACAGAGGCTGCATCTGGCTAGTGCGGGCTCAGGATGCTTCTTCTCTATGGCCCCAGAGGATATGGTTAAATCTATTGTTCTAAGCTCCAAAGTATTTTACTTTTAACGCAGCATTTTACAATAATAATGTCTTTGTAAGAGACGATATAAAGATCAATTATGAACTGCATATTTATGAATAGGAGTGGCAAAAATACACACACACATACACACACACACACACACACACACACACACACACACACACACACACTCTGAGTCAGACCAACCAGCACTGAATTACCGAGAGAAAAATTTGATATTATAGTGTTACAATACAGAACTCTGATTCCTTGCATAATGATAAACATAGCAGTGGATTATATAGTGTGAAATTTAGAAGAAACATAATGAAAATAGGGAAGAAACCACTTGTTTGTTTCACTATATCTTTAGAAAAGTCTCAAACAACATAAAATAAAATCAAAATCCAAAAAATAATGAAGCTAATTTCCAAAATGTAATGCTGAATATTTAGTGAGACCATTTATACTGCAGAAAATTTTGCTGTCTTCTCTGTATCTTACTCCAGTTTACCAAACCTGACTCTCCCTGGTGCTGCAGGAAAACCTCAGAGTCATAGAAGCAGAAAAGCACTGGCCCCACTGCCCTCAGTGTTTGTTGCCTCCAGAGACTGTAGGACTTTGCAGGGTTTCCTGAGGGCTGGAAAGTGTAGGCTCCAAAGCTGCAGGGGAAATGGATGGCACAGCGCAAGGGTCCGCAGGAGAAAAACTTAGAGAGACAGGCTTTGTTCCTCTCTAAATCAAGCCTATCACAAAGATTAGGTGACCCGGGCCCCATCTCTCCTCCATTAGATGTTGCCCAGGAAGAGGTCTGGACCTTTTCCCAGGTTCTGCTCTAACCCTCTCCTTTTTCTGTCTGTCCCAGGTGCAGGTTGAACCTCCCAGTAAGGAAAAGGCTCTGGGACCATACTGTTTAGCTGACTAGTTTTTGGCAAAGTCACTTACTTTTACTGGGTGTTTGTAAAAAATATAAGCCTCAGACAAGGCTTATAATTTGCATTAACTGAGCAAGTTATGCAAATTATAAATTTATTCATAACTGAAACACAAACGTGTGTATGTGTGTGTATGTATGCACACTGGTGGACAACAGCTCCTTCTATAAATTCAGTTAATAGGAGAGTGTCTTAGTTCATTTTGTGCTGCTATAACACAGAGTAATTTATATGGAACAGAAATGTGTGGACTCACAGTTCTGGAGGCAGGGAAGTCCACTATCAACGTGCAGGCATCTGGTGAGGGCTTTCTTGCTGTGTCTTCACATGGCAAAAGATGAAACGGTAATTTTGACTGTTTCCACTAACAGGAGCCCTTTTTATAACTACATTAATCCATTCATGAGGGTAGAGTCCTCATGACCTACAACTCCTCTGATTAGGCACCACCTTTCAACACCTTTGAAGTGGGGATTAAGTTTTCAGCACAAGAGTATTGGATGGGACAGAAACATTCAAACTCCAGAAAAGGGATATACCCTATAATATATACTCTTATAGTAATTCTATTTTACAGGTTGTAATATGGAAGTTAAAAAGCAAGTCAAAAATTAAAATCCCCTCAAGGAAGCCATTTCTGAAAGGCAAGGGAGCGTCTTCTCCATCACATCTTCTCTTGACAGTCAAGTCCATGGACTCCGCACATTCTTCACCTATAACATCCCATCCGGTGTTTCCTAAAATTCAATAGATTCTCTTTCAACTTTCTCTCAAGCTCCTCACACCTCACCTTCTGATTCATCGCACGTAACTGCCTCCCTGAAGCCCCAGTAACCTCTCAGATCACACCCATTCAGGCAGCCAGCCCCTTGACCTCACAAGACCGAAGGAATTCTTGTTTTGCCTTTGGCCTGGCAATATTCCACCCTTTCTGGATGTGAATCCCTTGGTTCCTGGCAGCCCAGTTATCCTGAAACTTCTTGTGCACCTCAGTGTTTCACATTTTCTATCTACATTGTGGGGTTTCCTTCATCTTCACCTGAACCCGAGGATCCTTCAGTACACATCGCTTATTCCCTCGGCTACCAACTTTCCCCCTACTTCTTGCTATATGCAGGAACCAGGCTGTCCAGCTCAGCTTACTGTTTCCTCTTACTACCTCACACCCAACACAAGGTGTTCAGTAAATATCTGCAAATGCAGACATTGCTTTCCCTGTACTGGCCACAGAGTACTGGGCCCAGGGTGAGGCTGAACTGGGAGAGTCTGCTGTGGACCTGCCCTCGGCCTGAGAGCTGAGTGGGGCACCCACCGGGACGTGCATCTATAACCAAGGAGGGGACATGGGCAGCCTCATCCTGTGTGTGAAAGATGGCTCGGCCAGGGCCAATCCCTGTTCATTTAGATGGGAGGTAAAGAAAACAAAAATTCACTCTGAAAATGTCTCCAATGTCAAAAAGGAAGCAATACAGGCACATTAAAAAAATAGCATCTACTTGATACTGAGTTAAATTTCATGTCTGTTGAGTGCTAGAAACATAGTCAATTAAAAAACTCTCTGTTAAAAAACAAACATGACGAGACAATCTTAAAATAAAGTTAGTTCATGCATTCAAGTCAAATATGTGAAATATGGTCTTTCAGAGAGTAAAACATTTTATTTAGGTGACTAATTTGTACATAATGCTCACTAATCTATTTTTAAAACTTGATGCATTTAAAATATCACAGTAATGGACACCGCATGAACTACTCATCCATAGGGATATTAAACTGATGATGTTTCTGTTCTCTAACCACACGGGATCTCTCTCTATCTCTCTCTGTCTCTCTCTAACTCTCAATAAGTGCCTTACATGTATGTGTGTGTGCGTGTGTGTGCACATATATGTACATACACACCATCTGGTGCATATATTTCTAGAACTTGTTTTTGAAATGGAGACTCACTCTATTGCCCAGGCTGGAGTGCAGTGGCACCATCTCGGCTCATTGCAAGCTCCGCCTCCCAGGTTTACGCCATTCTTCTCCCTCAGCCTCCTGAGTAGCTGGTACTACAGGCGCCCGCCACCATGCCCGGCTAATTTTTTTGTATTTTCAGTAGAGACGGGGTTTCACCGCATTAGCCAGGATGGTCTCGACCTCCTGACCTCGTGATCTGCCCATCTTGGCCTCCTAAAGTGCTGGGATTACAGGTATTTCTAGAACTTTTTAAGTCATACACAAACTTTTGTTTCTTTTTGTGGTTTTGTTCAATGCAATATTTTTTCAAAGTTTGATTTTAATAACAAAAATACTGCATATTCTTTCAGGACAAATATTCTTAAATGTGCTTGTCATTTTTAAACAGACTGACAGGCCGGGCGCGGTGGCTCAAGCCTGTAATCCCAGCACTTTGGGAGGCCGAGACGGGCGGATCACGAGGTCAGGAGATCAAGACCATCCTGGCTAACACGGTGAAACCCCGTCTCTACTAAAAAATACAAAAAACTAGCCGGGCGAGGTGGCGGGCGCCTGTAGTCCCAGCTACTCGGGAGGCTGAGGCAGGAGAATGGCGTAAACCCGGGAGGCGGAGCTTGCAGTGAGCCGAGATCGCGCCACTGCACTCCAGCCTGGGTGACAGAGCCAGACTCCGTCTCAAAAAAAAAAAAAAAAAAAAAAATAGACTGACAGCACTCGCACCTGAGTATAATCCCATATAAATATTTTCTTTAGCGCTCTATTTGCAGTGGTTGATTCTAACACCTGTCACACACCAGATTCCTGTGGGTCCTGGGCAGGGGATAGAGCAGTTGGGAGGCAGGACTGACTCCAAGGGGCTCAGATCACCACGTTGCAGGAAAGTGTGTCTGTGTCAACACTGGGGGTGCTCAGGGCCCATTTCTGAGGGATCTGGGGGTGATCAGAGCTGGTGTCAGTCACCTGCCCTGCCTGGTGCCCTCTGCTCCAGCTCACAGCTGTGACCTGCCCACTCCCTGGAACCACATAACCTCACCCCTGCCTACCTCCCGATAGCCTCAGGAAGAGGGGCCTGATCCTTTTCATTAAGATAATCAAAAATTAAAAAAACTTAAGTACTACAATTTAAAAATAGTCATTGTTTCCCCATTTAAAGTCTTCTTCAGCCATGGTGTGTGTGCGCACCCTTTTGGTTCCCTGAGATCAAGAGACCCAAGAGCTCCTGTGTCACTGTCCCTGAAGATATCGCCATAGAGATCTGGCTTTCCTCAGAGAAGTCAAGTTCACGGAGCCTTCTGTGCTTCCTCCAGTGAAGCTAAGATGCATGAGGCAGGCCACTTTCTGAATGGAGAAACTGTGTCCAGTGAAGTTTACAATAAACATTATCTTCAGAAATGAGGAAACACAAAAAGATAAATTGAAAAACTGGTGAAGTCTGTGGGTAGAGGTGTGATTTTATGTTTAACTTGACGTATGTTTCTAAGGTTCCATGAGATTATCTAGTTGAATATATGTCCTCACTCAAATCTCATGTTGAATTGTAATCCCCAATGCTGGAGGTTTGACCTGGTGGGAGGTATTTGGATCATGGGGGTGGATCCTCAGGAATGGCTTGGGCCATCCCCTTGGTGATGAGCTCTCTCTGTGAGTTCACAGGAGATCTGGTTGTTTAAAAGCATGTGGCATGCCCCTCCTCTTTCTCTCTCTCTTGCTCACTGCTGCTTTCACCATTTGATGTGCCTGCCGCCCCTTCACCTTCCACTATGATGAAAGCCTCCCAAGGCCTCCCCAGAAGTCAAGCAGATGCCAGTGTTATGCTCCCTGTGTAGCCTGCAGAACTGTGAGCCAACTAAACCTCTTTTCTTCATAAATTACTCAGTCTCGGGTATTTCTTCATAGCCATGCAAGAACAGCCTAAAACAGGCATGTTAAATCTGTTTGACTTATGGCTGACTCCTGTAATCCCAGCACTTTGGGAGGCCGAGGTGGGTGGATCATGAGGTCAAGAGATTGAGACCATCCTGGCCAATGTGACGAAACCCTGTCTCTACTAAAAATACAAAAATTAGCTGGGTGTGGTGGTGGGCACCTGTAATCCCAGCTACTTGGGAGGCTGAGGCAGGAGAATCACTGGAACCCAAGAGGCAGAGGTTGCAGTGAGCTGAGATAGTGCCACTGCACTCCAGCCTGACGACAGAGGGAGAACTGTCTCAAAATAAATAAATAAATAAATAAATGAAAAGAAAGACTCAATCTAATTTAATTTGTGGTCTTTACAAAATCTAGTGCATAGTAAATGGACCAAAATACTTATTAAATTTTTTAACAAGGAGAGAGATGGTGGCTAGGTAGGCAGACAAGCTTGCATATGACTACTTGAATGAAAACACACTTCACAGAGCCTTGGTGGGATGAATACGGAAATTTTTTTTGTTCTTGAAATAGGCTATCCTTTCTTGTGGAAGAAGGGTGAAAGAAAGAAAAGATGAGCAAGAAAGAAATTAGAAACAGAATCCTCGTCTCTTTAGATAAAGGCCACCTAATGTAACACAAAATGGTCAGCCTGCGTATGGCCCTAACTCTTTGCTGTGATTCGGTGACAGAGCTCCCGCAACCTGCCCACCCTGTGTGATGTCCTGTTTAAAGCTGAATTGCTTTAAATCTTCTAAGCCCATGGGGTCCACATATGCTGCTGCTGTGTTTACCTGTTATAGAGGACTCACACTTGATCTAAAGCCAACTTTTGATGAGGGGCTGGAATCAATTCTTAGAAAAGCGTTCTGTTGTAGTTTCTCAGTATCCCTACATCAACAGATAATCATTTCTAGGTTACTGGAAATGATACTGTTATTTTACCTCTGAAAACAGCCATGAACCCAGGCTATGTTTCCTTCACATCCCGTTTCTATGCTGTGTGTGGGTCCATTGGGTTGGTGGCTGTGAAGGCCACAAATGATAGTCAGCAGTGAGCTTGTCCATTATGGAGGACAGGCCAGGTGAGTGCAGAGGCTGCACAAGTGAGTTGCAACAGATGATGGAAACCAGGTTATACCCAAGTCCTTTGTTGATCACTTACTTGTTACTCTGTCTAGGGCTTTTAGCTCACAGGATTTGAGCATTTCTGGGTTCGTGGTGGTAATATTAGCAAGTACACTGTACAATTTCAGTTGCATATGTCCTGGGCCAGCTGCTATAGGTATGACCTCAGAACCACAGGTGTGGGCCACTATTTCCTACATGGTCTCTTGCAGCTCCTGTAATCTGTAACCTGACCAGAAACATCAAGGTGTGTTTGTGACTTTTACACTAAGGACTATGGTGAAATAGTAAAAACGAACCTGCAGCAGCCAGGTTTTAATGGACACTGAGGACACTTCATAATGGTGAGCAATGCCTGGGAGCTCTGTCGGCCGGAGCACCTCACAGCTTAGACACACCTCCTGAACTCCCTCACATGGGGCCTCACGAGCCAGCAGCTGAGGCATAGAAAGAAAACACATTCCTTTCTATGTTCTGCTATTTCACCAGGAGAACGGCATCCCCCACCTGTCTTTTACAACATCATTACAAGGATGCCCCCTCTGAGATGTTCCCAAAATGTCTGAGTGATGAGAGAGACACACTGTTCTATCTGTTTTGTTGAGCACCTAATATTTATAGGATTGTCTGTGTATTTAGATGTTCTGCCTGAGTTGAAGCCTCTAAAATGACTGACAGTTTTTTGATACTTGTTAAGTTAGACCCAAGCGTGGTGCTTGCACAGACGTTTCAGTCATCACTGTCTCAACTCAGTCGCTGGTGACACATCCAAGGACACTAAAAACCAGCACCCTGGCCGGGCGCGGTGGCTCAAGCCTGTAATCCCAGCACTTTGGGAGGCCGAGGCGGGCGGATCACAAGGTCAGGAGATCGAGACCACAGTGAAACCCTGTCTCTACTAAAAATACAAAAAATTAGCCGGGCGCGGTGGCGGGCGCCTGTAGTCCCAGCTACTCAGGAGGCTGAGGCAGGAGAATGGCGGGAACCCGGGAGGCGGAGCTTGCAGTGAGCCGAGATCGCGCCACTGCACTCCAGCCTGGGCAACAGCGTGAGACTCCGTCTCAAAAAAAAAAAAAAAAAAAAAAAAAACCAGCACCCTGAGGACACTGAAGATGGATCTGTGACCCGCAGTGGGTGCTGTGCACAGTCCCAGGCCCTGCCTGGGGGCTCCTCACAGTGGGGTGAGCCCCACTGGCCTCAGGCTGGCAGAGGCAGAGCTGCCCCCGTGTTCATGGTGAGACTCAGTGGCCTGGTGCTTTCAGGGCCTGGCAGAGGCTACTGGACAGGGGCCAGCGTGTATTCTCAACAGCTGCTCCCTCCACAACTCTCCTGGGCTCACGCTCATAGCAGCCTCAGCTTCCTCCATCTCAGGTCCCCTCAGCCTCCTGAATCAGTGCCCAGGTTGGATCTAATGGATCCAGGAAGGTCAAAGTCGGGGGCGATTTTACATAAGTAACTTTTCTCCCCCTGGGGCAGTTGCGAGAATAGTACAAGCCTGGAGCAGCCCAGGCTCACTGTGCAGCCACAGGACAGGGCTGTGTTCACCATGGCCTGGTCTCCGCTCCTCCGTGTGCTCCTCTGTCACTGCACAGCTGGGGACAGGCTTCCAAGACTCACAGCAGCTCCCCAGTGTATGTCAGCCTCTAGGCTCAGAGCCCCCAGAGTTGAATCTGGCTGGGGCCCCATTTCCCACGCCTGAGTGTTTGCAGGTTCCCTCTCCCACCCTGTGCTGACTCAGCCACCCTCTCTCCTTGCATCCCTGAAAACGTCAGCCAAACTCGCCTGCATCCTGAGCAGTGAGTTGACTGCTCAGGTTGACCCCACATGTCTAGTGCTTGTCTGTCTGGTTCTTTGATTGGAAAGATGTTGGATGAATAGAAGTTGTCTGAGACCTAGGCTTTATGAATCCAACCCCCATTAAATCCAGGGATCTTTTTAACGAATAAAATGAATCAGGACCCAGTGAGAGTGGGGAAATGGGACGTGAGGGTTCCTCAGGACAGTAGTATGGGGAGAACATCTGAAAAGAAAGGAGGGGTTCCACTTTTGAGAATTGTCTTTTTATATCCATCCCCATATTGAGGAAAGTTATAAAATTAGACTAAAATACCTTCAATATATAACATGGTCAAAAGAAAAGAGGCATTACCAGGATAATATTAAATAGCAAAAGAACTCAGAGGCAAAACAGAGCAGCAAGAGACACTCTTTTCTGACAGCATCATTCTTATGGGCTATAATGCCAAGGCTTGTACAGTAGGAGCTGAGGGAATCTCACAGGTGACCCTCACGACAATGAGAACAACAATAACAAAATAAGTCAACCTCTAAAAGAAGCCCTTGTAGAATCATCCCCAGGTATGAACCACCTGGAGGCTCAGCAGAACATTAAGCCTTAGATTTGGTTCAAGATGATCACAGACTGGTGATGACCACAGGCCCCTGGGAGCAACACACTCACACGCCTGGTGATGCTGATATCTGGTAAATCATCACTGTGCATCCTGAAACACATCCAGTGATTAGCTCTTTGCAGACCACAACTAACGTGAAAGAAATAATGTCTCAGCTGTAAACACTGCAGAGAGGATCTACTCATTCTACTCCCTTCGGTCATGAGTGAAAGATCCGTTTGCAAGGGTCAGGATGCCCTTCCAGAAGAGCTGGGTCCGTGTCTGAGGGGCCAACCGACTTGGGATCTGAGCCCAGCAGGGGGTGCTGTTGGACTTCCTGAGAGGGCAGGGCCCTGGGCCGGGCCGCATAGCAAACTACTGGCTCTCACAGGCTTGAGCAAGCAGTATCCTCACTGAAGTGTGACTTCCCGCACCTGCACCACCGAGCAGGAGCCGCTTCCTGCACCGCAGAAGCCACTGAGCACCAGACTCTAACACACACCAGTGCTTCCTATTTTATCCTCCACCCTCATGCAGTCCTTGTCCAAGCCTGCTCTTCAAGCAGAGAGAAATCACACAGCAGGAACAAATTTGCTCAAAGGAACTTGAAATACAGTGTTTCCTGGGCATAGAATTAGAAACACTTGGAGTTGGGGAAGCTCCCATCGTAACAACTTAGACTCAGCAAGAACCCTGGGGCTTCTCCAGCGTGGCCAGAATCTCACTCCACTTCAAAATCCTTAGTCCTTAGACCAGGAGTTCCTTTAGGGATCAGGTCAAGGTTTCTGGGTGCACATTACCACTGCCTTTCAGTCCTAACGTCTGGGCATGAGGAGCTTGTCATCTCATTCTATCCACCACTTCTAAACCTCCTTGCAGAGTGCTGGGTTAGAGAGTGCTAACTGCCATTTATACAGTCTGGACCTTTGTACAAAATTATAAACACACACACACACACACACTCACTTATTTTGATGTTCCAGCAAAAGAGTAAAACTCAACAGGAACAGAAACAGATTTCAATAATACAAGACAATCTCATTAATGAACACAGAAGCAAAACTTTCTCAGAATATTAGCAATTAGAGTCCATTTTATATCAATGAAGGATTACCTTGAGCATCTGGGAGGATGTGGGTTGAGACATTTGCACAGTCACTGGAAGATGGTGAACATGATTTTTGAAAACACAGCAGGTTTAGAGATACCAACCGGAGGTCAGATGCTTCAGTTAGAGAAAGATCTTCTGAGTTCTCAGTGCTGCTCCCCTGAAAAGCTATGTGAGAAGGAAGTGGAGTGACTGAACACAATGCCTGCGGATTCATTGATACTTTAGCCTCCCATGGGCAGCAGGCATCAGTGTGGTCTTACAGGGATGAAAAAGGGCATCCCTCAAAAAAGACCAACCATTTCCCCAGAAATTAATGAAGAAATATCACAATATTTTCACCAGTGCATTTCTGTTTGAGTGAACATGTTGGGTGAAAAAATATATACACTTTTCTAAATGAAATTTTTATCTCACAAAATTGTAGAATTAAATTTTTGTTTTGGATAAGAAAGCAAGAAACAATCACACACATTCTTATGATCTCATGATAAACCAGGTATAGGAAAGGAAGTCACGACTCCAAAATTCATCTAAAAAGTGAAGGTTTTGGTTCAAAGATAAGAGGGTTGTCATGTTCAAGACAAAGTCACTACCGTTCATGATATTGAAAGCTGTTGGTACAAGTGCCTGTCACTGCCGATTCACCCCAAATTTCTTCTGCATGTTTGCATCTTAAACACGAGCACACACAAAGGGAAACAGCAAAACTAGAAAACAGATTTACTTTTTTGACTTTCCAACTGGAGGAGAAAATGAACAAAGAGTAAGAATATCACATGATAACGGGTGGAGCAGTGTTTGGAAGGTGATAAGGAGCAGTTCAGCCGTCCCAGCTTGGGGTGGTCTTAGTGGAGCAGAGAAACCTCCCTACTGCTGACACCTGACTCTCTACAGTAGATGAAGAATAAATAACTAAACATAAAAAACCCTTAGGGAAAATATTGTCACAATGTCAATGCTATTAATAGTTCAGCTAATAATTCTGTAAGAATCTATAGAAACTTACTGGCTTGTATATTTGGAATCACAACCTGAAAGGCTGCAGAACATGAAAGAAGAAAACTCAGATCGCAGTGTTCATTCTCTTTTATATTTTGAGTTTCCTACAAGAGCTGTATCTGTTATTATGCAAAAACAAACAGATAAGGAAACAAGAGTTATCAGCCTCACGGTGGATAAAAACATGCACTGTTTTTGCTCGCAGGCACAGGTGAGTAATTCAGACAGGGCTGCTGCGGGTGACTCGTCTCCGCTGATGATGGAGCCTCAGCAAAAAAAGTGTCACAGGTTGGGGCTGATTTGGTATGAAGCGGTCGGAATCGACTGAAGGTGACTTCATTGAAAGTGCAGTGAAGCTAGCCTTGACTGAATGACCTACCGGAGGCCTCCCATGTGGCCTGGGTTTCCAGGAAGCTGGGCAGTCCCAGAGAATTCAGAGCTCTGACTTGGTTTACACAGTGTCACTTCCACAGAAACTGTGAGTGCCAAGAGATCACTAATGTCAGGTCTGGTTAACAGGGAGGGGCCTCATCTCACCCCTCAATGGAAAGTGAGGGGGAAAAAATGGAAAAGCTGTCTTCACATCCACATGGGCCGATACCACTTTAACGCATACTCCATGGCAGGGTTCCCACTCCAGAAGCTATGGTACAGGACGTGTCGCCTATGGCATGGGCCAAGGGAGGGTAAAGGTGAGTTTGACATCTGTCTCAGTCACCATGAGGTTTTTCTGACAACTAAATGTAAACACGTAAGGTGTTTCACAGCACAATTATATGAGAATAAATGCCATGTGTGCCTTCAATGTTGCTCTATCCAGGAGGCTTTCCCTCCACTCCAGATGTGAGCACGTGGCTTGCATTCCCCTCCAGCTCCCTGCACTGTGGTCCTACCTGCGGCTACCACATTCTCAGCCCAAGCATCCCTACACAGGCACAAACTCTATGGCTCAGGCTGGTCATCGCTCTAGGTCCACAGTAGCTGGTCAGAGAGAAACTGTCTTCAGCCCCGCCCAGCAGGAGAAAAGAGCATTCCAGACTGATCAACTGGGTTCCTGTCATCCAGGCAGATGTCCTTGTCCGTCTGGAGGCTCAAGACTTGACTGTGCTTCCTTTGTGGACTCCTTCCATACCCAGGCTGTGGGCTCCACTGCCCTCCTCAAGCCCCGTGCAACGTGTTCTATCCCTGCCTCTGTTGCAGGGAAACCTGCTCGCCACAAGCTCCCTGCACATAGGACACCGGGGTCCTCCCAAGGGCTGCTCTTCCTGGAGAAGAAGGAGAACCAGTATTAAGGTCTATCTGAGCATCACGGGAAGGAAGTGGTCCGATTCTGACTCCAGTGGGCACACACCCTTGGTACTTTGTGTCTCCTGCTATTCCAGCCACAGGAGCAGGAGAAATGTGTGAGCTGTGGTCCTAGCTGGGAATAATCAATAAAAGGTGAAGGTGAGAGAAGGACACTATGCACAGTGTCACTTTGTTATCCTCATTGTTTCAGCCTGAGTCCTGTGTTTCCTGAAAGATCCATGGCTCGAGGTGGCACTCCCTATCAGGGGACAGGAATCAAAGAGGAGAATCTCTGATGGAAAGATTCACAAAGGAGGAGGGAGAGAAAAACTGGGCAACATGTTCAGGGTGAGAACGACGCCTTTGTGTCAAGGGCTATTTATTTAGTGTCTCTCATTCCCATTATTAAATAATTTGACAGCAAAAATTGCCTTCTCAATGAATTTTCAGGAAATTCTAACCACCATTCCTTTATTAAATATCTAGATATGGACATCTACACATATGCATATATATGTGCATATATAAAGACGTATATTATATGATATATATTTGTGTGTATGCATCTGTGTGTGTATATATACATGCATGTGTATGCACACACACACGGAGAAATTAAGAAATATGGGAAAATAGGATACTTCCTTAATTTCTTAATACTGTCTGTTTATATCTAAAGAAAAGATACCCCTAAGGTTGAACCACTAGAATCATTTTGTTTTTAATATGGAACAATAGAACACTTATTGCCCATAAAGATATTTGATAACTCATTTTTCTAGCAATATGAGCAAAAGTGTAAAACTTTTAAATTCAATAATGTAATTCAAAAAATACAAAATAATTTGTATTTTTAGTTGCTATGTTTACCAAGAAGACCTTATATTATTCTGATATTCTTATACATTGTTGAATTAAAGCTTGTTAAATACAAATGTTATTTGTGCGAGTAGCATATCAACATTTATTTTTCTCTCACATATTTTCAGAAATCACTTTAAAATGTAGCAGTTCATTATGTTGACAAAATATCAAAATCTATAAACTCTGAGTTTAAAAAACAATGAAGTACACAGTATACGTAAAAAAATAGTGTCAAAACTCACTACTATAAGAGACAATGATGAATACTGAAATTTTCTCTTACATGAAGACGCTCAAAACTAGATGAGGTTTTATCCATTCTCTTATGTTTATATTTATGTTTAAATTGTTGTCCTTGAGAAGAAGTGTGGGTAGGTATGAGCAGAGGTGGTGGTGCGGATCCAAGATTCTAGCCTGGCCCCCTTGATACAGCCCATTACCCTAGTCCCATCCGATCTCACACATGGTCCATCGTCACCTTCTGACTTGAGCGGGGAGAGAGACGGCGGGTAGAGAGAGAGGAAAGGAGTTAGTTCAGAGCATTGGAGACATGGTCAGAGAGTTGGCAGAGGGAGGGAAGGAGGGAGATACTGCGGGTTCACGTGGTGCTTTGCCAACGGTGGATTGGCTTCTGAATGAAGCATGAAGTCATTGAGAGTGTGGAACAGTAAAATGATATTGCAAAATAAAATAAACGAAGATTCCAGTGTGCATGTGGGGAATCACAAACACTCACAGCTGGGTGGAGAAACAAGTGCTGCCATCTGGAGAAAAGTTCCTCAGCACACGAGGAGAAGAAGCGTGTTTGCCACTGTCAAGCCGAAGTCCACCTGTACAGAGACACAAGCAAATGTTTATAAAGAGATCCTTATTGGGAGCAAAGCATTGGAAGCAACGTAGGTGTTCAACACAAATGGAATTCAAAACACAAGTAGAAGATAAAATGCTAGCCAGTTGGAAGTAATACAATAACTTCTTGGCCGGGTGTGGTGGCTCATGCCTGTAATCCCAGCACTTTGGGAGACCGAGGCGGGTGGATCACGAGGTCAGGAGATCGGGACCACCCTGGCTAACATGATGAAACCCTGTCTCTACTAAAAATACAAAAAAATTAGCCTGGTGTGGTGGCGGGTGCCTGTAGTCCAGGCTACTCAGGAGGCTGAGGCAGGTGAATGGCCATGAACCCGGAAGGCAGAGCTTGCAGTGAGCCAAGATCATACCACTGCACTCCAGCCTGGGCAATGGGGTGAGACTCCGTCTCAAACAAACAAACAAGCAAAAACAAACAAACAAAACTTCTTATGCAGCACGGATAAAAATATACTTATCAGTTGAAAAACAACAACAAAAAACTCTCACCAAATTAAACAAAATCAAAAGCTCTCAAGAAAAAAAACCAATGTGCCACTTATTTAAAAGCAGAAGCATGCATAATGAATTCTTCAAGCTTATATAATGGGCTTTTTGGAAAGTAGACTGGAAGCATGTTACTTCACATAAATGGGTGCCTTAGGAAGAGATGGAGACACGCATAATGGCTAAAAATGGAATAAATCCATTCAGAGGCCTTTTAGTGTCTCGTGATGATAGTGCTAATAATATTATATGAGTAAATTCCAAAAATTTAAAACAGAAAAATATTCTCGATGTGGGGGTTGTAACAGATGATTAAGTAAAGCGAGGATACATGTGCTGATGCAGTGGACGATACGCTCTCTGCAGCTCATTGTTAGTGAGAAGGGCATTGCTTTGCCAGAAACCCCTTTTCTTTAGATTTCTCAGGGTCCCTGGGTCCCTCTCCAGCATCAAGAGCAGCTTTGGAAGAGGATCAGGATGGCCAGTGACTCTCTGGCTACCACGGCCCAGGTGTGTCAGAGAGGTAAGAAGGGTCTGGGATCTTGGACAGACTGGGACAGTGGGAGAAATTCCTGAGATGGCTCCACCCAGCTTGGAAACCACTCAAGGCCTGCAGGGAAGTTTAGCCATCAGGGTGCTCATGAGACGCGGTTTGGGCTGCAACTCGGACCTGCTGGGACCCAGGGGTCACCATGAGCCAGGCCACCTCCACCCCTGGGTCAGCTCATCTCCTGCCTCTCTCCTTCAGATCTGTCTCCTGCCTCTCTCCTTCACATCTGTCTCCTGCCTCTCTCCTTCAGATCTGTGAGTAACCAGGGCGTGGAGGCCCAGGAAAAGTCAGACAGCAAGATCTTATTTAAATGCTGTGACTCCACCCCCAAAGGCTTTGGGAGCTATAAAGAGACTTAGGGGAGCTCAGTCTCCAAAGCAGAGCTTCGGCAAGCACAGTGGGAATCCGCACCATGCCCTGGGCTCTGCTCCTCCTGACCCTCCTCACTCACTCTGCAGGTGAGAGTGGACCTTACCCAGGGACACGGGGGATCCACACCCACCTCTGTTCCAGCTCCTCCGCTCCCTGGCTCAGTGGACTCTGATCCCGCTCTCACATTCCTTTCTGTCCCCCTTACAGTGCCAGTGGTCCAGGCAGGGCTGACTCAGCCACCCTCAGTGTCCAAGGGCTTGAGACAGACGGCCACGCTCACCTGCACTGGAAACAGCAACAATGTTGGCAACCAGGGAGCAGCTTGGCTGCAGCAGCACCAGGGCCACCCTCCCAAACTGCTGTCCTACAGGAATAACAACCGGCCCTCGGGGATCTCAGAGAGATTCTCTGCATCCAGGTCAGGAAACACAGCCTCCCTGACCATCACCGGACTCCAACCTGAGGATGAGGCTGACTATTACTGCTCAGCATGGGACAGCAGCCTCAGTGCTCACACAGTGCCTCAGGCCAGTGGGGAAGTGAGATAAAAACTCAGGAGCTCCCTTGGCCTCACTGAACACGTGGGGACCTCACAGAGCACTGTTTAAACTGGACTCCCCCCCAAAAGACAAGGGATGCATTCACAATAGTGTACACTATTTAGGACTGTTAAAAATAGGAACATGAAGTGAAATTAGCAAGCCTGCCTTATTAACAAATGTGTGTAGGGAGCATCATTGTTTATATATTAGTAGTTACATGTATATAAAACTAGTGCATGAACATACAGATGCACTAGCAGTTAGTAAAAAAGAAACACTAGGTTTAACTAAGGAAATATTTCTTATTCCCGAGTTTTCTTATCCATTCCATTTGAAGATTCTGGCATCAATGCCCTGAGGGTGCAGCTCTCTGGCCTTAAGAGACCATTCAGCCGGGCCACCAGCAGCCCCTCTCTTCTGTGGCCTGCTTATGCCGTCTTCTCATTAGAATCCCCTTCCCCTCTGCCACAGGGATCCCGAGACTCCTCCTCCAGATCCAAACGTGTCCACCACATTTGGTTGAGGCCTCCTGAGCCCCACATTACTGTGCACCTCAACACCTGCACACTGAAAACAGTGTTCCCAGGCGTGCTCTTCTTTTGCCTCATCGCTGTCCTCTAACAGCCATGGGCAGTGTGTGGAGAGAGCAGGTGAAGTTGGAGCTCTGGGCTACAGTTGACAGAGATGTTGACAGTTTGAGAAACAGAAAAAAGCTATATAGCTGTTTACAGGATAATTTTCCATCAAGATAAAAGTCCATGCATGAGAGCATCGCTCTTCCAGTGATGGGTGCGTGGAGGATCCTTCTCACTCTGTTGTTGGGTAGTGACACCTGGAAAACATCCTGCTTTATCCGCTATGCAGACAGCTGGTAAAGCAGTCGGCTGACTCTACGGAAGTTGACCAAACAGTGTCCTCACTGGTGTGTGACTTTTCTCCACCTGTGGGGCCTCACTGCCCTGTCACCTCCTGAGTCTGCCTTTCCCATTGCGTTGCTTTAGATTTGAGGCATCTCCCCCTTATCTCTTTAAAGTCTTTGCCCAAGTCTGGTTCAGGAAGTGCTGATACACGGTGAGAACCCAGGGTGTATATGGATGGAGTGATTCTGCTCCTAGGAGAGCCTGGCCAGGGGATACCACGCAGCTTGTGGGCATCCTCCCCACAGTGGAGCTTCTGGAGACAGAGCTCTGAGGTGTCCCCACCACACCCTGGGGCCTTTCTCCCCCAGTTCTTTATAAACGGGCATTGGTCAGGGCTTTAGAGGAAGATGCTGCTGAGGTCACACAAGACCTGCCTTCTTACTCTGGCTCACAAGGCACAAGTGAGCTGAGACCCCAGACTCTGTGTCAGTGCTGTGGTCACTTGGTCAGAGCTCGCTGTCTTGTCTAAGGGAAGCTCGAGAAATATGAGTAGCTTTGACGCAGTCTGGCACCAGCCGCTCCCATCCGGAAGCACTGGGAAGGTGCTGATGGCTGTTTACTCTGCTGCACCCTGGGCAGGAGGCTGATCATCATCGCAGACCTAGGATAACAGCCTCAGAGCTGAAATATTCCTCCTGGCCCTGAGAAAAGTGGGCTAAGGTTCTCCCTTCTGCTTGTGTTACCCAGTGGTTTCCTTCCCTTTCATCTCCTTTGACAAACCATGTGCTCATTGGGGATACTTATACTGTCATTTCCAGCACAAGAACCCAAAGATCTAAGACCGTAAAATGCATTTGGTCTTTCAAGCTGTCTATTCCCATCAGGGCAGACATCTCTCCATTAATACATTTTATTTAATTTTCTTGTCTAATATTTTGCGAGCAGTGATGAGTAAGGAGTGAGGTAAGGGGAACCTTTGCATTTTTTTGATCTCAGGGAAAATGTCCTCCATGCAGTAAGTCGCTGACTCTGGACCAAGATGTGTGTGTGTGTGCGGTGTGTTACCATATCATAAACAAATTTATCTATTTCCATATTCTTAACTGATTTTTATTAGGGATAGATGTTGACATTTGCCAAACACATTAAAAATCTATTGATACAATATGATCTTTGGTTGTGATACAATACTATGGTATTATACCAAACCTTTATTTTTATTATTATTATTTTTTTTAGTTTAATGCTCTTTTCTTTTTTTTTTAATTTATTTATTATTATTATACTTTAAGTTGTAGGGTACATGTGCATAACGTGCAGGTTTGTTACATATGTATACTTGTGCCATGTTGGTGTGCTGCACCCATCAACTCGTCATTTACATCAGGTATAACTCCCAATGCAATCCCTCCCCCCTCCCCCCTCCCCATGATAGGCCCCTGTGTGTGATGTTCCCCTTCCTGAGTCCAAGTGATCTCATTGTTCAGTTCCCACCTATGAGTGAGAACATGCGGTGCCAAACCTTTATTAATGTTGAAGCCAACCATTATTTTAAGTATAAATCCCACTTCACAGTAGAAATGTGTAAATGTGCTGTTGAAATCAGTCAGTTCCTCAAATTTCCTGGCTCAAGTGAACCTCCCACCTCAGGTCCTTGAGTAGCTGGGATTACTAGTGGGTGCCACCATGCCTGGCTAATTAAAAACAAATTTTATTTGTCTCAACATATTGCCCAGTCTGTTCTTGAACTCCTTGGCACAAGCGATCCTCCTGCCTCAGCCTCTCAAATGAGTTAGTTAACGTTTTATTTTAAATGTTTGCATTAATATGTTTATTTTATTTTTACAATTTTAACTTTTATTTTAAATTCAGGTGGTACATGCGCAGGTTTGTTCCAAGGGCATATTGTGTGATGTTGAGGTATATAATTTTATCTTTTTAAATTGTTCTTAATACATACTTTTAATTTAAATTTCAACTTTTATTTTCGATATAGCAAGTACATGTGTGGGTTTGTTACATGGGTGTATTGTACCCGGGTAGTGAGCATTGTACCCTACAGGTAGTTTTTTATACCATTCCCTCCTCTGCCTCCCCATTTTAGTAGTGCCCAGTGTCTATTGTTCTCATGTTTATGTCCATGCGTGCTCAATGTTTATCTCTCACTTAAAAATGAGAACATGTGGTATTTGACTTTCTGTCCCTGTGTTAGTTTGCCTAGGATTATGTCCTCCTGCTCCATCCATGTTGCTTCAAAGAACATTATTTTACTCCTTTTTATGGCTGCATAGTATTCCACGGGGGATATAAACTATATTTTCTTTATCCAATCCACCATTGACGGGCACTTAGGTGGATCCCATGTCTTTGGCATTGTGAATAGTGTGGTGGTGAATTTACAAGAGCATCTGGCCTTTGGGTATAATGATCTATTTGTCTTTGGATAGATACCCTGTAATGGGATTGCTGGGTCAAATTGTAGCTCTGTTTTAAGTTCTTCGAGAAGTCTCCAAACTGCTTTCCACAATGGCTGAAATAATTTCCATCCCACCAACGGTGTACACATGTTTTCTTTACTCTACGACCTTGTCATCGGCTGTTTTTTTTTTTACTCTAATTATAGCCATCCTGACTGGTGTGGCAGGATGGCATCTCATCGTGGCTTTGATTTGCATATCTTGATGATTAGTGATGATGAGCATTTCTCCACAGTTTTGTTGGCCACTAATTTAGTGCAGTTTTAAGTTCATAGTAAAATAGAGAGGAAGGTAGAAAGATATCCCGAATCCTTCCTGACTCTACACATGTCCACCCTACCCCTTATCAATGGGTCCCACCAGAAATGTACATGTTCTGTAATTGATGAACCACATTGACAGGTCATCATCACCACAAGTCAGTAGCTTCCTTAAGGAATTTATCTCGTTGATGCACATTCTATGGCTATGGGTTTGGGCAAATATGTAATGACATGTATCCACCATTACAGTATCATGTAGTGTATTTTCACTTCTCTAAACATCTTCTGGCTTTACTGATTCATCTGTCTCCCCACTAACCCTTGGAAGTCGATGACCTTTCTACTTGTTTCCTTTGTTTGACTGTAATATACTTGGAATGATTTCCTCCCTTTTTGGACTGTAATATACTTGGAATCATGTATCATGTCACTTTGCAGGTCAGCTTCTTTTACTTGTTAATAAGCATTTAAGTTTCTTCCATGTCTTTTCATGCTCTGATAGTGTGTTGTCCATAAACATGTGGAATATATTAATATAAAGTACTTCTGAGCTGATCACAGCACTGGCCATTCAGGTTTTTCAATTACTGTTTGTTAAATGACAGTGAACAGTCAGATGACAGGAAGTCTTAGACCCCCTGAGAACACAGAAGATGGACTGAGGATGGCAGGGTCACCGAGGACTGCACTGGGTGCTCTCATGGAGGGCTCAGTAGGGGTGTCCTCTAGTTCCAGTGAGCCTGGGCTGTGATGGGCACTCAGAGAAGGGTCCTCTCTAGCCTACCAGAGCCCCTGCTCACAGGTTTATCAGTTGTCCCGGAAGCTTTCCCTCCCAGGACCTTCCATGGGGCAGACAGAGTCTCGCTGCCTGTTAGCCCTTCCTACCCACAAGACCCTCAGCACATGATCCTTATTCAGTGCTGAGGGAGAGGTGGGGCAGACAGCAGCTGGGGCCACATGTGCATGACCAGCTCCTCCTGGCTGAGGCCCCCAGCAGGGAATAAGCTCAATCCATCCCACTGGACCACAGGGGGATGTGCCCACCATGGCCTGGACCCTCTTGTGCTTGTCCTCCTCACTCCCTGCACATGTAGGGACAAGGCCTAGAGTCCTGGGGTGGTCCCAGCTTGTATCAGCCCCTCTGGCTCAGACCCGCCAACAGCTTAACCCTGACACCTGCTCCCACAATGCAAATGTTTGCATTTCCAGGTTCCCTCTCCGAGGCTGGGCTGACCCAGGTGTCCTCACTCCCAGCATCTTCATGCAGCTCAAACACACTCACCTGCCCTCAGAGCATCGGCTTTCATATCGGTGGCAAAAAATCTGGTCCCCACAGAATCCAGGGAGCCCTCCACCTATGTTCTGAGATTCTGCTTACACTAAAATGAGTACCAGGCCTCTGGGGTCCCCAGACAATTCTCTGGGTTGAGAGGCTCCTCCAGAGGCTCAAGTTCTTTGGTCCTCTCTGGTCTTCACCTTGAGAATGGGGCTGATCACCTCTCTCAGATGGGCTGACAGGGCATGGCTTACACCGTGCTCTAGGCCAGTGGGAAAATCCCCTCTGCTTGTGCTACCTGGGCTCCCACTAGGCCCCTGCTGTTTTTGACAACAGCCAGCACTGGTGGTGACAGCTTCAGCCATGTATGCCCCACGGTGAGAGTCTGCAGCCCTTCCACACACTGTCACTTGCAGAATGTCTGCATCATTGCTAATAGCACATTCTGAGCCTCCTCACGTTTATGTGGGCAACAATTTCATTTCCGAGACGTGCACATGATACAGGAGATTTATTTACCAAATAACTTTGTTAGAAATCCAATTATAATTAGAAGATATTCATCAGTGATCGGGGGACATATCTGGTATAATTAAAATAGAATTTGATGAAAATATAAAGAAGTAAATAATGAAGATGTGGGCAGAGAGTCTGGAAACCCCAAGGGAGATGGAAAACCATGGCCAGCAAGAGTGGGGTTGGTGATGTCCCTGCAGGGTGGCAGGCATAGAGTAGGGGAGGCAGAAGCCAGCTGTGGATTCTTCCAGGCTGTAACGACTCCACGTGAGGGCAGCTGGGGCGTAAGCAGTCCAACCACACCCGCCTCCCTTCCTCAGGGTGGGAAAAGGCATCAGAAGAAGCCTGACCTTCCCGGCGTGCTCAGCTGTGTCAGTCAATAAAGTAGAGGGTTGTGATTCTATGGCCATTAGGGGCCTCTGTGGGTCTGACAAGAGAGAAATTTCCCAGGAGGCAACCGGCTGAGCCTGCTGTCTTGGGACTGGCTGCAATTACTCCATGAGTGTGTGACTGTCCTGTAGCTGGAACTGCTCTAGTCCTATAGGAATGATAAAAGTTATTTCTTCCTTTTCCACCCCAAATGGAAGTCCTATCCAAAGAAGAGTCCAACCCTCAATCACAGCACAGGTCAGAACTGGAAAGAGAGCATGGCAGCAACACATTTGCAGGAGGGGATTCAACTGCACAAAGATGAAGAGAAAGGCTAGAAAAGACCCAGGCATCCCCAGGCCACACTGTGGACCCCAGGAAGCTGTGCTGGGCATCCCCGCATGGATCCATGGGTATTCACTGGTAATGTACAATCCACATGAGAACGCTGCCTGCTAGGTTCTGGCCTTCATATGCAATGAGATTGTTGATGCCTCCTCACCCCATGGAGAATTCCCGACTTGCCACCTGCTTCTATTCTGAACTGACAAGCAGCAGCAACAGCAGCAACAAAGTCAGCACAGTTCAGGTCTCTGCCAGTAGCGACCACAGCATTGGGAAGGGAAAGTGGGGACAGAGATCTGTGACTAAGAGGGGTGCTGTGAAGTGTGCTGTGAAGGTGAGGAGTGTTGGATGGTTTCACATTGGAAGTCACATGAGGATGACAGATGGCAGGTGTGTGAGCGCAGAGGCTTCACAGAACTGGGACTGGACTGTGCTGTGGCCAGGTCATTCTCCCCATGGGTTCTCTGTGCCCATCCAGTGCCTCACAGTCTCAGGCATTCACTCCACCTGCTTCTGCAGGTGCCTGGGGCCTCCCCTGGCGGGCAGGTCTTTCTATGCAGATCCCAGGTGATCCAGACCAAGGTGTCTTTCCTTCTGCCACGGATGCTCCTCCTTCCCCTGCTCCTCCTCATGTTACCTTTTCAACCTCTCCAGGGGACCCCCAACCTCAGAGCTCCTGTCCCTCAGTGCATTTGCCAGCTCCCCCCAGCCCTAATACCCTGTCATTTTCAGGCACATGAAGAGCATCCTGACATCACCAACCCCACTGTTGCTGGTCATGGTTTTCCATCTCCCCTGGGGTTTTCAGACTCTGCCCACATCTTCATAATTTAGTTCTTATATTTTCATCAAATTCTATTTTAATTATACCAGATATTTCCATACCCTGACCTGATCACTGATGAATATCTTCTAATTATAATTGGGTTCCTAAGAAACTTATTTGGTAAATAAATCTCCTGTATCATGTGCACATCTTGGGAAGGAAAGTGAGGAGGCTCAGAATGTGTTATTATCAATGATGCAGGCATTCTGCAAGTGATAGTTGCATGGAAGCGCTGCAGACTCTCCCAGTAGGGCATACGTGACTGAGGCTGTCACCACCTAAGAGCCCACTCTCCTTTGGTCAGTTTCCCAGTCACAGCCTTGCCCTGGACCACACTCCTCCATGCCCCTCTGAACGCATTTTTTTTCTTTTTTGTCTTTGCTTCTCCTCTCACCCGTACCTAAGTGTCATGCTGTCTTTGTCCAGAACCAGGATGCAGAGCCTGGCTCACTTCCATGCAATGAACACAGGGAATGGGTAACAGTCACCTACGGAGAAGGGGCCCCTCCCAAGGTAATCAATGTGTGGCATTTCATGTTCCTCCTCCCAAATGTCCTCATTCCATTCCTCACTTATACAAAGAGGTCACATTTGAGGTAGACACAAAACGAGGAGGGAACTCATAGTCTACGACGGCCTTCACATCTGAGAAGCCTCCTTGGCAGTGCTTGTTTCTTCACAGCATAAACCATACTCTGATAAATGAACATAGACTTTCATCCTAAAATATGTCTTCATTTCTTTGTCATGTGCCATTTTAGGCATTAATTGCCTTTTAAGGTACCCTTCCTATATCTGAAAAGCACACACTTTATGAATCTCTGAGTCTTCCTGCAGAAGCTAAATGTCTGATATTTTCCAGGAACATGTAAATATGTCATTGAAAATATTTCAGTAAAGGAGCGGATAATGCCATAAAATAGAATTAAAAATACGTGGAGATAATATGAAAACACAATTGCAGATGTCAGGTGTAATAAAAGAAAACTTGAAAAAAAATACAGTTGATAATCTTAGTCCTTCTCCACAAATTCCCCAAATGTAGAAGACTGAGGGGAAAAGGTTGGAAAAGTTCTCTTTGATGTCCTTGATCTTGGACATCATGTCGTGGCCATGGAAAGGGGAATAAAAGTCAATTGGAGGGAGAATGAGGACAGAGGTATTGTAGGTTAGAGGAGAAAGTGTGAAGTTGTTAACAATCAAAGTGGCCCTGAGTGGGTGAGGACATAATGCCCACGCCCAGGTGACACCACCCATGACACAGCACCGTCCTCATTACTAATGCACCCATGGTATGACCACAACAATGGTCTGAGGGCGGAGTCCCCTCAGTGATCTTCATATGACTTTGTCACCTGCCATCAAGCAGAGGTAGTAGCTTTTAAAACATACTTTTCACCAATACTTGCATAATGTGTTGAATACATAAATTACTGTTTCCTCAAATGTAAAATGAGTGTTAGTGCCTTTGTATCCCCTTAAAGTAGCAGCCGTTCTTATAGCTCCATGTTAATTATTTAATGCATCATTCCCACACAGTCCCCCATGATAGCACAGCCTGCTGCTCAAGCATTGCAGAGTTTCCTTGCATGTTGACATCTGCGTCACTACCTGGCACCTGGCTTTCCAAAGCAGAGAAACTAACGCTCATCACAGGATCCTAAGCAAGTCCTAGAAAATACCTCCTATGAGAGCAGCATAACATCCAACTGCTCCACAAATAAGAACTTCAAAGTTATATTTTCTTTCTTTCTTTCTTTTTTCTTTTTTTTGAGAGGGAGTCTCGCTCTGTCGCCCAGGCTGGAGTGCAATGGCACGATCTCTGCTCACTGCAAACTCCGCCTCCTGGGTTCACGCCATTCTCCTGCCTCAGCCTCCCTAGTAGCTGGGACTACAGGCACCCACCAATACTCCCGGCTAATTTTTGTATTTTTAGTAGAGACGAGGTTTCACCGTATTAGCTATGATGGTCTCGATCTCCTGACCTCGTGATCCGCCTTCCTCAGCCTCCCAAAGTGCTGGGATTACAGGCGTGAGCCACCGCACCTGGCCTATATTCACTTTTTTAAACCTTACCCAGAAAGCCAATCCATCACCAGCTGTAGAGATTCTCTCCAAGCCTCCTTCAAAACTACCTGGTCTATTGACTTTCTATTCTACCTTCATGAAACTTAGTGATTAAGGGCTCTAATGAAATTTTCCCCTGACTGACACCTGGGCCCACCCCTCTCCGTGTCCTCAGAGTCTTTCTGCTCCCCTGGTGTCTCTGATGGTGAAATCTGACCCCTGGTCCCAGGGTTCCTCCCTCTTCCTGCCTGAAGGGCTGGGTCTCCTCTCAGTGAAGGGCCCATGACCTCACCCTATGTGGTCCTTCCTGGGAAAGGCAGAGACCTTGCCTCTGTTTCCTTCAAACAGAGCCCGTTTTCCCTGATACTCATCACCTCCAACAACACAAAGTGAATCTCAATGTCTTAACCAGAGTGCTGGCTCTATTGGGTTTTTGCTCATCTGAACAAGTTTGAAAGTTTAAAAGTACAGTCAGCACTGGATGCTGAGCAGAGACCCCCTGGACAGCGGCTAGAATTGTGAGGCTTTCAGGACGGAAGAACAGGGAGCCTGGGCACCAGCACCTGCCCAGGGTCAATGTGACTTATGCATCCACCAGAGGGCGCTGTGGTTCAAGCCCTGCTCAGGCTCCCCAGCTCCTCAGCTGTTTTCCCGGGACCTGCAGGTGTTCTGTGCCCTCCACAGGGTGTAGCCCCTTCTCCTTGAATAGCGTCTTCATTTCTCAGCCAGAGCCAGTCTGAAGTCAAAGGAGGGGCTTGTGCAGGTTCCAGAAAAGGAGACATTTGCATGGAGACCTCCCACCTTGAACATTACAGTGAAAGATAAGAAGGGCTGGTGGCTGCTTCCTGGCTGTGGCTCAGAAAGCAGAGCCTGGGGCGTCTCCACCATGGCCTGGGCTCCACTCCTCCTCACCCTCCTGGCTCACTGCACAGGTGGCTGCCCGCAGGGAATTCAGGGAGGGCTCCTGGATGTCACCTGGGATGATGACCTCTGCCTTCTCCCTGGGAACCTGCCCTGAGCTGTCCTCACTGATCTCTGTTTTGCTTCTCCTTGCAGGGTCTTGGGCTGAGGTTGTGTTCACTCAGCCCCATTCTGTGTCGGGGTCTCCGGGGCAGACGGTCACCATCTCCTGTACCCGCAGCAGTGGCAGCATTGACAGTAAATATGTGCAGTGGTACCAGCAGCGCCCGGGCAGTGCCCCCACCACAGTGATTTACAAAGATAACCAAAGACCCTCTGGGGTCCCTGATCGGTTCTCTGGCTCCATCGACAGCTCCTCCAACTCTGCCTCCCTCACCATCTCTGGGCTGAAGTCTGAGGACGAGGCTGACTACTACTGTCAGTCTGCTGATGGCAGCTACAATCCCACAGTACTCCAGACCCATGGGGAAGTGAGACAAGAACTCCCCAGAGCATCCCCACCCTGGGTCAGCCTCAGCGTCTTCCCACCGGGGTGTGTGGCTCTTCTCTCCTGCCTGAGTGTGAGACTTGCACTTGTCTTCTTACAACTTTCTCTGTTTTCTTTTCAAAATATCAATCTCTCCTTCCAAATCTTCATGGATGGTGATCAATTCATGGGGTAGATGTTTAAATCAGGGCTTCTGAGCCACAACACTATTGCTATTCTGTGTTGGGGGCTCTCCTGGACAGTGTAAGATGTTTAGCAGCATCTCTCACCTCTACCCGTTAGATTCTGTTAATATTCTGTTCTCTCCTGGGACAAACAGGCTGTCTCCAGACAGCGCCAAATGTGTCCTTGCTGAAGGGCAAAGTCAGCCCTTGTTGGTACCACTCTGATAAAGAGCATGTCCTCAGCCATCAGAACACCCTTGGCTTTGCATCTCATTTATGACATTCAATTGAACACGAGGCTAGCTTTAAGAAAAATGAAAACACCTCTGTTTTTTTTCTCATCCGATGAACACAACAATATCATAGAACTAAGACTTTTTAATGCTTAAATGGTATTCTAAGCCACATGAGATCAGAAACGCTGTTACCTAAGCCTGTAGACGCCGCAACCAGAGTCTATAATGCAAATATTTTGTCAAGACTAAGCGTGCACATAATGCCTTATATCCTTGTATGCTTTGTATGTTGCACAATGAAATATAGTGATCTATATTCTATTCAAGGTAATATTCTTCAAGCATAAGAAGTATGAAGTGCTGCTACATGCTCCACATGGATGGACCTTGAAAAATTATGCTGCATAAATGCAGCAACCAAAAATGCACAATCATTCTTGATTTGTATGAAATGTCCACAATCAGCAAATTCACAGAGGCCAAAAGGATAGGGAACATCTTCAACGACTGTCATAACTGAAGTGAGAGGGATGACTTTGACAATAAGAAACAAGGAAACAATTTAAAAAATAAACTGCAGTCATCTTCCTGAACACAGGTGATGGATTATCTATCCTTAGTTGTCTAAAAAAGTCTACTAGATGAAACTGAGGCCCATAAAAAATACTTTTCGTTTTCTTTTGTAAAATTTAATATGAAGAAGAACACTGTGCTTGCTCACTGATCTGCTCATCAGGTCACTTCCTGTGGTCTCTAGAACAGTCCTTCTGGCTTCCCCATCTCCTCCCTGAGCATCGTCATCTAGGGAGTGAACAGCACAATCAAGGCCACACCTGTGGGACCCTGCGTGAGTTAGCAGGGCTGTGTCCTGGTGATGTAAAGGGACACGGGGCCAGCTGGGGACCTGTGAGGCTATATCAGAGGGTGAGCGTCTCTGTCCCTGCCAGCTGGGAAGCCCCTCAGGAGGTTGGAGGGGAGCTGAGCACACAGTGAGCTCTCTGAGCTGAGACGGGAAGTGACTGCAGCTGTCAGGACCTCTCAGGACCAATGGGCCATCGAGGTCCAGGCTCTCTCACTCCTTGGGGCCTGGATCAGTTGAAATCATTTTCCTTCTCTTCCTCCTCAAGGAAACAGAGGCATTACCCTGGACTGAGGGGTGCTGGCATTGGTCAGAGTCCAGAATGTAAACCAAAAAGGAACAGATGCCGATCTTAATCAATTGAGAGGGAAAAAGAAACACAAGTCATAATAGAATCTGTATTTTGTGCTATCTCCAAAGAGGGTTTTGAGGACTTCAATATTTAAAGGGGAAAGGGTAAGTAAGAAAGGAAGGAGGAAAGGAAAAAGCAGGAGAAAAATCAGAGTGGGGAGTAGGCAATGAGGCAAACATTTTTGTGACATTCTTGTGACCACTCAGTAGGGACAGGATCAGAGGAAGCATTGATAGATGAGTCTGGATGAGCTCAGTGCATCTACAGTTAAATATGAAAAGAAATGAGTGGGGGAAAGTCAACTATGCATGCCTCTGCTGAAGGATGAATCTACATTTTACATAAGATGAAGTCAATATGTGAAGTTGCAGCTACTTCTGTGAACACAAGGAAGGCAACTTTTGCACAACTCTGTTCCCAGGTGTAACTTTCCCTTTGGCATAGTGAATTTGGGGTCCTGATAAAGATTTTTTCCTTTGACAGGGAACACATTTCAATGTAAAAAATTCTCCACCATTGGGACATGTAGAGACTAAGAATTAGTAGCACTTCTTCTGGGCGTGGTGCTTCGTGCTTGTAATCCCAGCATTTTGGGAAACCAAGGTTGGTGGATCACCTGAGTTTGGGAGCTCGAGACCAGCCTGGCCAACACGGAGAAACTCCTTCTCTACTTATCCTTTAAAGTCTTTGTCGAAGTCTGGTTCAGGAAGTGCTGATATGCGGTGAGAACCCAGGGCGTATATGGATGGAGTGATTCTGCTCCTAGGAGAGCCTGGCCAGGGGATACCATGCAGCTTGTGGGCATCCTCCCCACAGTGGAGCTTCTGGAGACCGAGCTCTGAGGTGTCCCCACCACACTCTGGGGCCTTTGTCCCCCAGTTCTTTATAAATGGGCATTTGTCAGGGCGTTAGGGGAAGAGGCCGCTGAGGTCACACAAGACCTGCCTTCTTACTCTGGCTCACAAGGCACAAGTGAGCTGTGACCCCAGACTCTGTGTCAGTGCTGTGGTCACTTGGTCAGAGCTCACTGTCTTGTCTAAGGGAAGCTCGAGAAATGTGGGTAGCTTTGACACAGTCTGGCACCAACCGCTCCCATCCGGAAGCACTGGGAAGGTGCTGATGGCTGTTTACTCTGCTGCACCCTGAGGAGGAGGCTGATCATCATCGCAGACCTAGGATAATAGCCTCAGAGCTGAAATATTTCTCCTGGCCCTGAGAAAACTGGGCTAAAGTTCTCTCTTCTGCTTGTGTTACCCAGTGGTTTCCTTCCCTTTCATCACCTGTGACCAACCATGTGCTCATTGGGGATACTTATACTGTCATTTCCGGTACAAGAACCCAAAGATCTAAGACCATAAAATGCATTTGGTCTTTCACGCTGTCTATTCCCATCAGGGCAGACATCTCTCCATTAATACATTTTATTTAATTTTCTTGTCTAATATTTTGCGAGCAGTGATGAGTAATGAGTGAGGTAAGGGGTACATTTGCATTTTTTTGATCTCAGGGAAAATGTCCTCCATGCAGTAAGTCGCTGACTCTGGACCAAGACGTGTGTGTGTGTTTGTGTGTTTGTGTGTGTGTGCACGCACACACATGCACACGTGCACACGCATGTGTGTTGCCGTATCATAAACAGATTTATCTATTTCTGTATTCTTAACTGATTTTTATTAGGGATAGATGTTAAAATTTGTCAAACACATTAAGAATCTATTAATACAATATGATCTTTGGTTGTGATTTAATAATACGGTATTATACCAAATCTTTATTAATGATGAAGTCAACCATTATTTTAAGTATAAATCCCACTTCACAATGGTGTAGAAATGTGTAAATCTGCTGTTGAAATCAGTCAGTTCCTCAAATTTCCTGGCTCAAGTGAACCTCCCACCTCAGTTCCTTGACTAGCTGAGATTACAAGTGAGTGGCATCATGCCTGGCTAATTAAAAATAAATTTTATTTGTCTCAACATATTGCCCAGTCTGGTCTTGAACTCCTGGGCACAAGCGATCCTCCTGCCTCAGCCCCTCTAATGAGTTAGCTAACATTTTATTTTAAATGTTCGCATTAATATGTTTATTTTATTTTTACAATTTTAACTTTTATTTTAAATTCAGGTGGTACATGTGCAAGTTTGTTCCAAGGCTATATTGTGTGATGTTGAGGTGTATAATTTTATCTTTCTAAATTGTTCTTAATACATATTTTTAGTTTAAATTTCAACTTTTATTCTCGATATAGCAGGTACATGTGCGGGTGTGTTACATGGGTGTATTGCACCCGGGTAGTGAGCATTGTACCCAACAGGTAGTTTTTACACCATTCCCTCCTCTCCCTCCCCATTTTAGTAGTGCCCAGTGTCTATTGTTCTCATGTTTATGTCCATGTGTGCTCAATGTTTATCTCCCACTTAAAAATGAGAACATGTAGTATTTGACTTTCTGTCCCTGTGTTAGTTTGCCTAGGATTATGTCCTCCTGCTCCATCCATGTTGCTTCAAAGGACATTATTTTACTCCTTTTTATGGCTGCATAGTATTCCACGGGGGATATAAACTATATTTTCTTTATCCAATCCACCAATGACGGGCACCTAGGTGGATCCTGTGTCTTTGGTATTGTGAATAGTGTGGTGGTGAATTTACAAGTGCATCTGGCCTTTGGGTATAATGATCTATTTGTCTTTGGATAGATACCCTGTAATGGGATTGCTGGGTCAAATTGTAGTTCTGTTTTAAGTTCTTTGAGAAGTCTCCAAACTGCTTTCCACAATAGCTGAAATAATTTCCATCCCACCAACGGTGTATACATGTTTTCTTTACTGTACAACCTTGTCATCAGCTGTTTTTTTTTTTACTCTAATTATAGCCATCCTGACTGGTGTGGCAGGATGGCATCTCATCGTGGCTTTGATTTGCGTATCTTGATGATTAGTGATGATGAGCATTTCTCCACAGTTTTGTGGGCCACCAATTTAGTGCAGTTTTAAGTTCATAGTAAAATAGAGAGGAAGGTAGAAAGATATCCCGAATCCTTCCTGACTCCACACACCTCCACCCTACCCCTTATCAATGGGTCCCAACAGAAATGTACATGTTCTGTAATTGATGAACCACATTGACAGGTCATCATCACCACAAGTCAGTAGCTTCCTTAAGGAATTTATTTCGTTGATGCACATTCTATGGCTATGGGTTTGGGCAAATATATAATGACATATATCCACCATTACAGTATCATGCAGTGTATTTTCACTTCTCTAAAAATCTGATTTGTCTGTCTCCCCCTAATCTTTGGAACTCGATAACCTTTCTACTTTTTTCCTTTGTTTCACTGTAACATACTTGGAATGATTTCCCCCTTTTTGGACTGTAATATACTTGGAATCACGTATCATGTCACTTTGCAGGTCAGCTTCTTTTACTTGTTAATAAGCATTTAAGTTTCTTCCATGTCTGTTCATGCTCTGATAGTGTGTTGTCCATAAATATGTGGAATATATTAATATAAAGTACTTTGGAGCTGATCAGAGCACTGGCCATTAAGGTTTTTCAATTACTGTTTGTTAAATGACAGTGAACAGTCAGATGACAGGAAGTCTTAGACCCCCTGAGAACACAGAAGATGGACTGAGGATGGCAGGGTCACCGAGGACTGCACTGGGTGCTCTCATGGAGGGCTCAGTAGGGGCGTCCTCTAGTTCCAGTGAGCCTGGGCTGTGATGGGCACTCAGAGAAGGGTCCTCTCTAGCCTACCAGAGCCCCTGCTCACAGTCCTACCAGCTGTCCCGGCAGCTTTCCCTCACAGGACCTTCCATGGGGCAGACAGAGTCTCGCTGCCTGTTAGCCCTTCCTACCCACAAGACCCTCAGCAAACCATCCTTATTCAGTGCTCAGGGAGAGGTGGGGCAGACAGCAGCTGGGGCCACATGTGCATGACCAGCTCCTCCTGGCTGAGGCCCCCAGCAGGGAATAAGCTCAATCCATCCCACTGGACCACAGGGGACTGTGCCCACCATGGCCTGGATCACTCTCATGCTTGTCCTCCTCACTCCCTGCACATGTAGGGCCAAGGCCTAGAGTCCTGGGGCAGTTCCCAGCTTGTATCAGCCCCTCTGGCTCAGACCCGCCAACAGCTTAACCCTGACACCTGCTCCCACAATGCAAATGTTTGCATTTCCAGGTTCCCTCTCCGAGGCTGGGCTGACCCAGGTGTCCTCACTCCCAGCATCTTCATGCAGCTCAAACACACTCACCTGCCCTCAGAGCATCGGCTTTCATATCGGTGGCAAAAATCTATTCCCCACAGAATCCAGGGAGCCCTCCACCTATGTTCTGAGATTCTGCTTACTCTGAAATGACTACCAGACCTCTGGGGTCCCCAGACAATTCTCTGGGTTGAGAGGCTCCTCCAGAGGCTCAAGTTCTTTGGTCCTCTCTGGTCTTCACCTTGAGGATGGGGCTGATCACCTCTCTCAGATGGGCTGACAGGGCATGGCTTACACCGTGCTCTAGGCCAGTGGGAAAATCCCCTCTGCTTGTACTGCCTGGGCTCCCACTAGGCCCCTGCTGTTTTTGACAACAGCCAGCACTGGTGGTGACAGCTTCAGCCATGTATGCCCCACGGTGAGAGTCTGCAGCCCTTCCACACACTGTCACTTGCAGAATGTCTGCATCATTGCTAATAGCACATTCTGAGCCTCCTCACGTTTATGTGGGCAACAATTTCATTTCCAAGACGTGCACATGATACAGGAGATTTATTTACCAAATAACTTTGTTAGAAATCCAATTATAATTAGAAGATATTCATCAGTGATCGGGGGAAATATCTGGTATAATTAAAATAGAATTTGGTGAAAATATAAAGAAGTAAATAATGAAGATGTGGGCAGAGAGTCTGGAAACCCCAAGGGAGATGGAAAACCATGGCCAGCAAGAGTGGGGTTGGTGATGTCCCTGCAGGGTGGCAGGCATAGAGTAGGGGAGGCAGAAGCCAGCTGTGGATTCTTCCAGGCTGTAACGACTCCACGTGAGGGCAGCTGGGGCGTAAGCAGTCCAACCACACCCGCCTCCCTTCCTCAGGGTGGGAAAAGGCATCAGAAGAAGCCTGACCTTCCCGGCGTGCTCAGCTGTGTCAGTCAATAAAGTAGAGGGTTGTGATTCTATGGCCATTAGGGGCCTCTGTGGGTCTGACAAGAGAGAAATTTCCCAGGAGGCAACCGGCTGAGCCTGCTGTCTTGGGACTGGCTGCAATTACTCCATGAGTGTGTGACTGTCCTGTAGCTGGAACTGCTCTAGTCCTATAGGAATGATAAAAGTTATTTCTTCCTTTTCCACCCCAAATGGAAGTCCTCTCCAAAGAAGAGTCCAACCCTCAATCACAGCACAGGTCAGAACTGGAAAGAGAGCATGGCAGCAACACATTTGCAGGAGGGGATTCAACTGCACAAAGATGAAGAGAAAGGGTAGAAAAGACCCAGGCATCCCCAGGCCACACTGTGGACCCCAGGAAGCTGTGCTGGGCATCCCCGCATGGATCCATGGGTATTCACTGGTAATGTACAATCCACATGAGAACGCTGCCTGCTAGGTTCTGGCCTTCATATGCAATGAGATTGTTGATGCCTCCTCACCCCATGGAGAATTCCCGACTTGCCACCTGCTTCTATTCTGAACTGACAAGCAGCAGCAACAGCAGCAACAAAGTCAGCACAGTTCAGGTCTCTGCCAGTAGCGACCACAGCATTGGGAAGGGAAAGTGGGGACAGAGATCTGTGACTAAGAGGGGTGCTGTGAAGTGTGCTGTGAAGGTGAGGAGTGTTGGATGGTTTCACATTGGAAGTCACATGAGGATGACAGATGGCAGGTGTGTGAGCGCAGAGGCTTCACAGAACTGGGACTGGACTGTGCTGTGGCCAGGTCATTCTCCCCATGGGTTCTCTGTGCCCATCCAGTGCCTCACAGTCTCAGGCATTCACTCCACCCGCTTCTGCAGATGCCTGGGGCCTCCCCTGGCAGGGGAGGGCAGGTCTTTCCATGCAGATCCCAGGTGATCCAGACCAAGGTGTCTTTCCTTCTGCCACGGATGCTCCTCCTTCCCCTGCTCCTCCTCATGTTGCCTTTTCAACCTCTCCAGGGGACCCCCAACCTCAGAGCTCCTGTCCCTCAGGGCATTTACAAGCTCCCCCCAGCCCTAATACCCTGTCATTTTCAGGCACATGAAGAGCATCCTGACATCACCAACCCCACTGTTGCTGGTCATGGTTTTCCATCTCCCCTGGGGTTTTCAGACTCTGCCCACATCTTCATAATTTAGTTCTTATATTTTCATCAAATTCTATTTTAATTATACCAGATATTTCCATACCCTGACCTGATCACTGATGAATATCTTCTAATTATAATTGGGTTCCTAAGAAACTTATTTGGTAAATAAATCTCCTGTATCATGTGCACATCTTGGGAAGGAAAGTGAGGAGGCTCAGAATGTGCTATTATCAATGATGCAGACATTCTGCAAGTGATAGTTGCATGGAAGCGCTGCAGACTCTCCCAGTAGGGCATACGTGACTGAGGCTGTCACCACCTAAGAGCCCACTCTCCTTTGGTCAGTTTCCCAGTCATATGACTTTCCCCCCAGCCTTGCCCTGGACCACACTCCTCCATGCCCCTCTGAATGCATTTTTCTTCTTTTTTGTCGTTGCTTCTCCTCTCACCCCTACCTAAGTGTCACACTGTCTTTGTCCAGAACCAGGATGCAAAGCCTGGCTCACTTCTGTGCAATGAACACAGGGAATGGGTAACAGTCACCTACGGAGAAGGGGCCCCTCCCAAGGTAATCAGTGTGTGGCATTTCGTGTTCCTCCTCCCAAATGTCCTCATTCCATTCCTCACTTATACAAAGAGGTCAGATTTGAGGTAGACACAAAACGAGGAGGGGACTCATGGTCTACGATGGCCTTCACATCTGAGAAGCCTCCTTGGCAGTGCTTCTTTCTTCACAGCATAAACCATACTCTGATGAACATAGACTTTCTTCTTAAAATATGTCTTCATTTCTTTGTCATGTGCCATTTTAGGCATTAATCACCTTTTAAGGTACCCTTCCTATATCTGAAAAGCGCACACTTTATGAATCTCTGAGTCTTCCTGCAGAAGCTCAAGGTCTGATATTTTCCGGGAACATGTAAATATGTCATTGAAAATATTTCAGTAAAGGAGCAGATAATCCCATAAAACAGAATTAAAAATATGTGGAGATAATATGAGAACACAATTGCAGATGTCAGGTGTAATAAAAGAAAACTTGAAGAAAAGTAAAGTTGGTAATCTTGGTCCTCCTCCACAAATTCCCCAAATGTACAAGTTTGGGGGGAAATGTTGGAAAAGTTCTCTTTGATGTCCTTGATCATGGACATCATGTCGTGGCCATGGAAAGGGGAATAAAAGTCAATTGGAGGGAGAATGAGGAAGGAGGTATTGTAGGTTAGAGGAGAAAGTGTGAAGTTGTTAACAATCAAAGCGGCCCTGAGTGGGTGAGGACATAATGCCCACGCCCAGGTGACACTACCCATGACACAGCACCATCCTCATTACTAATGCATCCATGGTATGACCACAACAATGGTCTGAGGGCAGAGTCCCCTCAGTGATCTTCATATGACTTTGTCACCTGCCATCAAGCAGAGGTAGTAGCTTTTAAAATACACTTTTCACTCATACTTGCATTATGTGTTGAATACATAAATTACCGTTTCCTCAATTGTAAAATGAGTGTTAGTGCCTTTGTATCCCCTTAAAGTAGCAGCTGTTCTTATAGCTCCACGTTAATTATTTAATGCATCATTCCCACACAGTTCCCCATGATGGCACAGCCTGCTGCTCAAGCATTGCAGAGTTTCCTTGCATGTTGACATCTGCATCACTACCTGGCACCTGGCTTTCCAAAGCAGAGAAACTAACACTCATCACAGGATCCTAAGCTGGTCCTAGAAAATACCTCCTATGAGAGCAGCATAACATCCAACTGCTCCACAAATAAAAACTTCAAAGTTATATTCTTTCTTTTTTTCTTTTTTTTTCTTTTTTTTGAGAGGGAGTCTCGCTCTGTCGCCCAGGCTGGAGTGCAATGGCAGGATCTCTGCTCACTGCAAACTCCGCCTCCTGGGTTCACGCCATTCTCCTGCCTCAGCCTCCCTAGTAGCTGGGACTACAGGCGCCCACCAATACTCCCGGCTAATTTTTGTATTTTTAGTAGAGACGAGGTTTCACCGTATTAGCTATGATGGTCTCGATCTCCTGACCCCGTGATCCGCCTGCCTCAGCCTCCCAAAGTGCTGGGATTACAGGCGTGAGCCACCGCACCTGGCCTATATTCACTTTTTTAAACCTTACCCAGAAAGCCAATCCATCACCAGCTGTAGAGATTCTCTCCAAGCCTCCTTCAAAACTACCTGGTCTATTGACTTTCTATTCTACCTTCCTGAAACTTAGTGATTAAGGGCTCTAATGAAATTTTCCCCTGACTGACACCTGGGCCCACCCCTCTCTGTGTCCTCAGAGTCTTTCTGCTCCCCTGGTGTCTCTGATGGTGAAATCTGACCCCTGGTCCCAGGGTTCCTCCCTCTTCCTGCCTGAAGGGCTGGGTCTCCTCTCAGTGAAGGGCCCATGACCTCACCCTATGTGGTCCTTCCTGGGAAAGGCAGAGACCTTGCCTCTGTTTCCTTCAAACAGAGCCCATTTTCCCTGATACTCATCACCTCCAACAACACAAAGTGAATCTCAGTGTCTTAACCAGAGTGCTGGCTCTACTGGGTTTTCGCTCATCTGAACAGATTTGAAAGTTTAAAAGTACAGTCAGCACTGGATGCTGAGCAGAGACCCCCTGGACAGTGGCTGGAATTGTGAGGCTTTCAGGATGGATGGACAGGGAGCCTGGGCACCAGCACCTGCCCAGGGTCAGCGTGACTTATGCATCCACCAGAGGGCGCTGTGGTTCAAGCCCTGCTCAGGCACCCCAGCTCCTCAGCTGTTTTCCCGGGACCTGCAGGTGTTCTGTGCCCTCCACGGGGTGTAGCCCCTTCTCCTTGAATAGCCTCTTCATTTCTCAGCCAGAGCCACTCTGAAGTCAAAGGAGGGGCTTGTGCAGGTTCTAGAAAAGGAGACATTTGCATGGAGACCTCCCACCCTGAGCATTACAGTGAAAGATAAGAAGGGCTGGTGGCTCCTTCCTGGCTGTGGCTCAGAAAGCAGAGCCTGGGGCGTCTCCACCATGGCCTGGGCTCCACTCTTCCTCACCCTCCTCGCTCACTGCACAGGTGGCTGCCCGCAGGGAATTCAGGGAGGGCTCCTGGATGTCACCTGGGGTGATGACCTCTGCCTTCTCCCTGGGAACCAGCCCTGACCTGTCCTCACTGATCTCTGTGTTGCTTCTCCTTGCAGGGTCTTGGGCTGAGGTTGTGTTCACTCAGCCCCATTCTGTGTCGGGGTCTCCGGGGCAGACGGTCACCATCTCCTGCACCCGCAGCAGTGGCAGCATTGACAGCAGCTATGTGTACTGGTACCAGCAGCGCCCGGGCAGTGCCCCCACCACTGTGATCGATGAGGATAACCAAAGACCCTCTGGGGTCCCTGATCAGTTCTCTGGCTCCATCGACAGCTCCTCCAACTCTGCCTCCCTCGCCATCTCTGGGCTGAAGTCTGAGGACGAGGCTGACTAGTACTGTCTGTCTGCTGATGACAGCTACAATCCCACAGTACTCCAGACCCATGGGGAAGTGAGACAAGAACTCCCCAGAGCATCCCCACCCTGAGTCAGCCTCAGCACAAAGAGTGTGCCTGTGGCTGATCCTACAGTTTAAGCCTGCGAGGAAGGGAGAGTCAGCCACAGGCCCCTGCAAAGGGTCAGTGGACCTTGTTCCTACATTGTCTCTATTTGAAAAAGTGAGATACATTTCACTTCGCATAAAATGTACAATTAAATGGTCTTATTGTGTTTACAGAATTATGCATCTATCACCATAATCTAATTTTAAAACATTTTCATCACCCCACAAAAAAAAACCCCTCACAATTAGCAGCCGCTCTTCACCTTTTCTCCCCAGCACTGGTCACTGCTAAAGACTTTCTGTGAATAGCACGCAGTTAAAGACCTAAGAAACTCAGTGATGCCAGGCAGGTAGGTTTTTTACGTGCCCAAACATGTAAGAATAAATTCCTGAAACCAAAGAGAAAGACACAATTATGAAAGCAGACAGAAAGCTTTAGAAGATGTACAGAAAATCAACCCTTCAAACAATGAGAGGTATTTTATGAGTATACATCGAGACCAGAAGGCAGTGCTGTCTTCTTACAATGTCAAAAGAGAGAATGAAAGAACTGTTGAGTCCTAATGCTATATCCAGGTAAAGATTTTCTTTTTCTTAAAAAAGGTAAAAAAATAAGACTTTGTCAGATGAAGAAAACCTGAAAGAATTCATCAAAAAAAAAAATCAAAACAAATCAACTCTAAAGCAAAATTTTCAGGTGGAAGACAAATGATAATGGAGAGACACATTGAACCTGAAAAATGCAGGAAGAATAACCATAAATATAGTAGTAAAAGACCAAGTTTTTAGCTCTTCAGTTCTGGAAAATATGCATATCAAAAGCTAAGTTGTAGCATCTCTGGTATAATTTCTACTTATGAAAAATATAATATATACAGATATATGACAACTTCAACCCAAAGAGGGGACTGTAAGGGGTCTACGTGACTGGGAAAATATTAGTCCTGTTATTATATCTAAATAGATCATGAATAGTTATGTGTACATGTTGTAATCTTTACAGCAACCAATGTAAAACTGTACAGAGATACTAATATAAAATCAATATAAAAATCAAAAGACCCCACTAAATAGTACCCAAAGAATCCAAAAGTAGCAGAAACAGAGTGGAGAGTAACAAAAATTATAGAGAAAAAGGAAACTTATACTAAAATTGTAACCTTAAATCCAACCATGTGAATAATTTCATTAAATGTAAATGAACTAATCACATATATTAAACACAGTTTGTCACATTGAGAAAAATAAAAAACAAGAAACAACCATGCGATTCTACAATAAACTCTAAATAGATGTATATACACAAAAGTAAAATGATAACACAAATAAACACCTAGTTAAAATGGCATAAAGCATTCCTTCAACGTTAATTGCATCATTCTGATTTTGTATATTGTGTACTGTGTTTTAAGATGTCACTCTTGGGGAAAACTGGGTGAAGTGTAACTAAACCTTTATTACATATTTTTTCACCTTAATGTGTATCTATAATTATGGTTACAGAAAACATTAAATGAAAGTAAAAGGATGGAAAAGTTTTATCGTGTAATCCTGAATTAATAACATAAACATACAATATGGATATTTCTTTCCATTTCTTTTTTTTTGTTGTTGTTGTTTTTTGAGACAGAGTCTCACTCCGTCACCCAGGCGGGAGTGCAGTGGCACAGTTTCGGCTCACTGCAACCTCTGCCTCCCAGATTCAAGCGATTCTCCTGCCTCAGCCTCCCAAGTAGCTGGGATTACAGGTGCCCGCCACCACACCGAGCTAATTTTTTTATTTTCAGTAGAGATGGGGTTTTGCCATGTGGGTGAGGCTGGTCTCGAACTTCTGACCTCAGGTGATGTGTTCACCTCGGCCTCCCAAAGTGCTGGAATTATAGGCATAAGCCACAACTCCTGGCCTTTATTGTTTTGTTTTGTTTTTGACACAGTGTCTCACTCTGTTGCCCAGGCTGGAGTGCAGTGGTGCAATCACGGCTCACTGAAGCCTCAAACTCCCAGGCTCAAGCCATCCTCCCACCTCAGCTTCACAAGTAGCTAAGCCTGTGGGCAAGCACCACCGTGCCTGGCTCATTTTATTTATTTTTTGTAGAGACAAGGTCTCACTCTGTTGCCCAGGCTGGTCTGGAACTACTGGGCTCAACTGATCCTCCTGCTTTGGCCTCCCAGATGGCAGGAATTACAGGCATAAGCCACCACACCTGGCCCAGTATAGATAATTCATGAGTAAAAAATGTAATAGTTGAAAAACAGATTAGATGTGTTCTTACTATTTCCACATAGCACAGTACTAACTATAGGACATTGGGACGTACTTGTGAATACAAAATGAAGGTTTTTAAAAAGATAAAATTAAAAAAAAAATAAGTGCCTAAAACCGACTGGTGAGGGGTTTACCCAATGCATGAGCAGTAGAAAGAATTTAAGTTTTTGCACCCAGGATATTAAAAAGCAGAAAGGTAGATTTCTTTTTTTTCCTGTTTTACTTTTTTGGGGTTACTCTATTTGATCTAATTAAAAAGCCTATTTTAATGCTGATGGAAGACAAGTCTTCTCTAATTTAGTCCCAACGAGATTGTCTCCTCTGGGCCAACAATGCTCATCTAGAACTTGGAATTTCGATAAATCCATTCTGAGGTGAGGAGCAGCAGTACCAGAAAAGTTGATCCAGGCCATCTAGGACCCTCCGGGGAAGGGCTCAGGCCTGTCACAGAGGCCTGATAGGAACTGGGGCCCTGCAGTCAGTCTGGGACATTGCAGCTCTCCTGACACGGTCCCAGCAGCTGGGAAAATACTCAGGGTCTCCCTAGGGTTTGATCACATGGCAAGTTCCCTATTCCCTGATTGGCCCAAAGCTTTGACCTGCTAGGACCCAGGGCCTATCAAAGGCCAGGTGTCCTCTCCCCATTGGAAACCTCCCCAGGCTCAGCTCTTCTCTTCACATTCTCCTGCTGGCCTGGGAGCATCCAGGCCAAGGGGTGAGGCGGGGACAGCCCTACATTAAGTTTTTATTTCAAGGTAGAAAATCTGTCCCCTTGTTTGGGAAACTCTAAAAAGACCAGGGCAGCTCAGAGTCTAAAATAGAGCTTCAGGGAGTATAGAGTCAGAGCGCAGAAACTTCTATTCCATTTACTCTCTAGCAACTTACCTAATATCAAAACCTATGGTTATGCTATGTTTACAAATATGCGTGCACATCTATGAATATGTGTTCATAAGAACATGCACATGCACCATTACGTTTAAACATGTATGCGTGTACACACCAACTGATGTAAAAATCACTGTTTCATGTACTCAATTTTCCTTTGCGTTTACCCTCTTTTCTCCACTTTTTAAAATATTTATTTCTAATTTGGGGGACTACTAACTGAGATTATTTTCCATCTCACTGAAAAAACAGCTTTAGAATTTCCTTTAGAGGAGTTTTGCTGGTGGCAAATTCCATTGGGTTTTGTCTGAAAAGTAGCCATTTTCCTCTATTTTTTCTGTTTATTATATAGAAAGATAACGTATGTAAAGTAAAATGGACAGGTCTTAATTATACAGTTTGATGTGTTTTTACAAATGCAGATGCTCACGTAGCCAACAGTCCAATCCATTCTCACAACATCTCCTTTACTGCAGGATGGAGACATTCTGTCCCTGTCAACGTAAATTATCCCATCATAGCTCCCAAATACAACGTGTATGAGAGACGCCTTTCTCCTGAGGACTTCTCACAAAGTGGGGTGTCCTGTGTGTCCTGTTCCCACTGAAGAGGGCTAAATAGAAACCTAAAGTCTGAAATAAAATAGGAGGCTACCCTGACGAGGGGTCTCGCTTTGCCCTTGGACAGAGAGCAGGCAGTGGTCAAGGCCCTGGTCGGGGCAGAAGCCTCTGTCAGGACCCCCTGGCATCTGGTCACAGACACGATGGACCTGGGCCTAGGCAGAAGGGGGTGCTGCTGGTCTGCTGCGGACGACTCTGTGGGGTTGTCAACTGGGAAACCGGACACTTGAACTTGGTCTCCACGCAGGGTTCACTGGGCCAGCAGCTGGGCCCTCTCTGGGCCGTTGGAGAGCCTCAGGCCAGGCCCAGCCCAGGAACCCCTCCCAGAAATGTCACCCCACCACTGGGACTGACACTCAGGCACAGGGAGTGATTTGGTTGGGCAGAGGAAGAGGAGCACATTTGCATGAAGGGCCCTCCTTCCTCCTCTGGGACTACAGGGTGGGTAAGAAACACCTGCATCTGTCAGCCTTAGCAGAGCTCTGGGGAGTCTGCACCGTGGCCTGGACCCCACTCCTCCTCCTCACCTTGGGACACAAGCATCAAGGCTGAGGCCGTGCTGCAGGCCAGTGGGGAGGTGGGAGAAAGACCTGCTGCCCATCCAGCAATGGGGCTTCTCTGTGCATCCCCCGATTCTTGGGCAAGTCAGCTGATTAACTTTGGTTTTCATTTGTTGAGTAAAAATTTAGATTTTACAGCTCACTCCAGTGAACACAGTGTGGAGAGTGTGTTCCTGTCCTCTCAATTCTACCCTCACATCCAACCCTTGGCAGTAACATATCGTTGTATTGTCTCATATTAAGAGAAATTCCTCCATACCAAGATCAGGCTGTCCTGGAAACCAAGTCCGTAATGGGTCAAAACAGGACCAGGGTCATCGTGTCTGACTCAGGACAGTCGACTCCCAAAGGTCTGTTTATCCACCCCATTCACTGAGAACTTACTATGTGCCAGGCTCACATCCAGGGGTTCAAGGCACATGATGAAGAAGAGAGGAAGGGACCCTGTCCTCATGGAGCCGACACCGGGTGGTAGAAGAGATAAGGCAATCAAGTAAAAATGTCAATGCAACAATATGATGTCACCACGTAGTGAGGAGAGGAGAGCTCAGTTGGGGGTTGAGGAGCCATCGGAAGGTTGGGCAAGGAAGACACAGGATCTGACTCAAGTTTATGAAGAAAAGTCCAGATGCCTCAGAGAAGATGAACAGGGAAGCAGGAAGCGTGAGGGCCATGGGGCCAGCTGGGGTCACTGGGGAGAAAGGTCAGGCCTAGCCTGTGTTTGTGAGAGGAGGGACTGAAGCCTGGGTGAGGAGAGACGGCTCAGGAATAGCCTTGAAAACTGGATGGGGTGGATGCGAACCCCCTGCTGAGGGGGCCTCCATGAGCAAGGAGGCTGGGGGAGGTCCTGAGCTCATCACCATGATGGAAACTTTGACAACAGCCTCCCAGCCTCTTTCAAAGTTGTCACAGGACCCTTTTCTCTCCAAATGGCAGGGGGGGGAGTCCCACTGTGAGTTTTATTTGAGGTGTCTCTTCTCCATGCCCTGTCCTGTCCCGAGGCTAAATTCCCACGCGAAAACAAGATACTGTTGAGTCTCAGGTATCACATTCACACACGATGCTCCAGAGTGAGGGAATGCACTCTGACCAACCCACCAGGAATTCTGCCTTTGAGAAAACTAGACCAGATCACTCACACCATCCTCCCTGACAGCATCATGTTGACCAGCGGGTTGTCTGATCGGTTTGGACAGCACAATGCAGATCCCTGTAGTTGCAGCTGGGGTCAGTCACATGCTCACCTCATGGCTGGGAGACTTTGGGTCCAGAGAACAGGAAAAAAGGAGGTTTGCCCACGTGATCCCACAATGTGCATCACTCTGTCATCCACTCCCATCCTTAGTTGATGTTGGATTTGTCCTATAGATGCTGGGACCTGAACAGGATCACAAGCCAGGCAATTTTTGGCTCATAAAGTTGCAGCTCAAGCTCCCTAATGTTGCTGATATTCTTCCCCCAGACCAATTTTAGACAGACACACTATTACCATGCAGGCTCTGACCTGAGATACAGGTAGTCTCAGGAGAGGGAGGGAGCAGATACACATCCCCATGATGGCCTCCTTGTCCCAGAGGCAGTAAGAAAGGCAAGGAGTTCAGGAAGCCCCAGGAGTGGCTACTGCCCACCACCACCTGTGCACCTGTCCTCCACCTGTCCCTCCCTCAGGCGAGAAGCAGCCTGAGGGCCCAGCACCTGCACCTTTCCCAATGTCCGCACACTCCAAGTGGGGCCTCCTTCTGCTCCCCTCCCTTAGCTACTGCTTTCCAGGACACCTGTGTCATTGCTGAGAGTCTACTTTTCACGGCACCCTTGTCCCAGTGGTCTGGGATCAGTGTCAGCCTGTTTAATTCAGCTCTGTCTCTGTCCTTTCAGGACACCAATCTAGCTATGAAAGCTCTAATTGAATTTTCCTTTTTTTGCCCTCAAACCTTAGATTCTCCTTCTCAGTGTCTCTCTAGAATATTTTGTCTCTACCCAGTAATGTCAAGTTATGTTCAGGACTACGACCACTTCTTTCCCCAAATTCTGCACCTTCTTTTCAGTTCTCCTTCCCTCTTATGGCTTATTTTCCACTAACCAGATGATGCCAAACGTTTTCTATTTTACCTCCTTCACGAATAAAAAAGAAAAGCATTTATCTACAGCCCATTGTCACAAAGAAAGGAACAGACGAGCGATATCTTCTAGAAAAATACAGGGTGAACAAGGAAAAAGTTTTAATTCCTCGTAGGAACTACTCCATGATCCAAGAAAATAAATTCCAGAGATTCAAGAGTTCACTCCATAGAAACAAGAGTGTAAATACAGTAGGTAGTACATTTTCTTGGTTTTCTCAATGAATAACCTCAAAAGGATTAGAGTATGATTATAAAAAAGACGATATATTACTTTCAAAAATGTAAGATGAACATGTCAAAAATTTTAATCAATTCATATTTCTGAAAAGACCAGTAAAATGGTAAATAATTTTAAAGAACACTTTAAAACACACTATTCCACCAGGGCAGGACCTGTGAGGATAATTTCCTGTGTTAGAGAAACACTGTCCTAAAAAATAATAATAGAACTCTAAGCTCTGAATTTATCTTCTCCTGTAAGACAAAATCTACAAAGTGACAGGATCCCTTTTATATACATTATCTAGCAAAGTATCTATAGATTTGGGACACTCCTGTCTCACACCTCCCATCCTGGCTGTCCTCAGGTGGAATCTACTCTCCTTCTGCCCATGTCGCAGCCTTCTGCATGCTTCTCTCTGCTGACACATGGCTTCTCCCTGCCTTCCTTTCCAGCAGCCCTAACAGATCAGGCCCTGCCAGTGAGTAAGCTCCTGGCCCCAGGAACCACATTGCATGTTACTGGATTTCTGAGGTGCTTGCCCTGCCAGGGACTCTCTGAATCACGATCCCTCTATTCCTGGGAATTCTGTTCTCCTGGATTCTGTTATTCAGCTCTGTGTTTCTCCCTCCATATCTACTTTGTGAATTTCTCTACATCTTCACCTGAATCCCAGGAAGCTTGAGGACATGCTGATACTTCCTCAGTTCTCATGTCACACCCTGTTCCCTCTTCCTCTGTGATCCCACCACGTCATCCTGCATCAGAACCCTGAGTGCAGCAGAGGCTTCTCTGGCCTCCTTACCCCCAATGGTAGAAGGGAGGAAGGGAGACCCCCTGTGCCTTTCCATCCTTGTGCTCCCATTAGGGTCAGCATGAAGCAGAGATGAGGCTGTCTAGATCATCATGGCCTTCCCAACACTAAACTCTGTGCCCAGCAGAAGGTAGGTGCTTGATAACTGTTTGACAATTGAAGACCTGCCTCTCACCACACTGGCCACATTGTACTGGACTCAGGATTGGGCTGAACTGAAACAGTCATCTGTGAACCTGCTCCTCTCTCTGCCCTCAGCCTGAGAGCTGAAGGGGAACCCATCAGGGAGAGCACCCATGGGCAGGGAAGGCACATTAGTAGCCTCATCCTGTTTGTGAGGCTCTGCTCAGCCTGCGGCACCCCTGTTTATTCAAGGCAGATAAGAAGGAAAACAATTAACCAGGGCGAATCCAAGCCTGGCCAACAGGCAGCATCTGCAAGGTGATGAGTTGAGGACCAGATGGTCAGAGTTGGTTCTACCATCTCTCAGGCGCCTCTCTCCATGTTGCCCTTTTGTGCCATCCAGGGGTGAGGTTTCACTCCACTGAGCCCCCACCCATCTAGATGGGCTCCGCTGAGAGAAAACCCCCTTTTCTAGATGAGCCCACTGAGGCTCAAGGGGCACATATACTTGGTGATGCACCTTCTTCCCTTAGAGACTGGTCAGCCTTGAACACCCGCTCCCGAGTGGCCTCCTGGTCCCTCATCAGCCCAGCCCCACCCAGCTCTCCATGAACCTGAGCTGTGAGAGAGAGGAGGGTAGAGTAGGAGGAAAGGAGGCACCCAGGCCATGGTGTGGATGTTGCAGGAACCCCTGGGTCTTCAAGCTGAGGCTGGATACGGCAATGTTCTTTTTATCTCCCTCAAACTTTTTGGTAAAGGGTCAGTGTTTGTCTGGTCCATTATTTAAACCTGATTCCTTTTACCACCATCATAGGCACACATTTCTGAGTCTTCATCCCAGAGAACAGCTCCTCTGTAAAGGGGACGTGTAGGGTGGCTGTGAGTTCTGAGCTTGCCCCTTGGGAGGAAGCACCTGCTCTACCACGTGCACTGGCCTGTAAGCAAGAGCCCAGCTTTGCTGAAACAGGAACCATCTGAGTTTGCTTCAGGCCTTGCTGACCTCAGAAGTTTCACATTGTCCCCTGGTGACCTCTTCACAATGATATTAGTGGTGATGGAACAATGCAGGACAGAAGGTCTTCCTTACTTTCTTTCAACAAAAAAATGGTGTATTATCCAGCCTGACAGTACCCTAGCTGGACACAGGGAAAATAATTTACATTTTAAATAAATCATGTTTATGATTGTTTTCAATCTTATGAGTGTGAGATAAAAGTAATGCCATCTCAATACCAAAACAAACAAACACAAGAAACCAGAATCTGAGGAGACTGAAGTGTGTTCATTGAGAGACAGTAAGAAGAATTTAGTCCAGCTCCCCTGCCTGGCTGTGAAATCCAATGATCCAATGTCCCACTCTACAGACAAACGCACAGGTTTTTCACCCAATGCAGACAGAAGACATTGTGTTGAATTCATGAGTGTCTGCTGAGAGCCACAATAGGCTGGTGTGGCACAATGCATTATGGGAGGCACAGAATGGAGGGACAACATGTACTCAGTGGATTCTGCTCTCTTATCAGACTGAGTCACTGCAGAGACTGCTCACAGAGTTTCTCCACTGCATTCTGTTTCACATAAACAAACACCAAGAGCCATAGGATATTAGTCAATTATATTTTCTCCTTCAGTGTCATACTTGAGATCTCTATCATATTTGAAATTGGACTCAGAGAGCTTCAATTATTTTGTTGCAATATATATTATCTTTACCAAAATTACCTAGACTACTTTGTTTCCAAAAAATAAATCTTACAATTTATTTGACTTCCAAGATGATATGAAACTTGAATGGTCAGCATATCAGCCAGTAGTGTGTCTGGGGCTGGACAACAGAGAGTGCTTGGGGTCCGTTCCTGAAGGGTCTGGGTGTGCTCAGAGCTGGCATCATCCACCTATTCTGTCTCCTGCCCTCTGCTAAGGCCTCACAGCTGTGAACTTCCAAAACCCTGGGACATCACGGCTCCACTCCTGCTCATTCCCCTGATCCCCTAAGGCAGAGGGCCCTGACCCTGACCCAAACACAGAGTGGGATCAAGAAGCTTAGAGGCTCTCACTTGCACAGATGGACTCTTCCTCCAGGAGTATAAAGAGAGGGAGAAAGATCGGGAGAAGCTCTGCTGTAGCTGTAGGTACAGAAGGCAGGACTCAGGCCAGTCTCCACCATGGGCTGGTCCCCTTTCCTCCTCATACTCCTCACTCATTGTACAGGTGACTAGACACAGGGCCAAGGGAGAAGCCCTGGGAAGCCCAAAGGACTCCGCTTTCTCCTCTTGTCTCTAGAACAGTATCACCATTTTTGTGTCTCTTCCACTTCCAGGGTCCTGGGCCAGGTCTGTGCTGACTCAGCCTCCTTCAGTGGCAGGGTCCCCAGGGTACAGGGTCACCATCTCCTGCACCGGAAGTGCCACCAGCACTGGGGGTGGTTTTCATGTCAATGAGTATCAGCAGTTCCCTGGAATGGCTCTAAAACTCCTCATCTATGAAAACAGTCATTGGCCTTTAGGGTCCTGTCCTGGTTCACAGGCTTCGCTGAGCACTTCTGGCCTCTAGTCTGGGGATAAGGCTGACTATTTCTGCTTATCTTGGCACAGAAGCATTAATGCTCACACGGAACTGTAGGCCACTGGGGAAGGAAGACAAAAACAGGCTGTTTTTCCAGTGAAGGTATTTCCCTGTGTAGCCCCCAACCCATTCACCAAATAAGCTGCTTAACCGTGATTTTGTTTGGTGGACAAAATGTGGAGTATCAGATGCACTGAAGCAAACATGGTCTAAATTACATTTCCCAGTCCTTTCTCAGTTCTACCTTCATATCCAGCCCTTGGCAGTAACAAATTGTCATACTGTCATATATTGAAATAAGTATCTGTATTAGTCCATTCTCACATTGCTATAAAGAACTACCTGAGACTGGGTAATTTATGAAGAAAGGCTCACTGTCTTTAATTGACTCACAGTTCTGCAGGCTGTATGGGAAGCATGACTTGGAGAAATCTACCCCCATGATCTAAACATCTCCCCACAGGCCCCTCCTCCAACACTTAATATCATAATTCAGCATGAGATTTGGGTGGGGACATAGAGCCAAACCATATCAATTCCTCAATACCAGGGTCAGGCTTCCCTGGGAACCAAGTCCATCATGGATCAGGACAGCACCAGGAACACAGCGCCCACTGTATCTGACCAAAGAGCCTCAACCGCCAGATGTCTGTCCATCCACAACATTCAATTGGCACCTACTATGTGCCAGGCTTAGGTCTAGGGGCTCAAGAAATAGGGTGGACAAGACAGAAAGTGTCCCTGTCCTCATGGACCAGACACCATCTGGTGGAAGAGATGAGACAATTGAGTAATAATATCAACACCATAAGATGTCATCACTTAGTGAGGAGCGGAGAGGAGAGCTCAGTAAGGGTGGTAGAGGAGCCATCAGAGGGTTGGACAAGGAAGACAGAGGATCTGAGCTAAGTTTGTGAAGAAAAGTTCAGATGCCTCAGAGAAGATGAACAAGGAGGTGGGAAGCGTGATAGCTGTGGGTCCAGCTAGGGTCACTGGAGAGACTGTTTAGACCTAGCATATGATTGTGGGGAGGAGGGACTGAAGCCTGGGTGAGGCAAGAGGGCTCAAGCTGGCCTTAGGACATGGACAGGATGGTATTGAGTCACCCTGCTGAAGGAGCCTTCATGGGCAAGGGGACTGAGGGAGGCCCTGAGCTCATTACTCCAATGGAAAGATCAAACTGCCTGTTAGCCTTTGTCAAAAGTATCAAAGGGACTTTTTCATTCAAGATGGCAAGAGAGGAATCTCCCTCTTAGACTTCTTTGAGATATTCTTTCTTCATGACCGTTTCTTGCCCCTGGATGAATACTCACATGGGAACAAATTACCTCCTCAGTCCCAGGATTTCAATTTGGACACAAACCCCCCGAGAATGATCGAGACCTGCCATCCCTGACCCACTGATCAGAAATTCTGACCTTCAGGACAACTTGACCAGAACACTCACACCATGTCCCCTGACACCATCATGGTGACTGGGGTGAACTGTCAGATTGGTTTGGGTAATACACGTTCTGTCCCTGGAGTTGCAGAACCTGTTCAGAAAGATAATGGTGTGGACGGAGGGAGGCTAATTCTAGTCACATCGGAAAGCAAGAAAGACATGGAGACTACACTTGAGCTGGCACAGCATCCCTGGGTCTCACATGTATCTCCAGCAACTGGAAAAGGAACTCAGATTTAACCAGTTCTGTTATCTCATTAGTCACTCTCCCTTTACTACTGATTCCTGAAGCCCCAACAAAAGCAGCACCGTGGGATTATGGTCATGGAATGGAGGCCTTGCTGCTAAACTTTTTTTTTTTTTTAAATTCCAAAAAGTACAACACAAATAATGCATATTAACTAAAAATTAAAAAAATATATTTAAATGATGTGACAATGAATGTATAAGGGGTTAATAGGAGAAAATAATAAACAATGTTAAAAAAATACAAAATACCAATACACTGTAAGAGTTATACTATGTTGGCTGGGCTCAGTGGCTCATACCTGTAATCCCAGCACTTTGGGAGGCTGAGACAGGCGGATCATGAGGTCAGGAGATCAAGACCATCCTGGCTAACACGTTGAAACCCTGTCTATACTAAAAAATATAAAAGATTAGCTGGGCATGGTGGTGGGCGCCTGTAGTCTCAGCTACTCAGGAGGCTGAGGCAGGAGAATGGCATGAACCCAGGAGGCAGAGGCTGCAGTGAACCTAGATCACGCCACTGCACTCCAGCCTGGGTGACAGCCCGAGACTCCATTTCAAAAAAAAAAAAAAAAAAGTTATACTATATCATGGATTGTATAAATCAATATTGTAAAGATGGCAGTGTGCTAGGATGAATCCATCAAATTAATATAAGATAATTAAAATTTCAGCAATAATTTAGGGAACTGCTTAACTTATTTCAAAACTCAAATTGAAAATTGAAATAAAAATTACCTAAGATAATTTACCAAAACTTTGTAAAGGAAGTGATACCAGATATTGAGTTATTTTACCAAGCAATATTAGCCAAAATCATGCATGACTGAGATCTTGACATTTACACAATTCTCTTAAAAATTAGAGTAGATAGGACTGATGATTTTTTTATGTGATATTGGAAATATGGCTAACTCTGTTCTTAAAATTAAGTGGAGTACCTAATTCATACTTTTATTAAAAAATCCAAACAGATTTAAAATATAATTTAGGAAAGAAAAAGTGTAAAAACTTCAGTTTAGAAAAATAAAAATATTATTTTTACTTCATATGAGAAACTACTTCTTAAATAAACCTTCCAAGTCAATTCATAAAAGAAAATTTGAAGTATTTGATTGCAATTATTTGAAGCTTTTTTTTTTGCCAAAGAGGACCACAGCTGGTAAGAAGAGAGAACGATATGTAGGAGTGGAAAGACATTGGCAAGGACAAAGTATTGCTATATTTGTCATCCAGAGGACAACTTTGCAAGGAGCGAAGACAGAAAAAAAGGAAACCCAATACAAATGTTCAAAGAACACAAATAAGCCATTCACAGGTCTCAAAATGAGGGTAGATAAATGTGACATCAAAATATGTTAAATTCCACCAGCGACAAAGAGAAGGGAATAAGATCTTCAAGTAGAAATTGTGGAATGAGCCAAGCATGTCGGTGCATGGGAAGCCTTCCAGGCCTTGCAAAAAGCAAACAGCTTAAGAAAGGAGCAAGAAGGGAGTGAGAAGCCCTTTTGTAAAGAAACCAAAAAGAGAAAGTTTAGAGTGTCAGAGCCTGAGCCAGAAAGATGAAAGAGAGAGCAGAGGTAGATAATGTGGGATTTGAGTGACCTTTGATTCCTGTGGGCATACTTGTGAGTAAGGCATGAAGCCACTGAGGGTGGAAAGCTGTTAAATGGTACTGCAAATTTAAAATAAAAAAAATAAGATGCCAGTGAGGATGTGGGGAATCCCAGACTCTCACTCACAGCAGGTTGTATAAACAAATTCAGCTATTTTGAGCAAAGACTCTCAGCACGAAGATAGCTGAAGAGGGTAAGCATCTGTCTTGCACCAAGTCCACTCTGTACAGAGACACAAGGAAATGTTTACGACAAGGTCCTTACTAGGAGAAAAGTATGAAAAACAAGCTATGTGTCAAACACAAGGGGAATTTATAACCTGCACTTAGTTGATGGAATGCTAAGTAGTTGGATGTAATAAAATAAAAGTATTATTTTGAGTTCCAAAGGCAATAAATAAATAAATAAAATTAAAAAGCCAAGAGTTAAAGAAATAAATTATTTTGAAATATGAACATGCACTATGATTTTTTTAGGTTTATATGAGCTATTTGAAAGTTAGACTGGAAGCACATTACATACACTTATGTAAGAGCCTCTGAAAAAGATGGAAACACATATGAAGGTTAAAAGATAATTTAAAACAATAGAGAGTTATTGCAGTAGCTGAAGATGTGAGTGCCAATTAAATGAATGTGATTCGACTCTGTGAGCGTTGCTTTCATAAAAAATTGAAACAGAAAATGAATATTAATAGATGATGTAAGTGAAATCACAATGTATGTGGTGCTGATGCAGCTGAAAGACAAACGTCTTGTTAGTGAGACGGGCATCGCTAAGCCCGATGCCTGCTTTGTTTACAATTCCCAGCTACCCTGGGGTCCTCTCCAACCTCATGAGCAGCTTCGGAAACGAGGATCAGGACAACCAGTGTTCTTCTCACTGAGATGCCCGGATGTGACAGAGAGGCAGGAAGATTTTGGGTCTGAGGACACTGAGGATCATCACTGAGTTGATCCTGCCCAAATGAAAACCACTCAGGTCCCCCAAGGGAGTTCAGCCATCAGCTCACTGGACTAGTTTGGGCTGCAACGCTGACCTGCCGGGACCCGGAGTCATCATGATCCAGGTCACCTCCACTCACTGGGTCAGTTCATCTCCTCCTTCTGACCTGTGAGTACCCAGAGCAGCGTGGACACAGCAAGGTCTTAAGTGAACACAGTGACTCTACCCTATGACGTTTTTGGGGGATACAAAGGTACTCAGTGGAGCTCAGTTTCCAAAGCAGAGCTCCAGGAAGCTGGAAATCTGTACCATGCTCTGGGCTCCTCTCCTCCGCCTCCGCCCTCACTATTCAGGTGAGAAAGAACCTTGTGTGGGGGGATCCACACCCGCCTCTGCTCCCTACCCCTCACTCTCTGGCTCAGTGGGCTGTAAACCCGCTCTTATGGCCCTCTCTGTCCTCCTGCAGTGTCTGTGGCCCAGGCAGGCAGACTCAGCAGCTCTCTGTATCCAAGGGCTTGCGACAGACAACCACACTCAGCTGCACTGGGGACAGCAACGGTGTTGGCAAAGATGGAGCAGTCTGGCTGCAGCAGCACCAGGGCCATGCCCCCAAACACCTGATCACAGGAAAAACAGCCAACTCTCAGGGATCTCAGAGAGACTCCCTGGTTCCGGGTTAGGAACATGGCATCTCTGACCATCTCTGGCTTCCAGATTGAGGACAGGCCTGCCTGTGACTGCTCAGCCTGGGAAAGCAGCCTCAGTGCTCACACAGTGCCTCAGGGGAAGGGAGATGAAAACTCATGAGCTCCCCTAGCCTCACTTAGCATGTGGGGACCTCATAGAGCCCTGTTTAAACTAAACCAAAAATGACAAGGGCTGGTTTCAATGTGACAAAGTGTGCACTATTCAAAACTATCAAAAATCGTATCATGAGTTAAAATAACTAAATCTGCAGTATTAATGAATATTTATAGGCAACATTGTTGTGAATATATTTGTGGCTAGATACTTATATGAACATAAACACGCATTAGTCATTATTAAAAACGAATGCAAGGTTTAACTAAGGAAATAGTTATTTTCCCAGATTTTCCTTCTCTATTTTATTTGGAGACGCTGGACTCCATGCTCAGAGGGTCCAGCTCTCTGCCTTTGAGTGTGTGTTCAGCAGGGTCACCACAACCTTATCCCACCTTCTTGTGGCCTGGGCCCAGGCCTGTCCTCTCACTGGAATCCCCTTTCCCTCTGTCACGAGATCCCTTTATTCCTTCTACAGAGCCAGACTTGTTCCTCACACTTAGTTGAGGCTTCCTGGGCCCCACGTCCCTGTTTGCCCCCAACACCCACACAAGACAATGATCCCATGTGTGTGCTCTTGTGCCCTTTCCTTATCCTCTGACATATCACAGGCAGTATCTGGAAAGAACAAATGAAGTGGGAGCGTTAGGTTGTAGTTGACAATGATTTTTGATATTGTGGGGAAAAAAAATCTAGTTTAAAGATAGCTTTCCATCGAGATAAAAATGCATGTGTGAGAGCACCACATTTCTAATGGTGGACCAAAGCCCCCCACATCTTTGTCCCCCACATGGCTCCAGGGATATTCTCTTGTAATATACAACCCAGGAGAGAGCACTGTGTCCTACGCGACTGCAATGCAGAGGCAGGTTTCTGTCCGCTCCTCCAATGGAGTGAGTGCCAACCCCAACCTCACCTTCACCCATCATTTAGATGATCCCCATACAACCTCAACATAGAAACACATTGATCAAAGAGCCCAACTTTTTCTCTTTGCGGAGACCCCTCTTTGTTTACTTGGCATGTGACATTTTAGACTTTTACCAACAATTAAAATATACTTTATTAGAAAACTTACTCTTCCTAAGAAACTCTGATTCTTATGGTGAAGTTAATACCTAATGCATCTTATAAACATAATAAATGGGAAATTGTTCTGTAAGGAGAAGATTAATCAATGAAATAAAATGACAAGTATTTGGGAGAAGTCTAATAGTAAAAGATTATAGGATATCATTGTGAATGCCAGGATTATAGGATATAAAGGAAATGTGGCCGGGCATGGTGGTTCAACCCTGTAATCCCAGCACTTTGGGAGGCCGAGGTGGGTGAATCACCTGAGGTCAAGAGCTCGAGACCAGCCTGGCCAACGTGGTGAAACCCCATCTCTAACAAATATAAAAAAAAAATAGCCAGGCATGGTGGCACATGCCTGTAATCCCAGCTAAGCAGGAGGCTAAGGCAGGAGAATCACTTGAACCCAGGAGGCAGAGGTTGCAGTGAGCCAAGATCACACCACTGCACTTCAGCCTGGGTGACGGAGTGAGGCTCAGCCAAAAATAATAATAATGATAGTAATAATAATAATAATAAAATAAAGGAAATATGAATACTTGGAGTTGATTAAATTGTGGTCCCTCACCTTCAACACTCGAAAAGCTCAGAGTGGGTAGAAAAGCTTGTTGAGTTATCTTCTGATGTCATTGACAAGATAAATCAGGGGCAATAGAAGGAATCTGTGGAAGGAGTTGTTAAGAGGCTAGAAGGGAAAGTGTGAAGTAGCCAGCAGAGAGGAGCCTGCTGGCTGACGACTGGTGTTAGTAGTAGCAGATGGTGTAGACGCCATCTCCCAGGGGAAAAACCCTGGGAAACAGGAAAGCTAAAGGCAGGTTCACCATTCTCATCCTTGACAGAACCGCTGAGGTGAGCACACCGGAGTGTGGGGTTCCCTCCTGGCTCTGCAGATTACATTGTTATTTGGCACCAAGCTGATGTTAGTATGTTCTGTATAAATATATGTTGCACAAATAATTGCATAAAATCTTCAATAATTTAATGAGGATTTTCTCACTTAAAAAGGTTTTTATGTCTCTTCTGTAGCCCCCATAGGTAGCCGGGGATCCCTCACTGCATTTCAGTCTGACAACTCATCACACGGACAGAGTCCACCGTGTGTGACTGTGTGTCTGTGATAATAGATGGCAAAGCTTCACTGTCCTAGGCCCACCTGCTTCATTGCCTGGTGCCTGCCTTTCTAAAATAGGCAAATAAACTCTTACCAATGTGTCATAATTAGGTTCTATTTAAAATCTCTTACCAAAGTTAAGAGCAGCCCACACAACTGGTCCACAAAATGAGAAACTTCCAATTTATATGGACTCTTTTCTCTACCCTACCCAGAGATCCAACTGGTCACTAGCCATGTGGATTCTCTCTCCAAAACGCTTTAAAATTCAACACTCCTGTTGACTTTCCATTCTCACATCTTATGTCAAATATTCATGTCACTTATTTAGTTCTGATCAGTTCTCTGGCTCCATGGACAGCTCCTCCAACTCTGCCTCCCTGAGCATCTCTGGGCTGCAGATTGGAGATGAGGCTGACTTCTCCTGTCAGTCTCATGATAAAAGCTGGAATCTCACAGTGCTGCAGGCCCATGGGGCAGTGAGAGGAAAATTCCCCAGAGCATCGTCACTCTGAGTCTGCCTTCAGCCTCTCCCCACCAGCCTAGGTTTTTCTTTCCTGTCCCGTTTGAATGTTTGAATTCAAATTTTCTGTTTATGTGTCTCTCTATTTTCTTTCCAAAACACACAACTTTTTCTTTCTTGTCTTCATGGATGATATTTCTGATCACTGTGAAATTACTTTATGAAGAATATTTAGTTTAAAACATGACTTTTGAACATTATCATTTTAACATTGTGCGCTGGGTCATTCATTGTGTGATGGGGGCTGCTCTGTTCATGGTTGGACATTTATAAGCATTATTAGGACCCACACATCAGATGCCTATAGCACCCTAATTCCCAAATTCTAACAAACAAGCAAACAAACAAACAAACAAAACAGACATTGCCAAATATCCTAGGGAGATAGCACCGCAGAATCACCCTTGTCTGAGAACCACTGTGTTGAAAGGAAATGGCCTCACATATTGGGCAGCCTTTTGTGTTGAATCTTCCTTATTCCATTCCACTGAACATAAGGCCACATGCATTATATCTCAATACTTCCAAATTTCCTGTTAAACAAATGTGTTGCATACAACTCCAAAGGTTATACTGATAGATGAATAATACTCTAAACACCATGAGTTCAGAAAACCTGCCACCCAATAGACAGCATCTCTTGTTGACCAGCGTGTGGAGTAAAACATTTGACCAAACTGTTTGCACAATTGCTAATTCAAAGTTTTACACAAAACACCTAAAACATAACACATTCTTCTCTACTTATCCTCTTAGGAGTTACTTTTCAAGCATGGCATACAAAATTATGACAAGGGTTTCGCGTGTGTGGAGTTTACATTTTAGAATGGGTAGAAGACAGTAGACAAGAGCAGCCTCAGAACTGAGCAGTCAGTGATGTCCTTTTTTCAGCCATAGCATGGGATGCAAATTTTACCAGCTGCCATTTGTATTCTTGCACTTGCTCCACCCAGTACAGTCCCCATGAACTGCATGTTGATATGTATATTTCAAAGTTAATTAATTAAAACTAAATAAACTTTAAAAAAATATTCCTCAGCCACACCAGCTTCATTTCACCTGCCTCCTGGACTCATGCTCTCCAGCCATGGCTCTCATGGTGGAGAGTTCACACATCGGCATCTCCACCATGGCAGAAAGTTCTACTGCAGAGCACGGCCTTTGACAATCTATTTAAGGTTTCCTTAGGCCAGTTTCTTCATTACCTGTAAAATGGGGATATAGTAACACTCAGGTTCTCCTCACAGCCTGGAACACTCTTCTCTCTGGGAGTATTACCTTGGCCCCTTCTTCCTACAGAACTGAGGAGTGATACTGAAACTAGTATTGGCCAATAAGATGAACAGAAATGAGAGGTGTAATTTCTGAGCAGTAGACGTAAGATTGGCCTGTGCTTTGTCAAGTTCTCCCATCTCTGACATAACACCCACAGTGTTCTCATAGAATCCTTTCAGCCAGCCTGCATCCTGGGATGAAGTTGAAGTGCACTGAAGCCATAAGCATTTCAGTCAGAGATGGGAATGGCAGAAGAGTGAGAAATACACATTTGTTGTTGTGAGCCGCCAAGATTTCTGTCAATTTCTCACTGCAGCCAAGCCTAGCCAGTACTGAGAGCTCTGGAAATTTTAAGTGAATGTGGGGAGCTGCAATAACAAAAATAATATCTATCTATAAACATATATAATATGCAGTAATTATATACTAATTATATTATATAAATACATGATAAATATATAATATATAGTACATATATAAGTATATCATATACAATATGTAATAATTATATGATATATATTACATATATAACATATTAATATAAATATACATCCATAATTTGATTGACACAATACTGTGAACATTTAGTAGACTATGGAGATTGCATGAGGTTTCATTTTATTCACTGGCAAATATTTAATTAAGCTGTCACCATAATAAACATTAAAGAAAAACAGAATTGACAAAATAATTCTACTGAGGTGTAGACATACAAGTTAGACAACTGATTAGAAGCACAGGTTAACTCCTGTGCCATTTGTGGCATTTTTACAAGTTATTTACTTTAAGTGATGATTTCAGGAATAATTGGTTTTTGTTCTTGCCTTTTATTTATTCAAGCAGAAGAAAGACATAAGAATGATAACCCACATACATACAGAGTAGTAGAATGGCAAGAGTTAATTATTCTCAAACACAAACTCTTGAAGATAAATGTACAATATTTGAATTAAGCATTTCACTGTCCAAAAAAAGATATGCCGTTTTTTTTCCAAGTACTCCAGGGCAGGAAAGTACATTTATCAATCCCCCTGGTGTCCACTTTCTTAACACATTGTTCATATTGGTATGTATTTTTCTTATTACTTTTCTTACTCATTCTATATATTGTGTTTCCTAAATATATTTCAAATTCATTCGCAGTCTTGTGATTTCCCAGGCAGTTTCTTCCCTTGAGCCCTCATTATGTCCCATGTCCTGCCGGGGTTCCCCCACCCCACCCCTCTCCTCATCTGTAAGGTTCCCTCACAGTTCCTGCCCTCCTGGGAACTGCTGTGCTCTTTCCTGCTGGGAGCCTTGTTACCTGCTTCTTGTACTAAAATGCCTCTCCTATGTGTCTTGGTGAGCTCCTCTTCCACTCTTTAAAGGCTGCAGAGCCCTAGAGAAGAGCATCGTCTCAAAAACTTTCCCAAGAAGCTGCAAGTAATGAGAGTGTCTAAGGCCACTCTTTCTGCTTTACGGCAATTTTATATTTAACGTGGTATTGAGTCTTGCTGAATTTTCAGTCCGAAGTCATAATGTGCTCAAATATACAAATTCCAGAGACACAGAGCAGAATGGTGGCTGCCAGGAGCTGAGGGGAAGAGGACACGGGGGGTTGCTGGTCAACAAGTGTAAAGTTTTAGTTATGGAAGAATATGTTATAAAGATGTGCTGTGCAACACTTATCTAAATATTAATTATTAATGAAATAAAAAATTCAAAATTATTAACATACATTTCCCCCTAAGTTTACTGGACAGACGCTTTTATATTTGTCTCTGCTAAATAGACTAATGTGTAAGGATTTGGCACAAAATTTGTAAACTACAAACCCAGCCAAAACCAAAAAATTATTTGTATAGTCTTTCAATAAATAAAATTAATTTAATATTGCTAGTTTAATAAAATAGCTGTGTCTTCTAAGTTATAGACAAATTTCCTATAATTTTCACTTTAAGGATCTTACTTAGGTAAACATCTGCATATACCAACTACTACTATTACTAAGAAAAAATGATTTAAAGAAATAAAACTATTTTTCTTGTGTCTCAGTTTTCATAAATATCTAAATAAACTTTTAAGTAAGTAAATTAGATCAATATAAATGAAGTAAATACTCCTATCTAAACTTTTTGTATAATTTTGATTCTTAAAAAATAAATAGTAGGTACTCATTAAAAGTATAGGTTATTTAAAATTAAAAGTATATATTTTGAATACAGTTATAGAAATATTAAAATAGCTCTCATCTATAAAATATGAATTTATAAGAGACAATGCAAAGTTTCTTACATCCTAGGTTTTGAGTAAAAATTATTGTTAAAAAGAATTAAAAATTCTAATTAATGTATAATTCAATACATAAAATAAAACAAAAAAATACTAAATATATGTTTTTAAGTTAAAAAAGCAAAGTCATAAAATATATGCTTTATAAAAATAATTTTGCTAAGTTAAGATGTAATACAATGGTTACTTATAAAGCAATATAAAATAAATTAGAGAGATATCAAATATTATAAATATAGGTATATTTTTGTAAAAAACATTAGAACATAATTTTATATTGAACCATCTTAAATAATTTTTGTCCTAAAATAAGATGATTTACTATTTTAAAAAGACAAATCAAAATGTCCCAACATATCTTAGTCTATGTAAATTATAGTAAAATTCATTTGGGAATTAGTTAATAAAATTAAGTATAATTAACGCTATAATTTTAAAAATTATAACAATCTTCCTAAGTATTAAACTTTAATATTGAAAATACACTAATACAAAGCTGAATATGTTGATTTTCTATGTCCACAGTTTTCTTAATATTAATTTACTCTAAATAAAATGTTTAAACATTGATTTTTAATGTTAACATCTATTTCACTTTAAAACTTCTCAAAATTACACTTCAAAAGTTCAAATTTTGTTAATGTTTTTACGCATGATTTACAGATTTTTATTGTCATACCTCTTAAAAATATGTAACTTTTTACTTCACTGAGACAATAATTCTTTTCTTTAACCTTTTCTTTTTATTATTATATTTTAAGTTCTAGGGTACACGTGCACAACGTGCAGGTTTGTTACATAGGTATACATGTGCCATGTTGGTTTGGTGTACCCATCAACTCATCATTTATATTAGGTATTTCTCCTAATGCTATCCCTCCCCCAGCTCCCCACCCACCGACAGGCCCTGATGTGTGATGTTCCCTGCCCTGTGTACATGTGTCCTCATTGTTCAACTCCCACCTATGAGTGAGAACATGCAGTGTTTGGTTTTCTGTCCTTGTGATAGTTTGCTTAGAATGATGGTTTCCAGCTTCACCCATGTCCCTGCAAAGGACATGAATTCATCCTTTTTTATGTCTGCATAGTATTCCATGGTGCATATGTGCCACATTTTCTTAATTCAGTCTATCATTGATAGACTTTTGGGTTGGTTCCAAGTCTTTGCTATTGTGAATAGTGCCTCAATAAACATACATATGCATGTGTCTTTATAGTAGCATGATTTATAATCCTTTGGGTATACACCCAGTAATGAGATCACTGGGTCAAATGGTATTTCTAGTTCTAGATCCTTGAGGAGTCGCCACACTGTCTTCCACAATGGTTGAACTAATTTACCCTCCCACTAACAGTGTAAAAGCGTTCCTATTTCTCCACATCCTCTCCAGTATCTGTTGCTTCCTGACTTTTTAATGATCACCATTCTAACTGGCATGAGACGGTGTCTCATTGTGGTTTTGATTTGTATTTCTCGGATGACCAGTGATGATGAGCATTTTTTCATGTCTGCATAAATGTCTTATTTTGAGAAGTGTTTGTTCATATCCTTTGACCACTTTTTGATGGGGTTGTTCGTTTTCTTCTTGTACATTTGTTTCAGTTCTTTGTAGACTCTGGATATTAGCCCTTTGTCAGATGGGTAGATTGCAAAGATGCCATTCCTTTCTGTTTGTTAGTTTTCCTTCTGACAGTCAGACCCCTCAGCTGCAGGTCTGTTGGAGTTTGCTGGAGGTCCACTCCAGATGCTATTTGCCTGGGTATCACTAGAGGAGGCTGCAGAACAGCAAATATTGCTGCCTGATCCTTCCTCTGGAAGCTTCATCCCAGAGGGGCACTCGTCTGTTTGAGGGGTCTGTTGGCCCCTACTGTGAGATGTTTCCCAGTCAGGCTACATGGGGGTCAGGGACCCACTTGAGGAGGCAATCTGTCCATTCTCGGAGCTCGAACACTGTGCTGAGAGAACCACTGCTCTTTTCATAGCTGTCAGACAGGGACGTTTAAGTCTGCAGAAGCTGTCTGCTGCCTTTTGTTCTACTATGCCCTGCCCCAAGAGGTGGAATCTATAGAGGCAATAGGCCTTGCTGAGCTGTGGTGGGCTGTGCCCAGTTCATGCCTTCTCAGCCTCTTTGTTTACACTGTGAGCCACTCAAGCCTCAGCAATGGCAGATGCCCCTCCCCCCATCAAGCTGCAGTGTCACATGTCGATCTCAGACTGCTGCGCTGGCAGTGAGCAAGGCTCTAAGGGTGTGGGACCTGCTGAGCCAGGCAACAGGAGGGTATCTCCTGGTCTGCCAGTTGCTAAGACTGTGAGAAAAGCACAGTATTTGGTCAGTAGTGTACCATTTCTCCAGGTACAGTCTGTCAGGCTTCCCTTGGCTAGGAAGGGGAAATCCCCCGACTCCTTGCATTACCCGGTGAGGCGATGCCCCTCCCTGCTAGCTCTTTGGGCTGCACCCACTGTCCAATAAGTCCCAATGAGATGAACCAGGTACCTCAGTTGGAAATGCAGAAATCACCCGTCTTCTGCATCGATCTTGCTGGGAGCTGCAGACCAGAGCTTTTCCTATTTGGCCATCCTGGAAGAGACCTTCCCTATGTATTCCAAGCCTTCTGAATTCTCCCATCAATGCAGCCTCCTCATATTGGATGGACTTCATATTTTTGCTTTTCTAGAAATTCAGAAATCCTCAGTGGAAAGGCTGTTTATTAATATGAGTTATCTCCAGACAGGGCAAAGATGTGGTCCATGGATGCTGTGGATTGGCCACGACCAGGTTCTCAGGTGACTCCACTCATGTGATTTTCAAAGAAAGACTGCTGTTTGGCCAGTGAGCAGCAAGGGCACTGTGGGTCAGACTCAGTGTCCGCATGGTGGAAACCCAAAACTTGCAACCCTCCAAACTCCCCAGGGCTGGGAAGATGGAGTCTGCACTCACTGACACAGATTTAGCAACTGGATATGGTCCCAGCACCCCTGCCTTCTTCCATGTCCTGCCTGCCAGCCTCCCCCTCCAACAGCTCCCAGGTACCAACAGCTGCCAGATACTGATAAATCCATGGGGAGAGTTGGGGGCAGGCAGTGGGAGCAACATATTTGCATCCATAACCCCTCCTGTGTGAGGTCACTGAAGGGGATAAGAGAGGCCTGGAGAAGCCACTCCAGCTCTGGACATCTGGAGGGTTGCTTCTACCATGGCCTGGGCACCTGTTCTCCTGCTGATATTCTATCGTTTCTCAGGTAGGGACAGGTCTCGTGTCCTGGGGAAGCCCCCTAGCCTGAGTTCTTGCCCTGTGTTTCACTCTCACCCTTTCTCCTGATTCCTCACCCACGATCGTCTTTGCTTGCAGGTTCCCTCTCTCAGCCTTTGCTTACTCAGCTGCCCTCCCTCTATGCACATCTGAGAAATGTTATAAGACTTCCCTGTACCCCGAGCAGTGGCTGCATTGTTGGTGGCTGTCACATATTCTTGTACCAGCAGAAGTCACAGAGCCTTCCCCAGTATCTCCTGAGATACTACTCAGACTCAAGTAAACGGCAGGAATCTGGGGTCCCCAGTCACTTTTGTGAAAGATCCCTTGGGCAATGTGCAGGGATTCTGCACATTTCTGAGCTCCAGCCTGAGAACAAGTCCGACTATTACTATTTTACATATCACAGCAACAGTGGCACTTTCACAGTGCTCCAGACTTATGAGGAAATGAGATTAGAACCTCCCCTGCATTCTCTCTGCCTTGTGCAGGCGACAATACACTGTCTGGTACCAAGTGTGGCTCATCAGTAGCAACTTTGTTGTTTGTGTTTTTCGTTCTTCAGCACAGGGTGGAGCCTTTCTACTGACCTCCATTAATAGTGAGAGTCAAACAAGACAGTCTGTGGTTGACTCCAAAGTCCAACTCAGGGTTTCCTCATGTTCGCTAGCTTGGACTACTCTTCGCTCCTCCCCAGAGATCTCAGCTTCTCTTGAATTCTCCAGGTGCCACAAGCACTGATTTCAGTCTTGGCCTTGCACTTTCCCTGAGCAGCTTCTGACTCTCCTCTCATTACATCTCCATTTATGACCTGTCACCCACTCAATGTATTAAAAGACAGAGCATTTTGCAAGGTACTTATGCTGGACTTTAACCCCAAATCCTCCCAGCTTCCCTAGCTCATCCCAGATCTGCTTCTCATGAGGCTGATGAGAGGTACAAGGGCTGTGACCCTTGCTGAGTCCATTCTTGAAAATGCCCCCCAATAAAGCCTGATTAGTGCCAACGCCACAGGACATTGTTCTGTTTCCTTTGTAGATGGTGCCAGTGAGGAAAGTTCTTCCTCATGAATATGCGTATTTTGGAGCATGAAACAGCTGAGCCAATCTGGGGAGGGCAGGCAATCCCTTGTGATGGTGGCCAGCTTGCTTGATTGGGATTGTCACCGACCATGTGACAATGGGATTATGTTGCATATCACAGATGCCCTGGACCCTCAAGTGTGCTGGGGAACTCTGGTTAAAGAATAGAATTGATCCCTTTTTTCATATTCACTATGCTGGATGCCCTGTTGAGCCCCCTGCAGGATGCTAAACCTCTGACTGCGGCAGCCTTCCCCTTTGATCTGAAGCTGTTATCATACACTGTCCTGCTCAGGGGATTTGTGTGGGGTGTTACTCTTACATATCATCACAAGAAGGGGATTCTCTGGAGACTAAATGCAAACTGGAACATCTCCTGGAGGCTGTCCCCTTGATTGTTTGGGAAATATGAAGAGATTATGGGTGCTCTGTGTTTAAAATAAAACTTCAGAGAGTAGAGTCTGAGTGCAAACCCTTCAATTCCATTTACTCTCTATAAATTTATATAATATCCAAACATAGCTATGTCATGTATTTACACATGTGCACACAAATCTATTGAAACATGTTTGTAAGTTCACATATATGCATTATGTTATACATATACGCATTTATACATCATCTGAAGTTATTGTAATCGTAGTTTTACATACTCAATTTTCCTTTGTGTTTATCCACATTTCCCCCCTTTCTTTAACACTTATTTCTTGCAATTTTTGGTGCCTGCTTACTGAGATTTTACTAAAAAAGAGCTTCAGAAGTTCATTTAGATTAGGTCTTCTTGTGGCAAATTCTATTGTTTTTTTGTCTGGAAAAATGGCATTCTTCTCTTTTTTTATTTTTAAAACTTATCTTGAAGCATAATATGTAAAGTGAAATTTGCAGATCTTAGTTGTAAAGTTCAGTGTGCTTTTTATGAACACATATGCTCATGTGTCCAATGCATACTCACAACATGTTTATTACTGCAGAATTAAAACATTTTGTTCTAGTCAATGAAATTATTCCATTACAGTTGCCATGTAGAATGTGTACATGAGACACGCTTCCCCTGGGGACTTCTTATAAAGTGCGGTGAATTGTGTATCTTTTTTCCCGCTGAGGAGGCCAGGCCAATATGGAAAGCTAAAGACTGAGATGATGTAGAAAACTGCCCTGAGAAGGAACCTCACTCTGCCCTGAGGTAGGGAGCCAGCACTGGTCAAGGCCCCGATGGAGGATGGCACCTCTGTCTGGTCCACCTGGCCGCTGGTCACCGGCATGATGGACCTGGGCCTGGGCAGCAGGGGGCGCTGTGGGGCTGGCACTTAGAGTCTGTGGGGCTCTCAGCTGGGAAATCAGATACCTGGCCCTGGCCTCTGCCTAGGGCTCACTGGAGCCAGCAGCTGGGTCCTCTCTGAGTCCTTTGGGAGCCTCAGTCCAGGTACATCCCAGGCCTACTCTTCCCAGAAATGACCCAGCCACTGGGACTGCACACGGGCCCAGGGAGGGGCACGGTTGGGCAGGGGAAGAGGAACACATTTGCATGAATGGCCCATCTCTCTCCTCTGAGGCTAGAGGGTGAACACGACAGACCTGCAGTGTGGCTTCCTCTGCAGAGATCCGGGGAGTCTGTACCATGGCCTTGACCCCACTCCTCCTCCTCATTCTCCTCCTGCGCAGGCCAGGACAGCACAAAGCATCCTGATCCCCCAGCTCACTGACGCCACGTCCCAACTCCTGCCAGAGCTGTCCTTTCCTGTTCTCCTGTTTTCAGTGTATAATGGCTGTCTGGGTTTTCAGGATCCCTCTGGCAGCCTGTGCCGACTCAGTCGACCTCTGCATCTGCTCCCTGGGAGCCCTGGCCAAGCTCACCCACACTCAGCAGTCAGCATAGCAGCTATGCCGTTGAATGCTTTCGGCAGCAGCCAGGAAAGGGCCCTCAGTTCCTGATGCAGCTTAAGAGTGATGGAAGCCACACCAAGGGGGCTGGGATTCCCAGTCACTTCTCAGTCTCCAGGACTGGAGCTGACCACTATAGTGTCATTTCTACAATCCCGTCTGAGGATGGAGCTGGCTATATCTGTGGTACAGATTGTAGCATTGGTGTGCCATTTGGGTAAAGCACAGATGAATGGGGAAGTGAGGCAAAAACTGTTTTACTACTCTGCTACCAAGGTTGAAAAATGGCTCTCAGAAATAGTGTCTGCTGACCTGCATACTCAAATATGGTGTGTGTGTGTGTGTGAGAGTGTGTGTGTGCGCTTTAATTTTACAAGTAGAGAGTCAGATATTTTCTGATTCCTACTTCACGTTCCCTTGGAGACAGCTTTCCAGGCCAGGCCTCTAGGGAGTGCACACTGATCTGTAATTATTGTGCAAATATTACAATAGAGCCTGTCTCCCCCTACTGGTCCGGTGTATTGTGGCTCTATAGGGGGATGCAAGGAATTTCTCCTTTTCATATTCAGACGCTGGGACTCAGCTGCATACCTCAGTCCTGCCTTATTGAGATCATTTAAATGATCACTCTTAGAAGATAACTTCTGACTTAAATAAATTTAAGATTTCCATCAACATGCTAGAAAGCATACTCCAGATAAATAAAAATAGAGAGAATGAAGATTTATAGAGATTGAGATGAAAAGTTTTAAACCCTGTGGGAGTTTCTGAAGGTATTCTCAGGTGTTCAGTGCCTGGGTTTTGGGAATAAGGGATAAGGAGGAGAACTTATTTCCAGTGCACTGAAGATGATAACAGATAAGCAGAAAGCTACCAAAGAAGGAGGAATAGAAATAGCCACGAATATCATCCTGGTATCCTTGATCTGGAATGAGAGGATTTTATTTATTATTTATTTATTATTTCAAAATAAGTACATCCCGTGGAGACCTTGGCAAAAGCTGAAGGATGTATTGCTTCAGGAAATATCTGTCCAGTAATTAGGTAACAACTAATGTAATTGAGCAGAGACTTCATTAACTTCACATGCGAAGAATGCAGACTTGCAGAACCCTCCCGAAAACCATGAAACAACACATCATCAACAATAACAACTATAGCAAAAACAGCAACAACAGCAACCAAAATTCTTTACAAAAAGTTCTGATTTCCAGAACTGTCACATTATATTATTTAAAATTTCCATTTGTTAAAGTAAAAGAATGAGATAGGTCCAAGACACAGGAACACATTGCCATATATAAGGGAAAATAACAAAGAAAAAAATTTAAAAAAGAAAAAAAATTAAAAGTTGACAAAAACTATTTTCAAAGATGTAGAAACACGGGTCTTATTAGACCAATACTTCAACTCCATTAGTTCTCTGTTTGCTCAAAGAAATTTAAAAAATGTAAAAATGTTCAAAAAAGCATGAAAAGAATGTATCTCCAAATAAAGAATATTAATAAAAAGATATAAAAGAGTCATTGAAATAAACATAGATTGATATTATCCTATTCTAGGAATAGAATGAAATAAGGGTGGAAAAAATACACAGAACCTAAAGACCCCCTTGACACCATCAAGTGTACCAATAAACACATAATGAAAGACCCAGAAGGGCAAGAGTGAGGAAAAGAAACAGAATAATGTAATTGAAAAATGGTAACCAAAACTTTCCCAAATTTGACAAAAAGAAATATACTCAATCTCTAAATTAATCAGAACTCATAAAACTTATGGAAAACATCATGGCGGGATAAAGTTACTCAGTTCTAAAACGTCAAACAGACAAAGGCGGTTACATCAAAAGTGTGTCAATTTCTGTTTCTTGCCATGATGCAATAAATGGAGTTCTTACACCATAAACAAAAAACTTTAAGACACAATCAAGTGCATGTAATGACGATTTGCAGACAGTGAATATTGGCCACCAGGGATAACCTGATTACGTAACCTCAGAGAAAGGAACCTAACACACAAATGAGCACTACAGTGGACACAGATTTCTTTTTTTCTTTCTTTCTTTCTTTTTCGAGACAGAGTCCTGCTCTGTCGCCCAGGCTGGAGTGCAGTGATGTGCTCTCCGCTCACTGCAAACTCCGCCTCCCAGGTTCAAGCAATTCTCCTGCCTCAGCCTCCCGAGTAGCTGAGATTACAGGCACTCACCACCATGCCCAGCTAATTTTTTTTGTCCTTTTAATAGATACTGGGTTTCGCCATGTTGGTCAGGCTGGTCTTAAACTCCTGACCTCCGGAGATCTGCCCGCGTTAGCCTCCCAAAGTGCTGGGATTACAGGTGTGAGCCACTGCGCCCGGCCGACACAGATTTCTTTTTGGATGTAATTTTTGACCCAGACGGAGGTGGTGACCAAGAAAATTGTGAGCTTTTTACACAGCTCAGAACACAGACATGAGAAGTCAGAAAAACACAGATGGCTGAGACTCTCAGAGCAAGACACTGGAAAGCAGGCAGCTACACAGAGCAAGGTCCCTGCGCTCTGCATGAGGCCCCTTTGGATTTGGTTGAGCAAAACATGGCACCTTGCAAGGGGCTCTAATTTGATGAATAGACCTTCCCCTACTGGGAACTAAGATTCATATATTTTTTCTCTCCTGTTTTTTCACCACTATATCTACAAACCCCAGGACTCAGCCTAGCACAAAGAGCCAAGTAATACCATGTTTGTTGAATGCATATGTGAATTCACCTAAACAGAATTCTCAGTAAGAGAAAAAGATCTGAGGAAAATAAAGTGATTTTTATGGCTTTATGTGTATTTTGAGTTTAGGTTGTGAATTGATTCAAGGGGAGATATTAAATTAGAATGTTGACCTCCATGTTTAGAGAACAGGAGAGGAATATGAACTTGAGTGCTGGGAAAGGTGACCAGCAGGATGGACTGGGTCCCATGGGTTTATGCAGAGAACATGGAAAAGGATGAGCCTCCAGTTACTAAGTAATTGAACAAGATATATTTCAGGTAAACATTTATTTTATAATCTTCTGTTGGAACGGGCGATAACTGTGGATGTGACTGTTATTCACTGACTCTCCGAAAAAAGTATTGATTCAAGGCAAGAAAGATTGGAGAACTGTTTTATCTTGACACGCTTTTCATAAATATGATATATTCTTGCTAAAGCAGATACCATGTTCATCTCCAAGTTGGAAGGGTTATCTCATCTCCCCAAACATGCACCCCTTATAATATATTTTATCTGCTTTTATGGCATGTCCACTTTCTTGGTCACAGAGATTGTAAGCCTCAGAGTTTTAATTTGCTTCTCTTCTCTATACATATGGCACCTCCAGTTGGTCACTGAAGCTGGAGATTGAAATCCTCCACATCCCCCAGGTCTGTCCTCTGGTTCTATGGAGCTGTCCTATTCCATCAGACCTACCTACATTGCCCTTCCTTGTCTGAACCCTAACCTAAGTCCAGTCTCTATTCCATTAAAGCAGTCTGTAACAGAAGCCTGGCACTTCTTTCTCCTTTTTATTAAACAAGTATTTATTTCTGTTTTTTGTTGTTTGTTTGTTTGTTTGTTTGTTTTGAGACGGAGTCTCGTTCTGTCGCCCAGGCTGGAGTGCAGTGGCGCGATCTCGGCTCACTGCAAGCTCTGCCTCCCAGGTTCACACCATTCTCCTGCCTCAGCCTCCTGAGTAACTGGGACTATAGGTGCCCGCCACCACGCCTGTCTATTTTTTTTGTATTTTTAGTAGAGACAGGGTTTCACCGTGTTAGCCAGGATGGTCTTGATCTCCTGACCTTGTGATCCACCCACCTTGGCCTCCCAAAGTGCTGGGATTACACGCATGAGCCACTGCGCCTGGTGGAAATAAGTAGCTATTTCTACTGATAGATCTAGATCTAGACATTAATAGCTCCAAATCTGTAGAGGACAAAGTGCCTAGTTCTCAGGTGATAACCAACCCATATCTTCTGTCCTAGAATATCCAGCCCCAGATATCACCCCATTTTCTCCTCCCTGTTTCACTAAATATACATTCACCTACCAAGCCACTCGGTTTGCAGTAATTTGTCACAACAGGAACAGAAAAATATGTGGAAAAGAATGGAAGAGGAGTGTTGCTGTTAAAAAAAAATACTTAAAATATGGAAATAGTTTTGGAAGCAGACAAGATATAGAGGTTGGCAGAATTTTGGAAAGTGTGGTAGAAAAATCCTAGATTGTTTTGAACATGGTGTTAATAGAAATATGGATGCTAAAGATTTGGCTGGGATGGGCTCAGTGGGAAGTCAGAAGCATGGTAGAGAAAAGCTTCCTTCTTTCTTTCTTTCTTTCTTTCCTTCTTTTCCTTCCTTCCTTCCTTCCTTCCTTCCTTCCTTCCTTCCTTCCTTCCTTCCTTCCTTCCTTCCTTCCTTCCTTCCTTCCTTCCTTCCTTCTTTCCAGGGTCTTGCTCTGCTGCTTAGGTTGGATTGTAGTGGTTCAATCCTGGCTTACTGCAGCCTCCGCCTCCTGGTTTCAAGATATTTTTGTGCCTCAGCCTCCCGAGTAGCTGGGACTACAGGTGTGTGCCACTATGCCTGGCTAAGGTTCATATTTTTAGGAGAGATGGGGTTTCACCATGTTGTCCAGGCTGGTCTCGAACTCCTCACCTCAAGTGATCTGCCTGCCTCAGCCTCCCAAAGTGCTGGGATTACAGGCGTGAGCCACCGTGCCTGGTCTAGTTACATTTTTCTTAGCAAATACCTAATTCTACAGACACAGACTGGAAGTAGAAATACAGCCAGTAGCAGCACTTTAGGAGGCCAAGGAGGGCAGATCATGAGGTCAGGAGATCAAGACCATCGTGGCCTACATGGTGAAACCCTGTCTATACCAAAATACAAAAAGTTAGCCAGGCATAGTGGTGCATGCCTGTAGTCCAAGCTACGCAGGAGGCTGAGGCAGGGGAATCTCTTGAACCTGGGAGATGGAGGTTGCAGTGAGCCCAGATCGCACATTTGCACTCTAGCCTGGCGACAGAGCGAGACTCCATCTCAAAAAAAAAAACACAAAAAAACAAAAAAACAAAAACAAAAACAAAAAAACCCACAAAAGTAAAGAAAAGAAATACAGCCAGTAAAGGAGCTCCTGGTACACTGATGGGAGTTCACAGGGAATTAAGAGCACACTTCTGTGGGAAAATTGGAGGAAAGGGGATCATTGTTATTTGGTGGCAAACGGGTTGACTGGATTGTATCATGTAATTGTATGGAAAGCAGAATAGGTAAGCAGCAAACTTGGATATTTAGCTGAGAATATTTCCAAGCAAAGTATTAAAAGTGTCACCTCATTCATTCTTGCTGCTTACAGTAAAATTTTGTGATGAAAAATGTGAAGTAAGGGAGGAAGTCCTAAATGGAAAGAAACTAAGGCATGATAATTTAGGAGATTATTAGCATATTTTGCCAATTACTTGCTCATTCCCTCTTTTCTGGGAGACCCTAAAAGTAACTCATCCTTTACTGCTTTCCATCTGCTTCCTTCCTTGTCTAGAATATGGGTCTGGACCCTCCACAAGACAGGTAGAGAAGTCAGAGGGCCTTGTCCTGTGTAAGCATCCAAGCATCCACTCCTCCCACTAATGTTTCTAGAGAGCAAACTGGTGATACTTGCTCACCTGAAGCATACATATGGGTTGGAGGAAGACAGAACCTAGCACAGCTTAGCTCTGTGATGTTCACGGCTGGCTTCTAACTTCAGAGAGCTTCATTTCACTCCACTTTCTACAAAGATTGCTCATGCCCTCCTTCACTTGTGGTGAGGTTCAAATGATGCATTGGATTTGACATGTTTGCCATGAGCTGTAGAGTGCAAGGTGCTCACCCAGGGCTACATCTTCCAGCAGATGAGGCTCACAGTTAAATCACTGCTATGGTGTCCGTCAACTCAGGCACCCCTGTGTCTTTTCACAGAGCATTACCTGTTAACTCTTCACCCACCCACTGTGGAGCCCAGGCAGGAGGACAATGCCTCCCCATTAGCTGGGTCCTCTCTGGTTGTACCTGTGGGTCACACATACAAGTGATGGTTTGTACTGCTTCCTACTTGGCTGTACCCCCCAAAGCCAGGGCTGACACCCCTCACTGCACTTCCGTTCCATCCTGTTAGTCACAGGAGGCAGCTATTGGCTCATTACCCTTTGCAAGGAGTTCAAGCGTAGAAGTGGCCCATTTGATAAGAATATTTATATGGACTATCTTATATATCCTGTGAATCATGATACTTTTAAAGTCAACTCTAATACATCATGTCTATGTCCACTGAAATGATAATGATAAAAGGAAAAATGATATCTGGACACGCAGACTGAAAAGGATCCCAAAGATTCTGCACACAAGGCCCCTATTCTATGGGGACAGGTGGGAATTCAATGGTATTGCTGACATATAGAGTTTGCTTCACTCTGTGCCATTCTGAGGCATTTGTGACCTCAGAGTTGTGTTTTCTAAGAATTTACCATGTGTGGCAGCTGGACTTCAAGTTATACCTAAATATCTCTGTCTCCTAGTACTCACATCCCTGTACATATTGAAAAGGGATCACTAGTGCAATTGATAGGATATTGAGAAAACGACTGATGCCAGGCCATAGTACACTTTGAGTTTTGCGTTCTGCTCTGTCAGATCACTTGCTCTGGGGAAAGCCAGTTGCCAGTTGTGAGGACACTCAAGTAGTCCCACGAGGAGGTTCATGCAGCAAGAAGCTGAGGCCTCCTACCACCAGCTTTGTGGCTCAGTGAATGTGTAAGTTGATTCTATTGCCTCAGTAAAGCCTTCCTATGGCTATAGCCCCCGCTGAAATCCTATTTTCAACCTCATGAGCCTATCTGAGCCAGAGCCACCTTGCCAGACGGTTCCCAGGTTTCTGACCCACAGAAACTGTCAGATTGCACATCTTTGCAGTTTTAAGTTGCTAAGTTTTGTAGCATTTGAGGTGAAGTAATTGATACTGGATGCATCAAGAGAGGGGAATGGAGGTGGCAGAGTGGGTGGAACTAGGCCTGGAGGTCTGCTTTCAGTGAGATGTGACGGGACGGTGACAGACACCTCCCTGTTTCTGATTCCAGTGGATTGCCTTCTGGGCCTGGTCTTTTCCTTATACTCCATGACTTCATTGTTAATACCCTACAGGAATTCTGTATATGCTATGTCTTATCCATCTTCCTAGGGTAAATATTTAAATACAAATGAATCAAAGCACATGGGCCACTTTCTAATCTTCATTGTTCAAAATTGAATTCCTCAAATTGAGGGGCATAATTTTCTTTATTGTCTTTGGTGCTCGTCTGCCTGCATATATCAATGGTAGAAGCATGTAAACAGTCCCCTCTGCTCTTTTGTTTCACCCTGTGAGGACGAGAGAGAAGTCTTGGCCTTCAATGGAAAATGATCAAACTAGAAAGAGTAACACTTTTGAGCTCCTCAGCGAACGTGCCCTTGGAAAACCCCTTCACCTGGGCAGTAAAGGAAGAGGAAGAAAGAAAGAGCCTGAACTGGTAGGAAGTCCTACCTCAAAAACATCAGTCAGTCCTCACATGGATGGCCAGGGCACTAAGTAGAGCTAATTAAGTTAATTTCACATTCTCCACGACAGATGCCGTTGTCATCAGTAGGGACCTCTCCTCTCTTTTTCCATCCTCCCACCTGTTCTCTCTGTCCCTGACTTACCTACAGTGACCTTTATGGTTTCACCTTTTATATCCCTATGCGTGGTTCTCTGCTGGCCTGTGCTGATCTTTTCATAAATATTTTTGGAATAAGAAGACACATTTTTTTAAGCACCATGAAAGTCAACATCACATCCGTCTTTCAGGGTCCTGCTCCCAGACTCTTCTGACTTATGTGTTCACTGCGCTGGGCTGGCAGGGAAAGGTCATCTGCAGCAGAAAAAGCGACAAAATAGAGATACATAGTATGTCTTGCCCACAAAATCAGCCAACAGATGAGAGATCTAGGACTGTGAGAAGTTCTGCCGTTCCCCAGCACCTCACACTATTTCTCAATGTTTGTACATATCACTATATTTTCTAGAAGATGCATTCCATCTAGAAATACTGTTTGCTTTGTTTGTCCCCAAGCAGGACCCCACTCTCCACTCAGAGCCAGGTCACAGTTGCCTTCTTCCCTGGCCCCTGGAAGGAGCTGCTCAGGTCTTTGCTCCCAGAGCCCTCTGCATTTTCCCCTTACTGCAGCCTCCTCACAATGAACAGTTGTCATGTTTTTCATTTCTCCTGTTTCCTGTTAGTCTAGAAATCCCTCAATCAAAAAGGATGGTTATGAATATAAGTTGTCTGAGACAGAGCAGGGGTGTGGTCCATGGATGCTGCGGCCTGACAGGGAGCCAGCACTCAGGCCAACTCCACTCACATGATTCTGATTGAAAGACTGAATTGTGCAGCAGGGGGCAATCTGGGTCTTTCCAAGCTGTGAACAGTGGTGCCCGCATATCTGTTATCCCTGGGCAATGGAGCCTGCATTCACTGAGGTAGATACCACAGCTGTGTGTTCTCTGGGCTGGGTAGAGTCTCCTACTCACAGGTCTGTGGAAGGTACACGAGCTGCTTCCTCACTTACCCCTCCCATGGGACAAACGCTGAGTCTCACCCACCAGCCTACCAAGTCTAAAGAATCGTGCTCAGACTTCAGCTCTTCCTAGGGTGGAACAAAGATTACCAGGAGGATACACAAATTTGTGTGGACAGATCCTCCCCTTTCAGGCCCCTGGAGGAGATAAAAGAGGCCTGAGCCAAGCAGCTCCCTGTCTGGGGCCACAGGAGGTGGTGTCCACCATGGCCTGGACCCCTCCGCTCCTCATGTTCCTCTGTCATTGCTCAGGTGAGAACTGGTTTTAGGTGTCTAGGGTTAGCTCCTTAGCTTGTGTCAGCCCCTCTGGTTCAGATCCCCAAGACACAGATCTCTGGTTCCTGCCCCAGCCCCCACGAGTGTCTGTGCTTGCAGGTTCCCTCTCCCAGCCTTTGCTGACTCAGATGACTTCACTCTCTGCATCTCCGGGAGCATGAGCCAGACTTACCTGCATTCTGAGCAGTGGCTTCAGAGTTGGTAACTTTGCAATATAGTGGTCAGCTGAAGCCGGGCAGCCCTCCCAGGTGTCTCCTGAGATGCTACTCAGACTCAGATATCACTCAGGACCCTGGGGTTCCCATTCATTTCTCTGCATTTGATGATACATGGGCGAATGCAGGGATTCTGCACATCCCTGGACTGAAGCCTGAGGATGAGGCTATTACTGTTGTATGTGGCACAGCAGCTCCAAGACTCACACAGTACTCCAGACCCACTGGGAGATTACAGAAACCTCTTCTCTGATCTCCTGGCCTGGTGTAGTCACTTCTGCTGGTGGCTCTAATAAAGTTTATCTCACTGGGTGACTTATATTTTAGATTTTCAACCAGCCACCTGATTTTTTTTTTCAGACAAGTGATCTGAAAATGTGACTTTATTTTCTTCAATTCCACTTTTAGATTGATTCATGCTCATACCTTCTTATTTCTCTCTGGTTTTCACAGGCAGAAATCCCTTCCACAGAGACAAAAATTCTCTGAATGGAGACTTTGGAGGAGACCAAAAGAGACTGGTTCAGGCCATGCCCAGCTCAGAGTCTAGGAGTGACTCAGAGATGCTTCTGGTCCCAGAGCTTCCATCTAGGCATTGGATACAATGTCTAGATTGGATACTGGATGGAATTGCATTCTCTATATTAGCAATACACCATCACATATTTTGAAATAAAAAGAATACAATGTATAATAACTTCAATATAACATATTTAAGGGTAAATATTAAAAATGGAAAGTCTTAAACTGAAAACTATAAAATAATGCAAGAGTCATTATAAAAAAACCTTAAAATAAGTAATATTCCCTGTTTGTAGTTGGAAAACTTAATGTGATTAAAATTTTTATAATAACAATTCTTCCCAAAGTTATCTAAGGAATCATTGTAAGGTCTTCCAGTAAAAACAGGTTTGCAGGGAATGAGGAGATTAAAAAAATCTCAACAAAGAAATGGAAAATGTAACAGAAAACATCAATGAAACAACAGCCCTGGGAAAATCCTTCTCAACTGCCATGGGATCTAACTGTATTTAAGAAAGGGGTGAGTAGGGAGGCGCCTTCCAAATCCAGAAACACAGGTGTCATTTTGAGTGACCAAGGTCAGCCAAGGGAGGACAGCTTTAGTCAGAAGAGCACAGACCAGGAGCAGAACACACATCTCTGAGGCTGATGGGCAGAGTGTGGGTGCAACAGGCCTGGCACTGGGTGCTGCTGAGCCGATATTGTGCTGTCACCTGCACTGTGCACCTGGGGTGACATGGTTCTGGTTGTTCTTCACCCCAGGGAAGGACACTGTGACCTGTTGTCTGTTGGAGAATGAGGACTCAGAAGGCTCTTTACAGGAGTGGGCACCAGTGTGATATGAGGGTCCCTGATTGTCTTTCCAAAGGTTAGAAATGGAAGCTGCGTCTTTCATTTTTGTGTGGAGAACCCAAGATCCTTTTCTACATAATCAAGGGTTATTTCCAATAGCTGCATTGACCTGTCTCAGAAACAGTGTGGGTTTGTCTTACAGCAATGGTGATCACTATTTTGGCCTACCTAATGCTACCCATGTGTCTGTGTAATGTGGTCCACCTAATACTACACATATAAATGCCCATCTCAGGTCCTCATCTCTCCTTGGGATATAAATGTGTGTAAGGGATTTGAAGCAGCTCTGCTTGGGTCCTAAGGATCAGGGTTATGGGTGTCTCCATCCTTCCCTGGGTCTCCTCCTCCTCACTGTCCTGAAACAAGACCCAGACACAGGCTCCTGGGGCTCCTGCAGGCTTTCTTCCCTGCTCTTGCCAACTGCGGGTGGACCCTGCCCTGTGCTCACAGGTCTATGTCTCTCTCCCTGCTGGTCAATTGCCCTGCAGGGGCTTTTCTTTTTTCAAAAAGCAGGGATGTCAAAGCAGGGATGCGCCAATGCCCTTCAGTCATCATCATAAAAGAGTGACTGCCTTCCTGTGCCAGGCTCTGTGCCAGGAGCCGTGTGCCCCCATGTTCCCTTCCAGGGTCCTGCCCGAAGTCTGTGCTCACTCAGCCAGCCCCACCATCTGGAAGTAACAGTCCCCTCCTCCTGCACTGGCAAAAGCAGAAGAGTTGGGTGGACAGTGTAGCCTGCCCCACCAGCTCCCAGGAGAAGCTCTCTGTGTCTCTCTCATCCTGCGTGCCGGTTAATGACGATAAAACAATCCATCTACAACACTCAGCTTCATGCCTGTCTCTCTCTTATGCTCCATCCAGGCACACAGTCATCCCATGGCTTTTTTTCCCCTGGCATCTCTCACTTCCTTCCTCTTCCAGATCCCTGGGATCAGCCATCACCCCTCCTGACACCCCTTCTCCGGCTTGGCTGCCTTCAGCCAAGCTCCTGACAACCTCTTTGTTGAACCTGACACCAAAAGATGTGCTTCTAAAGTGTCAGTTTCATCTATTCTGCCCCCAGTTCACAACCTGAAACAACCTCCCATAGTGAATCAAGCCAAGCCCCTCACTCTGGAGCACAGAGACGTGCCATGACATGCTAAGGGGATGACAGAATACATCACCGATGAGAGGACTGAACAAGTGAAGTGTGAGTGGCAAGTCAGGTGAGGGCATTTTAATCCAATCTGGCATTTAAAATGTGTCTTCATTTCCAAAGTCCTATCTGTCCCTTATAATGTTGTGTGACTGCTAGTCCCAGAGCAGGACCCCACATCCCAGTGAGATCCAAGTCACAGTCGCCTCCTTCTCTGGTCCCTGTGGAATGAGCTGCTCAGGGCTTTGCTCCCAGAGCCCTCTGCATTCCCAACTTCCTACAGTCTCCTTTCATTGGATGGGGGTGATAGTTTGCACATGTCCTTCTAGTAATCCAAGAAAAACTTACTGAAAAAGTCTGTTTGTTCATATCAGTAATCAGGGGCTTGACCGGGGCATGGCCCATAAATGCCTCTAGACTGATACTCGCCAGGCTCCCAGACCAACACCACATATATGATTTCCACTGAGAGAATGAAGTCTGGACAGAGAGCAGCAGGGGACACTGTAGGTCTGCCCAGTGGGCAGCCACAGCTGTGCCAACCCCTCCCACCCCACAAATTCCCCAGGGTTGGGCAGTGGACCCTGCCCTTACTGAGCCTGACTCAGCAGCTGCATCCTCCCTGGGCGTGGTCCCAGCACCCACTTCCTCCCAGGTCTGGCCTGCCAGACTCCCCCCTCCAACAGACCCTAGGACTTGAATAAATACATAGGGTGAGGTAGAGGCAGGCAATGTGGGGGGCACATTTGCATCCATAACTCCTCCTCTGTGAGGCCAGTGGAGGGAATAAGAGGCCTGAGGCAGCCCACTCCCGCTCAGGACCTCAGGAGGACTGTGTTGACCATGGCCTGGGCCCCTCTCCTGCTGCTTCTCTCTCAATTCTCAGGTAGGGACAGGCCTCCTACGTCCAGGGCATGTTCCTCAGGCTTCACCAATCCCCTCTGGCTAAGATCTTACAATAACTTTATGCTGGTAGGTGACCCAACACCCGTGTGCATCTGTGTCCACAGGTTCCCTCTCCCAGCCTGTGCTGACTCAGCCGCCCTCCCTCTCTGCATCTCAGGGAGCATCAGCCAGACTCTCCTGCACCTTGAGCAGTGGCTTCAGTGCTGATCTCTACTGGATATACTGGTACCAGCATAAGCCAGGGAGCCCTCCCCGGTATCTCCTGAGCCTCTACCAAAATTCACTTCATGACCTGGGCTCCGGGGTCCCCAGGCGCGTCTCTGGATTGATGGAAGACTGGTCCAATAAAGGGCTCTTGCTCATATCTGATCTCCAGCCTGAGGATGAGGCTGACTATTACTGTATGATTGAGCACGGCAGAGCTTCTCACGCTGACACACGCAGGTGGGGAAGTGGGACAAAACCTCAGCCTGCTCAGAGTCTTGTTCTCTGATGATGTTTAAATCTTATAATAACTTACATAACTTGAGTGGGATGAGTGAGATATCCTGAGCTCACAGGAACTGTCGATGAAAAGAGTCGAGCTCTGTAAAATATTTGAAGAGATTTATTCCAAGCCAAATATCAGTGACCAATGGCCCACAACGCAGCCCTCAGGAGATCCTGAGAAGATGCACCTCAGGTGATCCGGCTGCAACTTGATTTTATACATTTTTTTTTTTTTTTTTTGAGACGGAGTCTTGCTCTGTCGCCCAGGCTGCAGTGTAGTGGCCGGATCTCAGCTCACTGCAAGCTCCGCCTCCCGGGTTTACGCCATTCTCCTGCCTCAGCCTCCCGAGTAGCTGGGACGACAGGCGCCCGCCATCTCGCCCGGCTAGTTTTTTGTATTTTTTAGTAGAGACGGGGTTTCACCGTGTTAGCCAGGATGGTCTCGATCTCCTGACCTCGTGATCCGCCCGTCTCGGCCTCCCAAAGTGCTGGGATTACAGGCTTGAGCCACCGCGCCCGGTGATTTTATACATTTTTAAGGAGACATGAGACGTCAATCAACACATGTGAGATGTAGGTTGGTTCAGTACAGGAAAGCAGGACAACTCAAATTGGGGGGATCCAAAGATTGCCTTTTTGATAATTGGTTAAAAGAGTTAAGTTATTGTCTAAAGACTTAGAACAAACGGAATGCCTCGGTTAAATTAAGGCATTGTAGTGACCAAGGTTTTATTGTGCAGAGGAAGCCTCCAGGTAGCAGGCTTCAGAGAGAATAGATTGTAAATGTTTCTTATCAGATGTAAAAAGTCTGTTCTCTCAGAAATTCCAAAAATGAGCAGGCATATCTGGCTCCCCCTTCCCATTATGGCCTAAACTTTCAGATTAACTTTGGAATGCCCTTGGCAAAGAGGAGGGGTCTGTTCACATGGATGGGAGTCTTAGAATTTCGTTTTTGGTTTACAATCCTGTAACACATCCTATGATTTGCTGCCCGGAGGTCATTAATGGCCTGGAAGAAATGATGTGTCAGCTGCAGTGCTGTCCACAGAAAGACTTACTCATTCTGCTGACCTGAATAGTGACATCAGAAAGATCCATCTGCCAACAGTCAGAATGCCCTTCCAGGAGGGTTGGGCAGTACCAGGGATGCTGGAAGACCTGGGATCTGAGGCAAGTAGGGGGCACTGTGGGATGGATCCTGAGATGACAGGGTTACCAGGCCACATTGGAAAACATTCCACTGGCTCTTACACACGTGGATAAGCAGGGACCTCCCTGAAGAGTGACTTTCCTGCCCCTGGGCTGCAGGACCCACATGAGCTCTGGGTTTTGGATAAAATAGAACAATTTCATTTATGAACATAGATGTGAAAACTCCTCAGCATATTCACAAGTAGATCCCATGCTGGACCTCTGACCACTAGGATTTAGGCTGAGGACAGGACATTTGTGAGGTCTGTGGGGAATAAGCATGAACTTTGGAGGGAGAGCAGGTATGAGAGGTGCTGAGCCATGTGTTAAATGCCCCAAGCAGGGAGAGAACCCTGGAGCTTCCAGTGCTGCTTCCCTGATTCCCTGTGGGAGAGAAAGATAAAGTTACTGGATACAATGCAATGGGGCTCATTAATGCTCTAGCAAAGAGCAGGCAGCATGCTTTAGCACAGCCTTCAGGAGAGAAAACGCAGCCCCAGGAAAGCTGTCAGAGACCAAGATGACTCATCAGTCACATTGCATTCGTAATGTATTTATGATGAAATATATGACAAATGCTTTACGCTTTTGTTCTTTTTAATTTTTTATTATCATGGGTACATAGCAGGTGTATATATTTATGGGGTTTATGAGATGTTTTGATGCAGGCGTGCAATGAGAAATAATTATATCATGGAGAACGGGGTATCCATGCCCTCAAGCATTTATCATTTGTGTTACAAAAGATCCAATTACACTCTTTCGATAATTAAAAAATGTGCAATTAAGCTATTATGACCATAGGTATCCTGTTGTGCTATCAAATGGTAGGTGTTATTCATTCTTTCTAACTATTTTTATACCCATTAACCATTCCCACATCACCCCCTAGTTGCTACTACCTTCCCAGCCTCTGTTAACCGTTATTCTACTTTCTATGTATGTGAGTTCAAATGTTTTGATTTTTAGATTCCATAAAAAAGAGAGAACATGTGATGTTTGCCTTTCTGGGCCTGGCTTATTACACTTAATACAATGATCTCCAGTTCCATCCCTCTTATTGCAAATGACAGACTCTTATTCTATTTTATGGCTGAATAGTACTTCATCATGTATATTTACCACATTTTTTTATGCATTCATCTGTTGATGGATACTTCGATTGCTTCCAAATCTTAGCTAAACAGTGCTGCAGCAAACATAGGAGTGCAGACATTTCTTTGATGTACTGATGTTCCTTATTTTGGATATCTATCCAGCAGTGAAATTGCTGGATCATATGGTAGCCCTGTTTTTAGTTGTTTTGAGGAACCTCCAAGTGGTCCTCCATAGTGGCTGTCACTAATTTACATTCCCAGCAGCAGTGTATGAGGATTCCCTTCTTTCCACATCCTTGTCAGCATTTGTTATTGTCTGTCTTTTAGATATGAGCCATTTTATCTAGGATGAGATAATATATCATTGTAGTTTTGATTTGCATTTCTCTGATGATTGATGATTTTGAGCACTTTTTTATACGACTTTGCCATTTGTATGTCTTCTTTTGAGAAACGTCTGTTTAAATCTTTTGCCCATCTCTTGACCAGATTATTAGATTTTTTCCTGTAGAGTTGTTTGAGCTCTTCCTATATGCTGGTTGTTAATCCCTTGTCAGACGGGGAGTTTGCAAATATTTTCTCCCACTCTGTGTGTTGCCTCTTCACTTCGCTGATTGTACCTTTTGCGGTGCAGAATCTTCTTAACTTGATATGATCCCATTTGTCCATTTTCGCTTTGGTTGCCTGTGCTTGTGGGGTATTGCTCAACAAATTTTTACCCAGACAAATGTCCTGGAGATTTTCCCCGAAGTTTTCTTGTAGTAGTTTCACAGTTTGAGGTCTTAGATTTAAGTCTTTAATCCATTTCTATTTGATTTTTGTGTGTGGTGAGAAATAGGGGTCTTTGCATATGGATATCCAGTTTTCCCAGCAGTGTTTAATAAGCAGACTGTCTTTTCCCCAGTGTACGTTCTTGACATTTTGTTGAAAGTGAGTTCACTGTAGACGTGTGGATTTATTTATGGGTTCTCTGTTTTGTTCCATTGGTCTAGGTGTCTGCTTTTATGCCAGTAACATGCTGTTTAGTTACTACAGATCTGAAGTGTAGTTTGAAGTTAGGTAATGTGATTTATCCATTTTTGTTCTTTTTGCTTAGGATAGCATTGGATATTTTAGGTGTTTTGATTCCTATTGGTCATATTTTTAAATCATAAACCTGACTAGTCTGTTATCTATTATTTTCTTTCACTGGGTTTTATGTTGCATGATGGAAGTTGTTATTTTTAGGGTTTAGGATATTTGTTACCCTTTCTGGATTTTATTTAAATTTCTGAATTAAACTTTAGATTATTATCTTTATCTAAAAATCACACACACACAAATACACACACAGGTAGACAGATATATTTTTTATTATTGGGCATAAAATACTTTAATATGAACCTCTGCATCTGATATGAGCTGAGTCCTGCATACCTAGATAATAAGGGAAGAAACAATAATGTACAAATTTTCTTAAACAAACTTACAGTTCAGAAATGACTGTCAAATTACATCTTACTTTGCATGGTGGTGAACATGTTTTTTCTAAAAAATTATACTATCAAAGGAAATGGATACATTTTATCTTCTGGCCCTCGTCCTACCTTCCCAGATCCCCTCTTCCCCCTTCCAGGTCCTTCTGCTTCACAGGCGTCTGATGAGTACAGGGTGTTTTTTCCTTTCCACGATGTTCACACTAACTTGTTGAGTCACAGCGCCATTTCTATTTCTGATTATGAGGTGCATGTTTTCTTAATTTGTTATTTTTGACACTTGGATAAATTCCATAAAATAATGGTAAAATTATGATTTTTATCCTTGAAATCTGCAGTTCCACTGGAGGTATTCCTTACTACTGATGTTTTCTTCGTGCAAGGAAGAGGCAGCCTCTCAGCTTGGCAGTACTGCTGTGTGTGTTAGAACCCCCATCCCTGGTCCCCCACTGCAGCTACTGAAGGTAGTTCCCAGAACTGAGTCAGTGAGAGACCCTGTACCTGGAGGCAGCTAGAGAGCCCTCCCCAGACACAGCGCTGTGGATTCCCATGGGGCTCTCTGTTGGAGGAAGGAGGGCCTGCTGCTCACCTACAAAGCAATAGCAATCCTTTCACTGGGGAGGGAATAAAATGCTCAAAAGAATGGGGTGAGATTTGCCATAAACCAGATCGTGTGGCAGGAGGCAGAACACACTCGTTTCATTCTTCAGTCCTCAGGCTTTCCAGAAAAAAATGTGGGGTTGAGGTCCCTAGGGGTGAAGCACTTGATCTGGGGTCCGTGATTGCTTCTTAGGCACCATCCTTGGGAACAAAGCTGACCTCCTCATTACATGGACTCAGCCAGATACTGTATATTATTATCACTGTACACTGGTTACGAGTAGTGACATATTCACAGCGATTTAAACCCAGGGGTAAGTGCAACTTTAAACACCTCTTTATGTGTGAAGAGGGCCTCAACTCTTAGAATCAGGAGAGAAAGTGAGAGGATGGCAATGGTCAACACCCTGAGGAGGAGTGATTCTCCTTGCCCCATTCTCCTGTCTGGGGATTCATTGCCAGGTGCTTCATCTAGTCTCTCTCAGGGTGTGTCCATGTCTCTAGTGTGACTCTTCCAAGTTTGTGCTTTCTCTCCTCTGTCTGCCTAGAGTAATAAAAGGAGGGACCTCTCCTCCAAAATACATGAACCCACAGTGACACTCAGAGACTGCCCATTGGCAGGAAGACTCTTCTTATTCAAGAGCACTAACAGACATGTCCTTATTCATTAATTCAATGATGGAGATCCAATAGCCTTTCTTTTATCATTGAAATGAGAATTTTACCTGGAAGTTTGCCAGAAATGAAATTCTTCCTCCTGGACCTACTGACAAAGAAACTTGAGTTGGTGTCCAGTAACATGTTTTTACAATTTCTCCAGAAGATTTTTAGGAACATCAATGTTGGGAAGCAACTACAGTTTTATTATTATGAAAGCATTACTGAAGATTTGTGTTTAAAATACAGTTCATATAGCAGTTTATGACTCAATTATTCGACATCTCCATTCAAAAATCCAAGAACACTGATATTTATATCAGTGCTAAAAAGTGTAACTTGACTTCAAACAATAGCCAGTAGTCGGTAAGAATACAGGCATAAGTTTGCTGAGAATACGATTTGTGGTTTATACGAATATTTCTGTTCCCAGAACAATCTCATGTAGACTGGCTTCTGGAATCTCTCCTGCGTCCTACTGAGCTGACTCTCCTGGAGCCTGGCCATAACGGTGCGGGACTGGAAGCTACACACTACAAGCACATGCTCTATGGCAGCCAGCACTAACCTGGGCAGATGACACAGAAACAATGTGTGATATTTCTGTTTGATTTATTTTCTTTCTTTCTCTATAGAAAGTGTTATTATAAAACTGTTATGTTGAAGGAACACAAAATTTGAAGGAAAGGAATCAAACATATATGTTAAATATTTATGTGTGTTTATACTGTTGATCTATAATATTTCTTGTATTTACTGTTCAACATTTCTATTTTATAAGCTTTTGTAAAATAAATAACATATTTTATACAAAAACTCTGACGTGTGCTAGTTGAAAGTACATGTGAAAGCCACCTAAATGCAATAACAGAATTTGAGGAGACTAAAATGTGTTGATTTGAGAGACAGTAAGAGTAATTTAGTACAAGTCCCCATCTGGCTCTGAAATCTAATCCTTTGCTGGTGTCCCTACACCTGAAAATCTGCAGGCTTTGCACCCACTGCAGACAGATGACATTGGGTTAAATTCAAGGATCTCCACTGAGGGTCACAATAGGCGGGTGTGGCACAATGCATTCTGGGAGGTATAGAACTGAGGGACAGGATGTGCCCAGTGGACACCGATCTATAATCAGCCCCAGCCACTGCACAGACTGGGTGTATGGTGTCCTCAGTGACTTCTGCTCCCATATAAATGAACAGTAGGAGATCCTAGGGTATTAGTGAATTACATATTCACTTCCAATGTCACACTCAAGATGAAGTCTCTACAATATTTGAAATTGAACTTGGACACCTTCAACTATTTTTGTTTCAAAAAATATTGCATTTACAAAAATACCCTAAACTATTTCTGAAGGTAATTGGAGTTTATTTTGCTTCCACAATAATACTAAACATAAATGATTAGCATATTATAAAGTGGTGGGTCTAGGCCTGGACAGCAGAAGGCACTTGGAGCCTATTCCTGAGGGGTCTAGGGGTGTTCGGAGCTGAGACCAGCCACTTCCCCTGTCTGGTGCTCTCTGTTCAGGGCTCACAGCTGTGATCTCCTCACCCCTGAACCGCTCACAGCAGCACTCATACTTATTCTCGTGACGCCGTCAGGCAGAAGAGTCTCATCCAGGGCTTAGGGTGGATCAGAAAGCTTGGGGTTCTCATTTGCATGAGGAGCTCCTCCCCACCTCAGAGTATAAAGAGAGAAAAGGAGAGAGTTGGGAAAAGCTTTACTTCAACTGTGGGGCAAAAAGGCAAGACTCAGGACAATCTCAAGAACGGCCTGGTCCCTTCTCCTGCTCCCTGCTTCATTCACTGCACAGATGACTGGACATGGGGCCACGGAAGGGGCCCTGGGAAGCCCATGGAGAGCTGCTTTCTCCTCTTATTGACAGACCCAGAATCACCATGTCTGTGTCTTTCCCACTTTTATGGCCTTGGGCCGCATCTGCGCTGACTCAGTCACCCTCAGTCCCTGGGGCTCTGGGCCAGCGGGCCACCATCTCCCGCACTGGAAGCAGCTCCACTTTGGTTGTTGGTATGATGTCCACTGGTTCCAGCAGCTCCAAGGAATGACCCCCAAACTCCTCATCTATGAAAACAATTGGGGAGCCCCGTGGGTCCCTGACAATTCTCTGGCTTCAAGTCTGGCAACTCCATCTTCCTGACCATCACTGTGCTACACCCTGAGGATGAGGTTGATTATTACCACCAGTTCTACAGAAACAGCCTGAGTGCTTTCACAGTGCCCCAGGTTGAAGAAAGTGAGACCAAAACACGCGGCGGTGTGCCCAGCCACGCAGCTCTCCCATGCACCCCTACTCTGCAGCTAAGTCAATGTGTTCTTTCACTAGTATGTCCTGAAACTGGGGCCTGAGAACTTCTTCAGGGTAATTTTTCTAGGGAATATGTCCTCACCCTCTCAATATCTGCCCCAAATTCACTCTGTGCACAATACCATGCGCTCTTTCTCAGAGGTAGCAGCTAGTCCGGAACGCCAGAGGCCAGATTCCCCGTGGTGGAGAACATATGGGTGAATCAGTCAGCTGGGGCTTCCACAGCAACACACCACAGACTGGAGTTTTCCCCAACAGATATTTATTTTCTCACTGTTCTGGAGTGTGAAGGACCAGATGAAGGTGCCACCCCGTTTGGTTTTCTCTTTGCCCTCTTTCCTTTGCTTCCAGATGGTTCCTTTCTCACTGTGTCCTCACATGGCCACCCCCAGGTCTGCGTGTGGTTTTTGTACAAATTTCTGACGAAGTCATTAGTCCTTTTGGATTAGAGACTCATTCTTATGACCTCATTGATTCCTAACTATCTTAGTGTCCAGATCTCCCAATACAGACACATTGGTAATTTAGTTATAACACAAAAAATCGGGGGTCCGGGCACGGTGGCTCACGCCTGTAATCCACTGGGGGGCCAGGCTCAGTGGCTCACGCCTGTAATTCCAGCACTTTGGGACGCTTAGGTGGGCAGATCACGAGGTCAGTAGATCACAACCATCCTGGCTAACATGGTGAAACCCCGTCTCTCCTAAAAATACAAAAAATTAGCTGGGCATGGTGGTACATGCCTGTAGTCCCAGCTACTTGGGAGGCTGAGGCAGGAGAATCGCTGGAACCCGGGAGACAGAGGTTGCAGTGAGGTAACATCACCCCACTGCACTCCAGTGTGGGTGACAGAGCAAGACTCCATCTTAAAAAAAAAAGGGTGGCTGGACACAATATAATTTGTAACAAAAGATCAGGGGTCCAGGAACCCAGAGTCCATCTGTGTTTGACACAGGACAGGTAATGCTGCAGAGGCTAACTGGTCACTCCATTCCTCTGAGTTCCTACTATGTGCCAGATTCTGGATGTGCTCTTGGTGCTCAGGGTACCATGTGGATAAGACAGGAAGGTCCCTGTCCTCCAGCAACTGATACTATTTAGGGGAAAACAGAGCACATCAGTAAACATATCCACAGGAATATGATATGTTTTAGGAAAATGAAGAGAGGTGAGTTTTGGAGAGGTGGGTGAGCAGACTTAGAGGAGTTGATGACAAAGATGCAGAGACCGATTAAGGTTGTAAAATTCACCCACTGCACATGAAGTGAACTAAGAGGAGGTGAGAGTCCAGGCAGGGCCAGATGAGGCTCTGGTTTAGACACAAACATTAGACTGTGGAGTCCTGGGCACGGGTAGAACACACAGGTGGTGAAAGGTCACGTCCGCATGGTTCAGAAGTGGGAGGTGCCGAGGAATGGAGTGTCAGGAGACAGGGACCACAGCTGGGCTCTCAGGACCTGTGACGGGTGTAGGTGAGCTGTAGCTAAGTGAGAAAACATTAAGGACCCTGTGTAGTTGATACAAGATTATTGACATCGTAAGTTTTCAATAAATACAATCAGCTGTGACAATACAGACAAATTGGTAATTCAGTTATAACATAAAAATTTGGGATGAACACAATATAATTTGTAACAAAGGATCAGGGATCTCCTTGGCTTCTTAATGGATCACCTGCCAAGGGACAAGGTGGGGGAATTTTTACAATGATGGGCACATTGCTGTTTACACAAGACAGAATTACCTTGTTGAATGTTTCATTCAAATGATATGTTAGGGAGGAGACCAACCGGATGAAAAAGCTTTGGGAATGAACATTTAATAGCACAGGATCTAAAATGCAGAAGAAAAGGGCCTTTGATGCAAACTTACTGAGTGGAGATGAGCTGGCTGATATCGTGCAGGTTAATAAAACCGGAAACTTCATCTGCCCCTCCGACAGAAATCTACACACTAACACAGTTTCACTATATGAAGCTTCCAGAGGATGATGTGCAGATTGTAGATGAGCTTCCTCTTACATTTTCCACCCAGTCATTTCTGTGGGAGGACTTATTTTCCCTCTTTCAGTTTTCTCCTGTGCTGCTCATGTCACACGCTCTAATTCAGGGCTCCAGCCCACCTTTCCTGCCAACACCAACGCTCTCTGTAGATGAAAACCCGCCAGTCAGCAGCCTCCTTGGTCTGACAGAGGTCATCTTCCTGGGTTTCTAGGACTCTGGTCCTGCCAAGATCCTCCTTTCTCAATCCTAACGCCGTGGTCCCTGGCAGCCTCTTCACCCGGACCTCATCGCTCATCTCTGTGTTCCTCCAGCTATACCCACGTCAGGAACTGCTCTTCATCTGCACTATAAATAAAGAATTATCCTCTCCACTCTTAAATTTTTGCTCTGATTATCTCCTCGTCTCTGAGCTCAGGCACCCCACCCCTCTCAGATCCCTGAGTGTGGCAGGGTCCCCTCTCCAGTCTCTGTACCGCCTCCAATGGTGAAGGGGACGCAGGGAGGTCCCTGCACGTATCACATCCTCATCTTTCCCCTCAGGGTCAGCTCCCTGAGGTAGGGACAAGACTGTTCCCTTCAGGCTCACAAACCCACTGTCAAAAAGCACCCAGCACATGGTAGGCACTCAATAAACCTTTACCAAATGCAGACCTGCCTCTCAGCACACTGGACACATTGCAGTGAGCGCAGGATGGGGCTAAACTGGGAGTGTCAGCTGTCAACCTGCTCTTTTCTCTGTCCTCAGCCTGAGAGCTGAGGGGGCACCCATCAGGGAGAGCACCCAGGGGCAGGGAGGGGACCCAGGCAGCCTCATCCTCTGTGTGAGACACTGCTGAGACTATGGGATCCCTGTCCATTCAGGTGGGAAGAAAAGGGAAACAGAATTCAGTAGGAACTTCTATGCATCCACACAGAGGAGGCAATGACAAGAAAACACAGGATGTAAGCATAGTGGTAATAATGCCTTTCTGCCTAATATTAAATAAAACTTGATATTACCTGTATTCTGTAAACAATAACTGTTTACAAAACTGACTGTAAATGATGCTTTTTAAAAAACACAGCTTTCGAAGAAAAGAAACCTCAAACAATGACACCCCTGAATTGCAAACCTAAGGTGGGGCACACATTTATTTCCAGTTCCATGTATGGCCTGGATTTATTTACAAGACCATATTGTGTGTCACTATTCCATTTTACATGGTATATTTAAAATCTTACAGTACTGCAACTGCCTAGAAATCTACTCATCGATATAAATATCATTGTGATAATCCTGCTGTCCTTCTCCACCCCTGCATAACCCCCAGCAAAAATTCATTATGAATTCACAGAATGTAATATCAGAACTGTTGTAGCCACATACACAGTTTGTTTCATTTTATGTTTTGATAGAGAAAATAATCTTTTTGTTTAAGCTTGGTTTTTAAAAATATATTGCATACCAAATGTCATTACAAATCAGAGATTAATAATGCCTCTTATGTTTATACTACTCCCACAGCACTCATTACTGAATGTAAAGCATGTTTATATTTTCTTTCTTCTTCTTTCTTTCTTTTTTTTCTTTTTTTTTTCTTTTGAGACAGGGACCCACTCTATCGCCCAGGCTGGAGTGCAATGGCACAATCTGCTCATTGTAACCTCTACCTCCCAAGTTTAATTGATTCTCCTGCCTCAGCATCCTGAGTAACTGGCATTACAGGCACCTGCCACCTTGCCCAGCTAATTTGTGTATTTTTAGTAGAGATGAGGTTTCACCATGTTGGCCAGGCTGGTCTCGAACTCCTGACCTCAAGTGATCTGCCTGCCTCAGCCTCCCAAAGTGCTGGGATTACAGGCTTGAGCCACCTGCCTGGCTCCATATATATATTTTCTAAACATCCTACTTGGAGTGGCTGATCCTACCAGCTACCATGTTTCCGCCTCACCTGGGATCAAACACTGATGGACACAATTGGTAATTTTAACTCTACAGTCTTCAAATATTGAGCAAATTTGCCATTTTTGCTATTCAATAAAAATGCTGGAGAGTTATGTGCCATGCCACTGACTCTGTTCAGTGCTTGGAGGACAGATTCCTAGGAGTGAGTAGTTGACCACGGCATCTGAATAGCTATTGCCCCAAGTCTGTGGAAATTAGAGAACAAAATTTTACCGGAATAGCCCTCTAGAAATGCCCCCCAGAGATTCTCCCCATACCCTCACCACCCTTAGAGAAGAGAGCTCCTCTTCTCCTCAGCGCTGCAGGGTCCACAGAGGAAGAAGAGCTCTGGCCAGCAGGGAGGAGCCACCAGACGGCACCAGAAGAAAGGACCTGGTGTCTCCCATGGCCAGAGAAGTGAGTCCATGGGAACCAATTGCTGCTCTGGACTTGACTGGATCTAAGAGGACTTGGTACAGAGTCACCACCTCAGTCCTCACCTAGGAACACCCAAAGAGCCCTGGACAGATTCACCCTTAAGAAGACCAGTAAAGCATGAACTGCCCTGAGATAATGAGAAGGTCACAAAAAGGGCCTGCCTGGCCTGGTGCTGAGCCTGGGGGCAGTGATCAGAGCAGGGGGAATGCACAGCTGGCTCTGGGCACCTCTGGTCATCCTGTCACAGGAGAGTGTGTCTGGATCTGGGCACCTGGGGACATGAAGGGCTCGTTACCGAGTGATCTAGGGGTGATCAGAGCTGTGATCAGCCAGCTGCCTGCATGGTGCCCTCTGCTCAGCGATCACAGCAGTGAGCTCCTCATGCCCAGGAACACACAGTTCCACCCCTGCCCGTCTCCCTGATATCCACAAGAGGGGCCTGATCCAAGGCCGGCGTGGCATCAGAAGGCTAGGGACTCTAATTTGCATGGATGGACCCTCATTGTCAGAGAATGAAGAGGGGAAGGGAGAGATTTGGGGAAGCTCTGCCTCAGTTGTGAGCACAGAAGGAAGGCAGGACTCAGGACAAGCTCCAGCATGGCCTGGTGTCCTCTGCTCCTCACCCTCCTTGCACACTGCACAGGCGACAAGATACAAGGCCATGACTAAAGCCCTAGGAAGCCCATGGGGCCTGCTCTCTCCTTTCGTCTCTCGACCCAGAATCACCATGCCTGTGTCCCACTTCCAGGATCCTGAGCTCAGTCTGTGCTGACTCAGCCACCCTCAGTGTCTTGGGCCACAGGGCCGAGGCTCACTATCTCCTGCATTGGAAGCAGCTCCTACATTGGCACTGGCTATAATGTAAACTGTTGGCAGTGGCTCCCAAGAACTGATCCCAGACTCCTCAGGCGTAGTGATAAGAACTGGGCCTCCTGGGCATCTGACCAATTCTCTGGCTCCAAGTCCGGCAACTCGGCTTCCCTGGCCACCACTGGCCTCTGGACTGAGGACGAGACTGAGTATCACTGCCAGTTCCACGGCAGCAGCGTGAGTGCTTGTACAGTGCTCCAGGCTTGCAGGGAAGTGAGAGAAAAACCCCCTTCCTCCTTTCCCAGATGAGTGAGTGCCTAGCAGCTACTGCACAGGCCTGGCCTGTGGCTTTTGCTGCTGTTGCTTCCCCAGTGGGCCCAGGCGCATCAATGGCCCCACCTGGGAATAGATGCTTCTCCTCCCCTCCATCCTCAGAGTCACCCACAGCAGCCCCTTTCTAGGAAAAGGGCCTCCAGAAAACAGAATGTCCTGTACCCTGCAACTTGGGACACAGGGTCTCTGCTCTAAAGTCCAGGGACTGGAGTGACAAATCCAGCAGTGAAATCTCAGGTCTACGTCTGATGGGGAACCCGCATCTCCATCATCCTTTTGCTATTTCCAGGAGTTTTCAAAGCAATGTCTTCCTCTCACTGGTCCTCAGTGTGTATTCCTGTTCTTTTTATTTCAGCCTATTTTTTTTTCTTTGTTCTTTTCTTTCTTTCTTTTTTTTTTTTTTCTCACTCTGTCGCCCAGGCTGGAGTGCAGTGGCATGATCTCAGCTCACTACAAGCTCCACCTCCCACGTTCACACCATTCTCCTGCCTCAGCCTCCCGAGTAGCTGGTACTATAGGTGCCTGCCACCATGCCCGGCTAACTTTTTGTATTTTATTAGAGATGGGGTTTCACTATGTTGGCCAGGATGGTCTCGATCTCCTGACCTCGTGATCTGCCTGCCTCTGCCTCCCAAAGTGCTGAGATTACAGGCATGAGCCACCGTGACCAGCCTGTTTCAGCCTATTTTTTACGTGTCTTTTTATTGAGGAATAATTAACATAAAATAAACTCCCGATATTTAAAGTGGCCAATTTTGTGTGTTTTAAGATATTTATACACCCTTGGATAATCACCACAATGAATTAGTGATTCCATCACAAGATATCAGTGACTGGTTCCGGGGAACCCTCTCTAATATCTCTTGAAATTCTACTTGGACTCAAGTAAGAAACAGGGCTCTGGGGCTCCCAGCCACATCTTGGGATCTAAAGATGCGTCGGCCTTTGCAAGGATTTTGCACATCGCTGTGCTGCAGCCTGAGAATGGGTCTGTTTCAGGGTCTGCACAGGGCAGTGGATTTGACAGCAGCTCTGAGGCTTACCCAGTGCTCTAGGCGCATGGGAAAGTGAGACACAAATCTTCCCTCTGCTCTCTGGGCTTGGGGCAGTCATCCCGGCTGGTGGCTCTGACAAATCTAGCTCAGAATGTAACTTCTGTTGTGAACACCTGATTTTCCTTGGACAAATAGTTCTGACAATATCTTATTTCAGTTCAACTAGTATAATCCATTGCTCATACTTCTCATTCCATTCTTGCTTTCGCAATCAGTGGACCCTGTCCTGTGCCCACTGTTCTCTGCATCTCTCCCTGTTGGTCCAGCCTCCTGCAAAGGTTCAGCTCCCAGAAGAGACTCCTACATCCACTGCCCTGGAAGAAGCAACACTATGAGTAGAATGGCAAGATTTTGTCACATCAGCACTGGGGATATCTCACCATTACTCTGGGCCTGTTGAAGCAATCACATACTCTCTGAACCTCAGTTTTCAGTTTTGGCTCCATGTAACCCTACCTCAGCAGCTCTTGCTTTCAACATGGGGATGAGCTGAAGAAGAGGTTTGTAAATGACAAGTGTCAGTCACTCTTCACCATGCAGGGGTGGCTGTGTCCTTCTGTGTCAGGCTTTGTGCCAGCAGGGTTGTGCCCCGCAAGCCCTTCCAAGGTCCTCCATGCAGTCCGTGTTCCCTCAGCTGGCCACATTGTCTGGAAGTTAAGGTCACCTCCTCATGCACTGGAACAAGCAGCAGAGTCAAGTGGACAGTGTGGCCTGACACCACCAGCTCCTACGGGAGCCCCAGATGGTAATGCCTGCTGGTCTCCAGCCTGCAGGGTTCTGGTTTCGGGCTCTTGCTCTAGGTTTGGTCACTTGGGCTCCTGCAATACTCTGGGATCCTGTGTGAGGACAAGGGTGATGATCACTGTTCAGGATGTGGAAAGAGCCTCGTGTGTTAACCCAGGACACCTGCCCCATGGGGACACGAGGCACAGGCCTTCCATCTGATCCCACAGCCTGGCCTATAGACTCACTTTCATTTTGTGTGACTGTCACCTGACTCAGGACATTCCTGCAGTCATTCTTTCCTCCAGGACTGAGGGACTGAGGCCATTCCCTGGGTCTGTGGCCTCCTATCCAGTCGACCTATACACTGGGTTTTTAGGATAAAACATCCCCAGCCCGGGCATTGCCACACAGGCAGGCAGCTCAGAAAGAAAATACTCTTGGTGATTCCAGATGTCTGGGCACATAGACTTGGTGTGTGTTTGTGTCCATGACTAAGGTCATATTTGGGGTTAGGAGTGAGAGTGGTCACCATATGGTCCAGGAAGAATGTGCTGAGGTTTCTGTTGTCAAAGATAAAACTTGTCCACCTTCCTGCCCTTCCCTGTACCTGAGGCAGCCTCCTGAAGCCTGCTGGTTTCTGAGACTCTCCATAAATGGAGAGGAAACATCCCGTAGAATGGATGACTGGGACAAAAAGACAAGACAGGACGAGGGTACAGATGTCAGCAAGGGCTAAACAGCAAGTATGCACTTGCTTATGCCAAAGAATACTGAAATAGCTTTGAGGGTAATTCAGTGTCCTTGAGGATTAAAAACAAATTGGAGATGGAGGGCTTCAAACCCCCATTAGGTCCTTGTGCAAACAGATGCTGAATTCCGAACCACATTAAGAGGCTAAAAAGATGAGGCAAAATCTCTCTGAACGACAGGTGGAGGGGATTTCTGCAGTTTCTTGGTGCTTAAGAGACAGGGACCGGCCAGGCACTCACCTGAAAACTCCTGCAGGGTCACAGCACAGGGAAGGGAATGTGTTGGATACATAAGATGACTTTGATGTTGAAAACACCAGCTCCACCACCGATAATGGTTTTCACCATTCATACTTAGGTGCATACACAACCTCTAGCAACCATAATTACCACAAAGGACAGGCGTTGTGTAAACTTTTATGAGGTTCTATGTTATAAAATAATTACACAAAATGTATAAATAATGTGAGCACTAATAAGGTGAGGTTATATGTTGCAATATCTAGGATTCCTATTAAACTTACAGAATGTAAAACTAAATAGGCACTAATGTAAAATGATACAGTAGAAACACTTACTTGATTCATGAAAAATAAAAAGTGAGAAAAAAGAAATAAAGCAACAAAGCCCAACTAAAATAAAGAGAAAGGTGAACTCAGACACAATATTCAGCAATTATATTCATTGTAAATGTTTTGATGATCCAGATAAAAATACATTTCCTTAAAATAAAGTTACTTGTGTGTTAAACTTTAAAGGATGCTAAAAATGCACTATGCAAACATTTACCTGTAGAAAGCTCTTGTGGTTATCTTGTTATCAGACCAAATAATTTTAATGAAAATTATGTACATCAGGAAATGTGGGACATTTTATGTGTATAAAATGAAATATTCAACAAGAACACATAACAATTATAAAATATACATCAGCCCATTCGTGGTGGCTCACACCTGTAATCCCAGCACTTTGGGAGGCCAGGGGCGGGTGGATTACTTGAGCTCAGGAGTTCTAGACCAGCCTGGGCAGCATGGCAAAACTTCAACTCTAAAAAGCACAGAAAAAACAATTAGCCAGGCATGGTGGCATATGTGCCTATAGTCCCAGATACTTGGGAGCCTGAGGTAGGAGGATCCCTTGAGCCTGAGAGGTGGAGGTTGCAGTGAGCCAAGACAATGCCACTGCACTCCTGCCAGGGTGACAGAGTGAGATAATGTCTCAAACAACAACAACAACAACAACAACAACAACAACAACAACAAAAATGCCCACCCACAAAAAAACCCAAAAAACACGTCCCTAATAATATAATTTATATAAAACATAAATTAGCAGGACTAAGGAAAAGAATCAATTCACAATTATAGTTATAAATAATGGCATACACATTGTTATTAACTGAGTGAATCGGCAGAAAAAAAATTGCACATAACGATATGTGAACAACCTGTTTAACCAAATTGACCACTGACACCAGGACCCCAAACCTGAAGAGTAGTTGGCTAATAAATATGTATTACTGAAAAGATTGAATAAGTGCAAGAAGAAATAAAGGAGGCATTCATTATTTCTACCTGATTTTATGCTTCTCCTCTCTGTCCTGTGAGCAGGGGGCACTCCCGTGTCTATTCCTAGTCCCATTCTTATCCCCTCCTCTCTCTCCCCAAGACTGAGCTGCATTCTGTAGGGTGGTTCCCATTCCCCTGGAGCAAATGACTGAGGCGAGGAGCCCTGCCTTCCAGTGCTGCTGTTTCCATCGTGCTCTGGTTTGAATGTCTCCTTTCCAAAAGGATTTATACTTAATTGCCCGTGTGATAGTATTAAGAGGTGGGCCTTCAAAGGGTGACATTGTCTTGAATATGGAGACCTCATGGTTGGGATTAGGGCCCTTACACAAAGGCTGGAGGTAGCAGTGTGCTGTGTCTCTCTTCTTTCCACCATCTGCCATGTGAGGACACAGAAAGAAGACACCTATCAGATGACAATGCCTTGATCCTGAACTTGTCAGCCTCAAAAATTGTGAGAAACCTGGGCGTGGTGACTCATGCCTGTAATCCCAGCATTTTGGGAGGCAGAGACAGATGGATCACGAGGTCAGGAGATCGAGACCATCCTGGCTAGCACGGTGAAACCCCATCTCTACTAAAAATACAAAAAATTAGCCGGGCATGGTGGTGGGTGCCTGTAGTCCCAGCTACTCGGGAGGCTGAGTCAGGAGAATTGCTAGAACCCAGGAGGTGGAGGTTGCAGTGAGCCGAGAACACGCCACTGCACTCCAGCCTGGTGACAGAGCAAGACTCTGTCAACAAAACAAAACAAAACAGTGAGAAAATGAATATCTGTTCTCTATTAACTACCCAGTCTGTGGATTTTGTTGTAGTAGCACAAAGTGGACTAAAACATGTCTGTGTCCTTCAGACCTTGATTTTACAAAAAGAATATAAAACAAATTTGCTTCTCTTCATATTGCGCTCTCTCTCCCTCGCTCTCTCTCATCCTGCAATAACAGCAAATGAAGACAAAAACCACCCAATCAACGCAACTGCAACCATCAGCCTCATCCCCACTCCTCCCTCACTTTGTGTCAAGGGCCACAGTCACCTGGGGGTTCTTCCTCCTGAGCCTCCTCCAGCTCCCAGGGACCAGCCCTCAGCCCTCCTGACACATCCTCACCCGCTCTGCTGCCTTCAGGCTCTTTGTTGAACGTGGCACCGAAGATGCCTTTCTAAAGCATCTGTCTCATCCATCCTGTCTCCTGTTTACAACCCCAGATAATGAACCAATCCATTCCCTGTGGAAGGAGCTGCTCAGGCCTCTGCTCCCAGAGCCTTCTGCATTCTCCCCTCACTGCAGCCTCCTCACATTGGATGGTCCTCGTATTCCTTACATGCCCTTCTTCTAGTAACTCGGAAGTCCTTATAGAAAAACTCTTTATTAATATCAGTAACTCAGGACAGAGTGAGTGTGTGACCCATGGATGCTGTGGACCTACGGGGACCAGGCTCTCAGGTGACTCCACTCACGATTGCCACTGAGAGACTGCAGTCTAACCAGTGAGCAGCAGGGGGCACTGTGGGCCTGTCTCAGGGTCTGCACAGAGGGAACCCACAGCTGTGCCACCCACCAGACTCCTCAGGGCAACGCCTTCTGCCCACAGAACTGTGGAAGGTCCCAGCAGCTGCTTCCTCCCTGGTCCTTCCCATGGGGCCAACTCTGAGGCTTACACGTTAGTCCTTTCCGTACCAAGAAGCGAGCTCAGACTGCAGTTGCTTCTCGGGGTGGGGCCGAGGTCACCAGGAAGACAAACAAATGTGTGGGAACAGCCCCTCCTCTGTCAGGCCAGTGAAGAAGATAAAAGCAGCCTCAGGTGACAGAGCTGAGACTGGCGTGTCAACTGTGTCCACCATGGTCTGGACATCTCTTCTCCTTGTGCTTCTCTCCCACTGCACAGATGAGTCAGTTTTCCGGGACCTAGGGCAGCCCCCAGCCTGTGTCAGCATCTCTGGCTTTGAGTCCCAGGGAGCTTAACACTTAACAGCTCCATCATCCAAGTGTGTCTGTGTTTGCAGGTTCTCTCTCCCAGTCTGTGCTGACTCAGCCACCCTCCCTCTCTGCATCCCTGGAAGCATTAGCCAGACTCACCTGCACCCTGAGCAGTGGCATCAGTGTTGGTGGAAAAATTGTATACTGGTACCAGCAGAAGCCAGGGAGCAATCCCCGGTATCTCCTGAGCTACTACTCAGAGTCAAATAAGCACCAGGGCTCTGGAGTCCCCAGCCGCTTCTCTGGATCCAAAGATGCCTCAACTAACTCAGGGATTCTGCACGTCTCTGGGCTGCAGCCTGAGGATGAGGCTGACTATTATTGTAAGATATGGCATGACAGCATTAATGCTTACACAGTGCTCCAGACCCACAGGGAAGTGAGAAAAAAACCCTCTCTCCACTCTCCCAGCCTGGCACCTTCACCCTGCTGGTGGCTCTGATGAAGCCGAGGTCACGAGGTGACTTTTGCTGTTACATCTTCAACCAACACCTAATTTTCTTCAAACCAGTAGATCTCAAAATGTTCTAACTTTTTATTCAGTTCAACTTTTAGATTGCTATTATATACTTTATCATCATGTTTTCAGAGACAAAAATTATTTGATTAGAGATTAAAAAATTGGTTGGGAGCGGTGGCTCATGCCTGTAATTCCAGCACTTTGGGAGACCAAGGAGGGCAGATCCCTTGAGGTCAGGAGTTTGAGACCAGCCTGGGCCACAGGACGCAGAAACCACAGGACTGTGCAGCACAGAGAGTGAGCCTCAACATAAGCTAAAAGCCATGGTTAATGATAAATTATCAACATTTATCTATTCATACTGGATTACACAATTTTATCAAGTGTACAAATGGATGCATTATGTGAAAACAGGGAGTCTCTGGAAGGGCGGGATGGGGGAAATGTATGGGAGCTCTGTACCTACTGCTCAGTTTTTTCTTTACACCTAAAACTGCTATGAAAACAAAGTATAATTTAAAAAGAGCTGAAGAGAAAAATAATTATTGGATTCCAAAAGTATGTATATGATAGTTTTTAAACCAAAAGTAGGGGTTTATGTTTAAATAAACTGTAAAAATTACAGAAAAATATCAGACTAATAAATATTAATAAACACATAGGGAAGAAATTTGTGGACAACTTATCAGAGCAGTAACAGAATAGGAAATCACAGTTACTCAGTGAAAAGGTATCACCGAGGATTCATAGGAAACATTTCCAAATGGGCAACAACCGCCATCACAACAAACTAACCCAAATGAAAGAAATCGACAACCCACACAGGGGAAATACAAATGCGTAATATGTATATGTGTTGATTTCTATGTGAAAACAAAGAAATGAAAATAAAAGCTATGGAGAGAAGCAGTGGAGTGAGCTGAGCTGGGATGGGAGGGGTGGGGGCATCCCAGGCAGAGGGAACAGCAGGTGCAAAGCCCTGGAGGCTAGAGTAGGCTGGGATTTGTGAGGGCAGCACGTACATGAGAACTTGACCAAAAATGCAAACTCCACCCCCAAAATAGCCTCCCGCTGGCCACTATTCAGGCCTAAATATATGGGCAAAGTGGGCAGCTGTCAGAAAAGGTGACCCCAAAAGTGCACCACGTTGGGAATTCTGAGGTGTTTGAGAAAGTTGTGCATGAAGGGTGAGGTGGACTCTAGTGGGGAATGTCCTCTTCCCACCTGGACTCCTCTGTCCTTTTCATGGCACATTGTCAGCTTCTAAAGAGCCAGTGGTTTGGGTGCACATTTAGGTTCAAGTGCCTTTTACCTCAAGCCTTAACCTCTTCCCAAAGAGTCGAATGAGCCGTTCTGTTTAAGTAACTTACATTTGTTGTGAAATCTTTGTTATCACTTCAAAAACCCTGCTTCTTCCAAACCAAGTAATCCCAAGGCATCTATGAAGTCCCTCCTGGAGAAGATAGAAGGGTGTCTTCTGTTTCTGTGTGGTCCAATATTCCAGGACCCCTAACCAGGGTGATCCAAGGTGCTCAGCACCCACGTTCCTCAGGCGGGTCACAGGCCCTGGAGGGATTGTGGCTGTGGGCCCAGCAGATGGCGCTGTGGGCTGTTCTGAGTAGGAGGGTTTTGGTGTAGCCAAGCTTTAGAGGCCTAAGATGTTGTACGAGTGAGTTTTCATCTGGCAGAATTATAAATATTTTCCTAACTAAAAAAAAAAAAACCAAAGCTTTAACAACTCTGCCTTAATGACTCTGTCTTTGCATGCTGTCATCGGTCACTGAACAGGAGCTGAGAGGGAAGAGATAAAGAACAGGAGACCCATGTGGGGGAGGGTTCCTGTGGGTGTGGGAGTGAGGGTGGGTGGGAATTTGGTCAAACAGGGCTAATCCACAAGAGTGGAGTCTCCTGTGAGACTTTCAGAATGAGCAGGAGTGAGGTAGGTGGAGGGGGAGGGTCGGAACATCTCATCAGAAGTGAGAATCTACAGGGGAGACGTTGGTCATTCCAGTCAATGAGAAAAGTGACTTTGACCTGAACCTAAGGTCACTGGATCAGGGAAGGGGCCAGGAGGAGCTTCTTGAAGGGAGACTGTGAGCTTGAGAGGCAGGCTGAGGCAGATCAGCATGATGACCCCCTGAGAAAGGCACACAGAGTCACTGAAGGACTGTGAGGTGGCAGGGACAAGCTCACATGGGCCTTTGGTCAGTGACTCTCCAGCTGCAATGAGAACGAAATGGAGAAGATCCGGGACAGGGAAAGAGGCTGGGGGTGCTGGTGCCATCCTGGCGAGATGGTGGTGCATGGGTCTAGGTTAGTTAGAGTGGAGATGAAGAGCAGAAAGCAGCTTTGTGATATCTTTATGTCACAGGATACATTAGACATGAAGAGGGCTTGGACTTTGTGCATGAACGATATAGATGCTTCTAGGCTGACTCTCATGTTTCTGACTGAGAATTCGGATAGTGACTATAGTCCAAAGAAACAGAAAACTTTGAAATCATATTTTATTTTGTTTTTAACTCACAAATTAGGAAGGTAGATATTTGTATGTTTTTGCTTTATTTGCTCAATGATTTTTTTAATAGTTAAAAAAATTACTTAGAAACTACTAGGTGTCTATATTCTCTAGGGTTTTGTCTCCTATCCTGATGATATCTTTTTTCTTTCTCTGGGTTCAGGAGTCACTTCCCAGGTTGTGGTGACACAGGAACTTTCACTGTCCACACCTCCTAGAGGGACAGTGACATTCACCTATGGCTCCAAAATTGGGGCTGTCGTCTGGGCATCTCATGACAGCTGGGTCCAATAGAACATCTGTGACTGTCTTCGGGGTCAATGGTGGACACAAGCAATCAGGTCCTGGGACCCCTGGGTTCCCTGCATAAAGAAAAAGTCACCCTGATTATAATGGGGACAGAACAAAATGAGGCCCAGTTTTACATGCTTGGTGGCATCTGCAACGTCAGTACACGGACAAATACAAGTGGGAAGCTAGACTTTAACACCTTGGATCAAGCCTCAGTCCTGTGCTTCCAACACACATTTTTTGTTTCTGAAGGCTGGTTTCCAGCTACTGTAGACTCAGGTCATTTGTTCTTCAGGCCCCCAGTGGATCACCACAAGCACTTTTTCTATCAACCATGGCAGTCATTTTGGATTAAAGGTGCACTTCCTCCTACTTAAGTTATAGGTAACACTGTGGCATATTTGGTGAACTTCAATTAAAAAGACTAAGGTAGAGGAGACAGAGATATGAAGCTTCAGAAACATTTAAGCAGATGGAAAGCAGGCTACAGGATAATTCATTTCCAATATTTTAATCTGAAATTAAAATATTTGAATTTGAAATTAAATACATACAAAGGGAAATTATCTCATTTCTCCTGATACTGACAAAGTAAAAAAAAAAGGAAAAAACCCAATAAAACAAAAGCAAGTACTATTTCAGATATATTGACAAAACTCTAGAAAGTCTTATAATATAATATCCAGAATACCTAGGATACAGTAAAAAATTAACTTTCCATGTGAAGAACCAGAAGAACACAACTTAAATAAGAAAAGACAATTGACAGACACCAGTACTGAAACAGTATAGGAGCTGACGTTATGTAACTGAGATTATTTAAGCAGCAATTACACAGTCCCTTCAGTGAGCAATTTTAGACATTATTTTTTGAAGTTTTATTTTAGGCTCAGGGGTACATGTCCAGGTATGTTACCTATGTGACCCATAGGTTAACTTGGGTCACAAGGAACATTCTTGAAACGAGTGGAAGAGAAGCAAATCCCAGAAAAGAAAAAGAAGTCATAAAAACAAACCAAATTAAAATTAGAGAACTGAAAAATGCAATAAATGGAATTAGAAACAATAGTTTGGAGGGACTCTGGAACAGGTAACAGTGAAATTAAAATTCAAGCATTAGAGGAATTATTTACCGTAGAGAGGTACAAACAATAGTCACCTCAGCCCAGCAGGGGGCGCTGTGGATCTTCTCAGAGGTGAGCAAGGCGGAAATGAACTCCCAGGGTTCTCATTTATGGCTCCTGGGCCCATAGTCAGTGGCCTGAGTTGGGGGTTAGGGCAGGTGCTTTCTACCAAAGGGCAAATTCAGAGCTCCCAACAGCCCAGATTCCCCGACAGAGCGACTGCTCCCTGGCTGAGCACTCAGAACCCATGGAGCTGGTGGTTTTGGTAAAGAATCCATATTTGCGTAATGCCTCATCCAATCACACATCTTCACCCAGGGAGCTGATGAAGAGTTAGAGGAGCAGTCCAAGAGTCCAGCAGTGGCTGAGGGTCCTGGGGATCTTTGGAAAGTCCACACCATGGCCTGGATGCTTCTCCTCCACCTCCGCTTTCTCCTCACTCTCTGCCCGGGTTCATGGAGATTTCAGACAGGCCTTTGGAGGGATCCCTCTGCTTCTCTTCCTCATTCCTAACATGTACCTGTTTTTGTTTCTTGGTTCAGTTCTCAGGCTGTGGTGACTCAGGAGCCCTCACTGACTGTGTCCCAAAGAGAGACAGTCATTCTCATGTATGGCTCCTGCACCATGGCTGTCATCAAAGGTCACTAACCACACTGGATCCATACTGGATCTTGATCAAGCCCTCAGGACACTGATGTATAACACAGATAACAAACACCCCTGGATGCCCACTTGAGTCTCAGGCTCCCTCCTGGGAGAAAAGCTGCCCTGACCCCTCAGGGGCCCAGCCTGAGGATGAGGCTGAGTATACTGCAGGCTACACCACAGTGGTCCTTAGCACAGTGAGAGACCCAGATGGGGAAACAGGACATGAACGAGCTTTTGGCTGATCCTGGGTACAAACATGAATGTGGGATATCAGGATCACATGGCCAGACACCTGAAATCTCAGGGACACCTAAATTTTAACTATCCATAGAGAGAAAGGTGGGTGGAAGGTGTAAATTGATTCCTGTATCTGTTTGAATTTTAGAGTGGAAAATATTTGTGAATGATTTGGGAGACGTGGGTTCCCAAAAAGAAGAATTTAGTTATTTTACATCCCAAAAAGAACAGTAATCGTTGGATCAACTCCAAAGACTAAGGCCAAACACATTTCATCCAGAAAGAAGCATCTCCAAAGATTTTGTTGCTGCTGGTTTTTGCCAATTAAAAGCAAAGGGAGGAAACTTGCTTTTGTATATTAATAAAGTTTATTTTATGTTCTAATTTAATACAAGTGCATTTCATATTTTTAAGTATTAAAAACTATAAAAATTTTTAGGAGAGACTCTCTTCTCTAATGTCATGTAAAAAATATTCACCTGGGAAAATATGTTGAAGATCTAACCCTTAGTACTTCTGAATGTGACCTCATTTTGAAAATAGTGTTATTGCTTGTATAATTATTAGGATGAAGCTATCCTAGAGTCAGGTGGCCTCCTGATTCAATGTGCCTGGTGTCCTTATAAGATGATGGTAGTGAGGAGGTTGGAAGATGCACAGAGAATGTCACGTGAAGATGAAGGCAGAGATTGAACTTACACAGCTGCAGGACAAGGAACACTAAAGATTATTGGCAAATCACCAGCAGCTAGGAAGATGGAAGAAGGATCTCCCCTCAGGTGTATGAGGGATCATGGCCATTACTATGAATTTTGGGAGGCTAGCCTCCAGAACTGTGAGACAATACATTTGTGTTATCTTAAATCCCCCTGTGTATAATACATTGTGACAGCAATTCTAGGAAACTGACACACCAAACAATCAATTACACAATATTTTGAATTTGATTGTACTTCTTTTATCTTGGCAATCAATTTTTCTATGAGTGTGATCATATCTTTGCTCATATCTCTAACCTTATAAATATGCTTGTAATTTAAGGTTAATGTAAGAAATCCTCTGTCTTAAAAATCTGTAAGTACACGAGGACTGCTTAATATTATTAACATTATGACATCTAGTGCAAAATTGTAGCTTTTACATAATTCCACTTGTTTACTAGTATCAAGATGTGAAGGTGGGAAGATCACCTTGTTACTAACAAAACACTCCTGGTCATCTCTGTGAATTTGCTGGACATAATGCAAATTATGGGAGAGGCTCTACTTTCTTTAAGAAATAAAGAGAAATGAAAGCAAACACACCTCCAATCTCCTCTTGACCCACCCACCATCCCTGCTGGCTCCGGCCCAATCTCCGCACCGGTGTGGCTTACAAAGTGTGGACTTCCTCACCCTCTCTTCTTCCCCATCTCTGGTTTGCAACTTATTTCCTCAGTTTTCCTGTTTCTCTCCCTTTCATTCCACTTCTCTCCTCTTCTGTGACGTCCTCAGACAATCACCAAAATCTTTCTAGAAGAAAATCCATGGGCATTTTCTATCTTTCCTTGAAAGTCATCACTCACATTCCCTCTTCTTTCTTGAACCTCTCTAATCCCTTACTACAAAAGATGCCCGAGGCCACTGCTTCTCTTTTCCATCCCCTCGAGTAGCTTCTTGTTCTTCCCCGTTTCTCTCCCCAGTTACCAGAGCATCCAGTGAAGCACTCAGTCAGGTTAAAGGATCCTCCCAAGTGCTCACCCTGGTCCCTATGTGTGATCTCCTGAAGAATCAAGTAGGGAGACAGAAACATGGCTTCATGAGTTCATGGGGAAGTGGGTGCGTGGCTGAACTACTGTCCCTGTTCTCAGCAAATGTACTTTTTATTTTATGCATAGTTTGTATATGAGACAGCCTTCCCCTGGGGACTCTTTATAAAATGGAGAGAATTGTGTGTCTTGTTCCCACAGAGGAGGCCCAAATAGAAAACTAAAGGCTGAGATAAGGTGGGAGGCTGCCGTGGGGAGGGGTCTCACCCCGCCCTCGGTCAGGGAATCAGCAGTGGTCAGGCGCTGGTGGGGGCACAAGCCTCTGTCAGGACCCCCTGGTATCTGGTCACAGACATAACGGGCTTTGGCCTGGGCAGCAGGGGGAGCTGTGTAGCCGGTCACTGAGGGCTCTGTGGGGCTGGAAGCCAAGAAAAGAAACACCTGACCTTGGTCTGTACTCAGGACTCACTGGGGCCAGCAGCTGGGTCTTCTCTGGGTCCCTGCGGTGCCTCAGACAAGGCCTAGCCTAGGCTGACCCCTCCCAGAAATGACACCCAGCCACAGAGGCTGCAGGTAGGCTTAGGGAAACGTAAGATTGGGCACGGGAATAGGAGCACATTTGCATGCAGGACCCCTCCCTCTCTTTTGATGCTGGAGGGTGGATAAGAGAGACCTGCAGTGTGGCTGCCTCAGCAGAGCCCTGAGGAGTCTGCACCATGGCCTGGACCCCAATCCTCCTCCTCCTCCTCACTCTCCTCCTTCACTGCACAGGTCAGGAGGACCCTCAGCATCCTCATGCCCCAGCTCACTGACACCACCTCCCAAACTCATACCAGAAATGCTGTTCCCTCTTGTCCTTCCTTCAGGCCATAATGAGTGTCTCTGTTTTCAGGGTCTCTCTCCCAGCCTGTGCTGACTCAGTCGCCCTCTGCCTCTGCCTCCCTGGGAGCCTCGGTCAAGCTCACCTGCACTCTGAGCAGTGGGCACAGCAGCTACACCATCGCATGGCATCAGCAGCAGCAAGGGAAGGCCCCTCGGTACTTGATGTGGCTTAAAAGTGATGGCAGCCACAGCAAGGGGGACGGGATCCCTGATCGCTTCTCAGGCTCCAGCTCCGGGGCTGAGCGCTACCTCACCATCTCCAACCTCCAGTCTGAGGATGAGGCTGATTATTACTGTCAGACCTGGGATACTGGCATTCACACAGTGACACAGGCAGATGAGGAAGTGCGACAAAATCCTCAGCCTGTTTAGGGTCTTGTTCTGTGACAATTTTCAATTTTAAGACATTTCTCATATGTATAAAATCTACTTGGAAGCATCCTCTGGTTTAAAACAATTCTACTCTCAATTTCCCATTCAATGTTTCTGAAGTCTCAGAAAAAGTAAAAACAAAAACATAAACCTCCTGATGACGTTGAGATGTTGCCTGCTTGTCTACGCATGCTGATACTGAAGCCTGTGAAGCTCATCTTTTCTCTTGAGAGAAAGAAGAAAAAAAAAAAAGCCTTCCCTAGAGCGAATCCTGCTCAGAGCCCAAACACCGAGCCAGCAGGTGAACAGGCCCCTATAGCATGAACTCTGTTCTTCAAGGAATCAAAGAAGAGACCTCCCCTTCCCACGCCACGTGCCTGTAGTCAGGGCTGCCTGATGCTCCCTGTGCCCTGGGACAAGGCACTGGTGTGTGAAATGCCAGGGAGGTCATAGGCCTGGGAGAAATGCCAGGCATAGAGCTGGCCTGATTCACTTGCAGGTTCTTTTACCTGTTAAACTGTCAGAATAGAAAGGGTTTGGGTGTGGGGGAAACTATGAAACTGGGGCCAGAAAACTCCTTTGTGGGCTGTGAGAGGGTGTCATGGAGGCTTCACCATTGGTGGGAAAATGGTGAGTGAGCGCCTACGAAGTTGAGGGAAGTAGGTCTCATGAAAGTGGCTTCCCTCCAGCTCATTCCACTCAGGAACATGAGGACCCCCATGGGTGGATTTTCCTGAGCTCACAAACACTGACTTGTGTTCTCTTCTCTCCTACCCCATTGGAGCTTTTCAACAATCTTGGCGGTGTGGTGGAATCTGTGGGACATCAGGGAGCAGAAACTCCTCAACCTGTGCAAGTGAATCTCCCTGTGTGAAGCTCTTGATATGCCCAGATCCAGAGGTCACCTTCTGCCGCATAGGGGACAGCAGAGAAGTTAAGGGTTACCATGGAAACTAGCCCCAATGGCTGCGGAGAAACCCTGAATTTGTGAACTAGGACTGGAGTGGGGACCTTCAGGGGTCTCAGCCTGATTCTCTTTCGTCAACTTGGCATCCTTGACCACTTCTGGCTTCAGACGGAGGGTCAGGATCGCTATTACTTTCCTGTCCCCTGGCTGAATTCCCATGGGAACAAAACACCTCTGCCATCCTGGGAATCACATTTGGATACAAACCCTCCAAAATGATTAAGACCTGGAGTCCCTGACTTACTTGATCAGGAATCCTGGCCTTCAGGACAACTTGTCCAGATCACTCACACTGTCTCCCCTGACACCATCATAGTGACTGGGAGTGGACTGTCACATTGGTTGGCTAATGCATGGCCTGTCCCTGGGGCTGCAGCTGGGGTTAGTCATATGCTAACCGCATGGCTGGGTGATTTGTGGTCCTGACAGGAGAGGAAAACAACAGAAGGTTTGCCTAAGTGGCCCAGTGTGTGCGTCACTATGCCCCACACCTGCATCCTTAACTCATGATGAGTGTTGTGCTGTGGATGCTGGGACGTGGGAAGGGATACAGGCCAGGCTATTTCCATCCCAGAAAGTTACATTTCTGGCTTCATGACCTTTCCAATATTCCTTCCTCAGCAACCAGGTCAAGACACAGCCACTCCCATTTACAAAACATCAATTTGAAATTCAGGCAGTCTCAGGAAACAAGGGAAAAAATACCCTTGTGATGGTCTTCTCATCCCAGAGGGGAAAGAAAGGAAAAGAAGTTCAAGGAATTACAGGAGCGGCCACTGCCCACTATTGTCTGGGCACCTGCCCTCCACCTGCCCCTCCCTCAGGTGAAGACCAGGCTCAGAGGCCAGCACCTGCTCCTCTTCCTCTGTTCACATGCTCCACATAGGCGCTCTTCCTCCTCCCATTCTAAGACGACTGCTCCGCAGGTCACCTCTGTGTCACTGCCAAGAGTCCTGGTCACAGGGATCTGGGTCGGTGTCAGCCTGACTGTGATTCAGCTGGGTGACTGCCCCTTCAGGACACAAATCCAATTACTGGAGCCCTGAGTGGACTCTCCTGGATTTCCCACACCCTGAACTCCCATTCTCAGTGTCCTTCTAGAAATTTCTGCCTCTCCCCAATAATGTCATGTTACATTCTCAGACCTGCAGCCATTTATGTTCCCAGTTTCTACACTGTCTCCTGTCTCATGTTCTCATCCCATTTCATGGCTCATTTTCTACTAATCATCCAATGACTCCAAATATTCATCTACAGTTCACTGTCACAATGGAGGGTGTTCTAGGATAACACAGGGTCAGCAAAGAAAAGTTTTACTGCCTCTTGGGTCACTCCAGGATCCAAGAAAAAAAATCCCTGAGCTGAAAAGTTTCACTCCTCAGGCACAGCAGTGTAAAAAGTTTGGGTAGAGGTCTTCTGGGGCATTTTCTAAATAACCTTCAAAAGGCTCAGAGTGTAATTTTCAAACATTTAAATATATGACTCTCATGCAAATAAAGCATGAATATACAACAAATATTTTATTCAATACATATATTACTGCAGAGAACAGTTACATGAAGAGTAATTTTCATTTTTTAAAAAATTAGTACACCGGGATAGAACTTTTGATGCAATTTTTTTCCTTTGGCAATAAATGTTAAATCCTTCATTAAACTGTAACTTTGTTTAGGGTGCTTTTCTCTATATATGTTGTATGTAAAATATAGCCTGTAGAAGATAAATGTTGTTTAATGTACAAACATTTAGCATTACATAGAAAATATAGATTTAATCTAATTATCTAGCCAAGCAATTAACCAACTAAACATGTTCCCTTCATTAAGTGACTTGGAGAGGGGCATTCTGGGAAGAAAAAGGAGGTGGCTTCTGCTTTTGCCTGTGTGTCTGATTGGAGCCTTCCCCCAGCACTCTGCAGCCTCCAGCTCCTCTGGGCTTAGGCTGAGGCCCCCAGATCAAGTCCTTGGCAAGTGTCAATACCTAAATCTGCCAAATAAACACAACTGGAATCCTTAAGGAGCCTCAGAAATAGATGCAGAAGGGCTCAGTGCATTGCAGTGCCCAGAAGTCTCCTCTGGCTCTGGAGAGTTGACCTCAGATTCTAATATCTCTGGGAGACAAAAAAAGAAGGAGCGCTGAGTTGTATTTGCTGGTCCATGCTGAAGGTGTTGTCTGTGGATAGATTGTCTATAAATGCCCCACCGAAGTGACTGAACCTGAGCACTCCGCTAGGAGAACTTCAGGAGACTGGGCTCCCAGACAATGAGTCTCATGCAGACGAAAGGAGATGTTTCCAAATCTCCAAGAGGAAAAAGCAGGATCCCATGAGTCAGGAAGACAGAAGGAGCAGAAGGTCTGATGACACAGGGGTAGAACTGAGAACCCGCCTCCTCCACCCACCCTCAGGAGAATCCAGTCATGGGACCTGCAGAGGAAAAATTAGCACCCACCTAGAATTCTTCAATTTCTCTCATATTAATCTTTTTTTCTTTCTAGTGCCACCATCAAACTTGCCTATGTCTTTCAGTTAAAATAAATGATGTCTAAAAAGCACACACATTATATAGGTTTAGTAGATTTCACCTTGATGTTACAGAAGACAGCTTTCTGAATGTAATAATACTAGCTATGTTTATAATCAACACTGGAAATGAATAGGGGAAATATGAGTCACGGATAATTTGCCTGTTGAGTCATCCCAGCAGAGCACAACATTGAAATTCCTTCTGTGTGTGTGTGTGTGTGTGTGTGTGTGTGTGAGAGAGAGAGAGAGAGAGAGAGAGAGAGAGAGAGAGAGAGAGAATTTTGGCATACATACAAAAACATATATGTACAGATTGAGCTTAAAAGATGTTACCAGTAAGGACCAATTTCAGTAGCAACATCAGCTGAAGCCACCCATGGTTTAAGAAGAAATATATGGCCACCTAACCCTACACAGAGAAAACCTTGACCATGAGTGAGGTGCTGATGGTGACAATAGGGAGAGAGCACTGTGATGAGACTGTCCCTAAGGAGGATCTCAGAGCTATGTGCCTGTCCACACCTACTGAGCACATCATAGCTTTATAGAAGATGTGATTCAGCCAGATGGGTCAAACCACCAGCACTTAACAAATTATACCATGGCAGTCATTTTCCAGGGGCCATACATAAATAACACTGTCAGTCCTCCCAAATTTCCTAACAAGAATGGTATTACAATTACTTCTGCTCTAGAGATGAAGAGACAAACCAGTGGAGACCTGGATCCTGCCAATGGCCCTTGTTGGGGGTTCAGAGCTGAATCCTAAACATCCACCTGGACTCAAGCCTTGCACCCTTGCCCCTGTGTGGTGCTGTCCTCTGTGCTGTGACTTTGACTACTGGGGACCCACATCCTTAGGGCTTTGTGTCTCCTGATGTTGTGGTCACAGCGGGGGTGAAAATGTGTAGGGTGTTATCCGAGTTGAGAGTAATCTATGAAAGTTGAAGGGGAGAGGAGGATTCTGTGCCTGGGGTCTCCCTATTATCCTCATTTGTGTCAGCAGCCTGAGTTCTGTCTTCCTTGAAAGGGTCTGTAGCTGGGAGTGAGGCTTCCTAGCAGGAGTCAGGGATCACAGGCGAGAATCCCTGGTGGGAAGCTTCACAGCAAAGTGGGAGGGAGATACAAATGCGTGAGGTAAAAAATGGATTTGTGTGAAGGGTTATTTACTTAGTCCCTCTCATTCTTCTCATCAAATAATTTTTTAAAAATTTAAGATAAATTTTGAAGACAAGTGGTCACCATTTCTGTATTAAATATCTATTCTACAAATGTGTGTGTATACACACACCCTGACACCAACACAAAATGAAGGATACTATCTTAATATTGTAATAATGTCCACTCATAAGTAATGAAAACACACACACAACCCTAATGTTGAAATAGTAGCACCATTTCCTTTTTAATTGGAAAAAGAATAGTGATTATGGCTCATACAGATGTTGGGTAACATATTTTTTTCTAAAAATACGAGAAGTAACACAAAGGATAAAACACATTAAGTTCAAATTTATGTGTGTATATAAATATATATTTATATATTTTTATCTTATATATACATATATGCATGCATATATAATATATCTTATATTACATACACATGTATACATATACATATATACATTCTATGGTTATCTACCAAGGAGAAAAGATCTTATTCTGATTTTATTTACCATGAATAAGAAATTTGTAAGAAGCAGAAAAACTGTATAAAATACATTATCTTATATATTTTCAAAAATTATCTTAAAATATAGTCTTTTATAATGCTGACACAAGATGAGAAATAGCTTCATAGTTACATGCTCATCATCAAGTATGCAGTATATCTAAGGAAATCACTTTAAAACTTATCGTTTAATATAAATAATGATGGCAATCGTGTTTTTTTCAATAAGACACTAAAATAATTTCAACATTGAGTAGATGAGGTTGCACAAATGTTCTATTTACATTTCCATGTTTAATTGTGTACTTTCTTGAGAAGATTCTTGGGTGGATATAAGCAAAGGTGGCTGTGCAGACCCTGGACTCTTGTCTGGCACTTCTGTCCAGCCCATTATTAAAGGCCCATCCAATCTAATGAGTGGCCCATCATAATTTTCTGACTGGAGTGCCCTCCATGGGCAGGGCCCCCTCCCCCCAGGCAGGAGGATGGCATTACCTCTTGCACATGGTGCAAAGTGTACCAGGGCCACCAGGGGCTGCTGTGGCCCTTCCTCTGAGATACCTGGTGAGGAAACAGCTTCCAATGGTGCATCTGGCTCCTCAGGTGGGACCCTCAGCTCAGAATTCCCTGGGCCTAGGGTTTTTCCCTACCAAGTGCTTGGGGACCACACATCAAAAGTTCACCAGACTCAAGATCCCCACCAAGAAACTCCAAGGCAGAGAGTCCTGATTCATGGCTCAGTGAGGGGTGGTGGGGAAGTCGGAGGGGTGGAAAATAATTTGAATGAACGGATCATGCTTCCATCAGATGGAAAAGATAAGAGAGATGTGGGCATCTCTGTCTCAGAAGATGGGCTCAGGAAGCAGAGCTTTGGGGCACCTGCACTATGATCCCTCTCCTCCTGCTCTCCTCTCTCAGTACACAGGTATCCGAATCTGCGTTCAGGGAAGGGTCCACAGATACAGGGAATGTTATCTCCTTGGGGGCCCAAGCTGGGTTGTGGGCTGGCCCTCAAGCTCTCCACCTCTGTGACTCTATGCCCTTCACTTCAGGGTCCTGGACAAAGTCTGTTGGCCCCGCAGTCCTCAGAGTCAGAGTCTCTGGCAGGAGGTCACCACCTCTTGCTCTAGGAGCTGCAACATTCTTGGATCCTGTGATGTGTGCTGCTCTTACCGAATGCTTTCCCTAACATTCTGCTTCTTGGAAATATTAAGGCTTCAGCAATTCCACATTATTCCCTGGCTCCTGTTCAGGCAACATGGCCTCTCTATCTCTGGCGTCAAGCTGTAAAACAAGGCTTATCATTACTGTCACACATATGACCAGGAGCTCAATATACACACAATGCTATGTGTCCGTGACAGAATAAGACACAAACCATCTTCCAGTTCCTCTGACCCACCCTTCCTGGTGATTGCTGTCCCTTAGTCACTAGCACCTGAGCATCTGAGGGCCTTCCATGGGTCTGAAGATCCAACAGTGCTCCCTCCTTTGATCCCATCCTGGCTTTAGACTGAGCCACTCCTAATAAACACGCTGTTCCTGCTCATATCCACACAGGCAAGAGCTCCTTGTAGAAAGCACAGAATCATTCCTGAGAGATAATGGTGGGGGCACAGGAAGGCTGACCCAGCCCTGTCAGAAAGGACCTAGGGAATGCCTGTGAGCAGGTTCAGCACCCTCAGGTCTCTCATGTGTCTCCAGTTACTGGACCAGGAACTCAGGTGTGATCAACTCTCTTTTCTCACCTGTCCCTCTCCCTTTTACTATTTACTCCTAAAACCCTAGCAGAGGAGTACTCTGGGAACATGGCTGTGGGTTGGAGACCTTTCCGCTGAACTATTTTTATTCTAAACAGTAGAGTACAAATAATGTAGATTAACCAAAAATATAAAAAATGTATTTAAATGATGTCACAATAAATGTATATAGGAAGAAATGATAAATAATGTTAAAAAACACAAAATAGCAATACCCATGAATATATACTATGTTCATAGATTATATTAATCAATATTGTAAAGATTACAGTGTCTTAGGACAAATCCATCAAATTAAAGTAAGTGTAATTAAAATTTCAGTAATATTTTAGGAATATGTCTAACCTACTTTAACATTTATGTGAGAAAATTGAAGTAAAAATTTGTATGATTATTTGTGAAAAAATATAATACTGGAAGGGATACCAGATACTGAGATATTTTACCAAGAAATAATGATTAAAATTATGCACGATTGAGATCTTGACAATTTATATATTTCTCTTAAAAATTACAGTACTTGAACTTGATAGTTTTTTAATGTAATCTTGGTAATATGGCTCCCTGTGTTCATAAAATTAAGTAGGATATGTAATTTATACTTTTATAACATAAAACTTAAGCATTTAAAATTTAAGTGAGAAAAGTAAAAGTTTAAAGTCTTCAGTTGGAAAAAACAGAAATGCAATTTTTACTTCAAATGAGAAACTTTTTCTTAGATAAATTATCAAAGTCAAATCATAAAAGAAAATTTAAAGTATTTGGTTGAAATTATGTGAAGATTTTTATTCAAATAGGCGCACGATGGGTAAAAAGACAGAATGATACGGAAACATTATCAAGGACAAAGTATTGCTATTTGTAATTCAGAAGACAACTTTGCCATGAGTGAAGTCAGTGAAAAAGGAAACTCCATAAAAATGTTCACAGAACAAAAATAAGCCGTTCACAGGTGGCAAAATGGGAGTGGATGAATGTGGCATCAAAATATATTCAATTTTAACAGAGATAAGGAGAAGGGAATACAATTTTGGAGGAAAAATTGTGGAATGAGCCAAGCATGTCAATGTGTGGGGTGCTTTCCAGGCCTTGCAAAAAGCAAAGAGCTTAAGAAAAGAGCAAGAAAAGAGTGAGAAGCCCTCTTATACAGAAACCAGAAAGTTTAGAGTGTTAGAAATGGAGCCAGAATGATAAAATAGAGAGGGGAAGAGGTAAATAATGTGGGTTTTGGAGTGACCTGCGATAACTGTGGACTTATTTCCGAGTGAGGTATGCAGCTATTGAGGGTGGGAAAGCTGTTAGATAATATTGCAAATTTAAAATAAAAAATAAAATAAGATGCCAGTGAGATTGTGGGGAATCCCGGTCTCACAGCAGGTTGTATTAATAAGTTCACATTTTAAACAAAGACCCTCAGCACAAAGATACATTAAGTGGGAGAGCATCTGTCTTGCACCAAGTCCACTCTGTACAGAGACACCAGGAAATATTTATGAAAAGGTCTTTCCTTTGAGAAAAGTATTGAAAACAAGTTAGGTGTTAAGCACAAGGGGAATTTATAACCCGCACATAGTAGGTAAAATACTAACTAGTTGGAAGTAATGAAATAAAAGCATTATTATTATGAGTTCAAAAAGCAAAAAATAAAATACTACTAAAAAAGCAAAGAGCTAAAGAAATGTTATTTATTTAAAAATACAAACATACTATAAATTTTTTCAAGTTTATATAATAAGCTATTCTGAAGATAAACTGGAAGCATGTTATATACATTTAAGCGAGAAGCCTCTGGAAGAGATGGAGACATATATGAAGGTTAAAGAAAATAATTTAAAACAGGCCAGGCTGGGTGACTCATGCTTGTAATCCCAGCACTTTGGGAGGCTGAAACAGGCAGGTCACTTGAGGCCAGAAGCTTGAGACCAGCCCGGCCAACATGGCAAAACCGCATCTCTACTAAAAATGCGAAAAATTAGCCGGGTGTGGTGGCATGCACCTGTAACCCCATTGCAAAGTAAACAAGTGGGTTGACATAGTTTTTTGACTCTTACATGGTATGAGAAATTTATTTACCAAAATGAATATGGTATTTTTTCCAAATATTAATTAGGGGTCCTGCAGGAAATATCTGGTATACTCAAAGTCGGATAATTTGAGGAGAATTTAATAAAGTGCTGCGTTATGGAGGCGTGAACAGAGAGTCTGCAGACCCCATGGGAGATTGAACACCATGACCCACAACGGTGAGATCACTGATGTTCCTGAAAGAGGCGGCCAGTGTGGGATGGGTGACACAAAAGGCCAAACTGAGGGGTTCCTCCAGTCTATGGTGTCTCCACAGGTAGGGTCCCTGGGCAAGAAAGAGTCCAGCCACAGCATTCTACCTTTCTCAGGATGAGGAAATGCATGAGAAGCAGGCTGATCTGCCTGGAGTGCTCAGCTGTGAGATATTAAATAAACAAAGCAGAGGGCTGTGATTCTGTGGTCAGCAGGGCGTACCGTGGGTCTGGAAATAGAGAAAAGGAGACTGATGGGCTCCTCAGGTAGCAAGTGGCTGAGCCTTCTGTTGTGAGACTGGGGGCAATGACACGATGTATTTGTGGCTCTTTTGCAGGTTCTGACTGCTCTAGACCCAAGGAAACACCGGTGCATGGCTTTCCTTAGTCTATGACCGCAGGGACTCAGGTCGTGTCTTCTTTCCCCACCCAAAATGGAAACAGCCTCTCCTCTGTGACTTTATCCCCCAAAGACGAACAGGAAGAATAGGAGAGACTCAGGCCTCCTCAGTCTACATTGTGGACCTCAGAGGGCTGTGCTGTTTGCCCCCACATGGCTCCAGGGACGTTCACTTGTAATATACAAGCCAGGAGAGAATATTGCGTGCTATGCGAGTGCAGCTCAGAGGCAGGTGTCTGCCCTCTCTTCCAATAAAGAAAACTCCACCCCCACCTTCACCCATCATTTAGATGATCCCCATGTACCAGCACAACATAGAAACAGTTTGATGAGTAGAGCCTGACTTTGTATGTTTGTTTGCATCCTTATTTGTTTATTTGACATATGCCATTTTAAACTTTTACTGACAATTAAAGTATAATTTCTTTATTTGAAAACTTACACTCCTCAAGAAACTCTGACTCTTATGTTAATATCTAATGCTTTCCATAAACATAAAAAATTCAATGGGAAGTTGTTCTATAAAGGATCAATCAATGAAATAAAATCACAAATACCCGAGAGCACTATAATAGCTGAAAGATTGTAGAAAATCATTGCGAATGCCAGGTGTAATAAAAAAGGAAATGTGGTTATCTGAAGTTGAATATTTTGTGGCCCCTCACTTCCAAGACTCCAAAATTCTAGGATGGGTAGAAAAGGTTGTAGAGTTATCTCGTAGTGTCATTGACAAGATGAATAAGGGGCAATAGAGGGAGGATGTGGGAGGAAGTGTAAGAGGCTAGAGGGGAAATTTTGAAGTAGTCAACCAGCAGAAAGGAAGCTGAGCAGGTGCAGGGGTGATGCCATCTCCCAGGGGGAACCCTTGGAAACTGGAAAGCTAGAAACAGGCTCACCACCCTCATTCCTAACAGAACCAGTGGTGTCAAAACACCAGAAAGCAGTGTCCCCTCCTGACTCTTCAGACTATGATGTAACCTGGCACTCAGCAGAAGATGACATGTTCTTTATAAATGTATGTTCCACAAAGAATTGCAAAAATTGTTCAATAATTTAATGAGGGTTTTATCACTTAAAAATGTTTTCTTTGTGTCTCTTCTACAGCTCCCGTCGATATCTGTGGCTCTCTCATTGCAATTCAGTCCCACAACTTATTATGTGAACAGAGTCCACTATGTGTGTCTGTGTATTTGTGACAATAGGTGAGAGAGCTTCACTGCCATGAGTCCACCTGCTTCACTGCCTGGTGCCTGCCCTTCTGAAATAGGAAAATAAACTCTTACCAACGTGTTGTAAATAGGTTCTATTTGAAATCTACCAAAGTCAAGAGCAGTCCATCCAAGTGGTCCACGAAATGAGAAACCTCTAATTTATGCAGACCCTTTTCTCTCCCCTACCCAGAGACCCCACTGATCACCAGCCACGTGGATTCTCTCTCCAAACCTCTTTTAAATTCAACGTCTCCCATTGACCGTCCATTCTTGTCTTATGTCAAATCTTCATGTCACTTATCTAGAAGTAACTCTGTTTAGATTGTCCTCTGATTCATACCTTACCCAGCCCTCCTGCCTTCAGATTCTTTCTCTGATGGTGAACTTTGGTCTCTGATCCCGGGGTTCCTCTCTCACCCTGCCTGAAGGGCAGGACCCACTTTCCGGGAAAGGTCACAACCTCACCCCATGTGGACACTCCTGGAGAAAGCAGAGCCCTTGCCTCCTTTTCTTCAAATAGAGCCCATTCTCCCCTGAGATGTTCATCGCCACCTACAACAAGAAGCTCAGAATGCCTTGACCAGAGTAATGGTCCTTGGCTTGTCTGCTTAGATATGATGGTGTAGATGTAGAGTGAGCATGAGATGCTGAACGGAGGCTCCCCTGACACTGCCTGGAATTGTAAAGGAGGTAGGGTGGGAACAGCAGGAGCTCTGTGCACCAGTGTCTACACAGGGTCCAGGTGTCTCCCACATCCACCAGAGGGTGCTGTGGCCTAAGCACCTGTTCAGGGCTCTGAAGCTCTTCAGGTGTGAACTCCCCTTTCCCCTGCCCCTGTTGGTGATTCTGTGCTCTCCCTAGACTGAATGTCTCCCTCCATGACAGTATTTATTTTTCTCAGCTGCTGTTCAGACTAAGGTCAAAAGAGGGGCTTGCACCGCCTCCAGAAAAGGGAAAGATTTGCATGAAGACCTCCCACCCTGAGGGTCAGGGTGACAGATTAAGAAGCATTGGTTAGCTCAGTCCTGTCTCAGGAAGCAGAGCCTGGGGTATCTCCACCATGACCTGGGTTGTGCTTCTCCTCACCGTCCTTGCTCGCTGCACAGGTGGCTGCCTGCAGGGAATTCAGGGAGGGCTCCTGGATGTCACCTGGGGTGATGACTTTCCCTCCTCTCAGGGAACTAGTTCTGATCTGTCCTCAGTGATCTCTGTGTCGCTCCCTCCTTGCAGGTTGTTAGGCCGACTTTGTGCTGGCTCAGCCACACTCTGGTCAGGCTCTCCAAGGCAGAGGGTCACCATCTCCTGCACACACAGCAGTGACAGCATTAGGGTAAACTAGTACCAGGAGCACCCAGGCAGTGTCCCCACAGCTGTGATCTACTATGATAATGAAAGAGATTCTGGGGTCCCTGAGGTTCTCTGGCTCCAGGGACAGCTCCTCCAGCTCTGTCTCCCTGACCATCTCTGGGCTGCAGAGTGGGGATGAGGCTGACTACTACTGTCATTCTAATGATGACAGCTACAATCTCACAGTGCTGCAGACCCATGGGGCAGTGAGAGGAAAACTCCCAGAGCACCCCTGCACTGGGTCTGCCCTCAGTCTGTCCTCACTAGCATGGGTTGCTCTTTTCTGTCCCCTGAAAAGAGCACTTGAATGTTTGCATTAAAATTTTCTGTGTATGAGTTTCTCGATTTTCTTTTCAAAATACACAACTTTTTCTTTCTCGTCTTCATGGGTGGATGATATTCTGATCCCCGTGCAATTCCCTCATGAAGAATATATGGTTTAAAACAGGGTTTCTGAACATTGGCACTTCACCATTGCAGACTGAATCATTTCTTGTGTGATTGGGGCCATTCTGTTCATGGTCGGACATTTATAATCATTATTAGGACCCACACATCAGATGCCTATAGCACACTAATTCCCAAATCTTGACAAAATAATCTCCAGATATTGTCAAATATCCTGGGGAGATATCACCACAGAATTACCCCATCTGAGAATCATTGGATTAAAAGGACATGGTCTCAGGTGTTAGGTAGCCTTTTGCTTTGAGTCCTCCTTATTCCATTCCGCTGAAACATAAGGCTACCTGCATTATCTCTCTATACTTCCAATTCCCCATGTGTTAAATGTGCTGCATACAACCCTCAAAGTTTATATTGATAGAAAAGCAACGTTCTAAGCACCATGAGGACAGAGAACCTGTTACCCAAATATACAGCAACTTCTCCTGACCAAAGTGTGGAGTGCAACTTTTGGCCAGAGTTCTTGCACAATTGTTAGTTCCAATTTTTACATGAAACACCTAAAACATAACAGGTTCTCTTTTTATTTAGGGGATACTTTTCAAGCATGGTATACAAAGGTGAACAAAAGTATGACGAGGTCTTCTACTCTTGGAGTTTACGCTTCAGAATAGACAGAGGATGGCAGACAAGACAGCCTCAGAACTGAGTGAACAATGATGTCCTATCTTCAGCCATAGCACTGGATGCAAATTTTACCTTGTCTCCATTTTTATATTCTTGGATCTGCACCATCCAGTACCATCCCCACAAACTGCATGTTGATATGTATATCTCAAAGTTAATTAATTATACTAAATAAACTAAAGACATCCCTCAGCCACACCAGCTTCATTTTGCCTGCCTCCTGGACTCAGGCACTCCATGGCTCCCATATTGGAGAGTTCAGACATAGGACAGCTCCACCACGGCACAAAGTTCTACTGCAGGGGGCTGAGTTGGACAATCGATTTAACATTTCTTTAGGCCAGTTTCAGTTTCATTACCTGTAAAATGGAGACAGAGGAACACTCTAGGTCTCTGCAGCACTCTTCTCTGGGGAGTATCACATTGACCCCCTCTCCCTGCAGACATCAGAGGTGATCATATAGCTGGTTTTGGCCACTGGGATGAGAAGAAGTAAAATGTGTAATTTCTTTTTCTTTACCTTTTTTTTTTTTTAGATGGAATCAGGCTCTGTCGCCAGTCTGGAGGGAGTGCAGTGGTGCAATCTTGGCTCACTGCAACCTCCGCCGCGTGGGTTCAAGGGATTCTCCTGCCTCAGCCTCCCAAGTAGCTGGGACTACAGGTGCCCGCCACCACGCCTGGCTAATTTTTGTATTTTTAATAGAGACAGGGTTTCCCCATGTTGGGCAGGATTGTCTCGATCTCTTGACCTCGTGATCTGCCCGCCTCCACCTCTCAAAGTGCTGGGATTACAGGTGTGAGCCACTGTGCCCGGCCAAAATGTGTAATTTCTGAGCAGAAGACGTAAGATTGGCTTGCACTTTGTCAAATATTATTGTCTCTATGCTACGACATCCACATAGAATTTTCTCCACCAGGCTGCCTCCAGTGATGAAGGCGAAGTCAATCAGAGCCACAGCCAATTCAATCAGACGTGAGAATGGTGGAAAAGTGAAAAATAGACATTGATTTTTGTAAGCCACTGCAGTTTTTGTAATTTTCCTTTACTGGAGCCAAGCCTAGCCAAGCCTGACTGCTATGAAAATTATAAGTAACTGTGGGGAGCTTCAGGAACAGAAGTAAAAAATATATAAAATAAAATTGCCTTTATGGTCACTGAGTACACTATTTGCAAAATGTTTTTTTTTTCATTTTGTTCATTGGCAAATAATTAAGCTGTTATAATAAACATGAAAACAACTATGGGAGAGGAAAAATAATTCTGCTGAGCTGTAGATATAGAAGTTAGACAACACATGAGAAGCATAGATTAATTCCTGTTGGTGGAATTTTTACAACATATTTACTTTAAGTGATGATCTTAGAGATAATTGGGTTTTCTGTTCTTATTTTTCATTTATTCAAACAGAAGAAAGACATAAGAGTGATAACTTACATACATAGAGAATAGTAGAATCGCAAGAGCTAATTATTCTCAAACACAAACTCTTAAAGATAAATGCAAAATATTTGAATTAAACATTTTACTGTTCAAAAGAAGGTGTGTGGATTATTTCCTGAGTACTCCAGGGTAGTAAAGTGTATTAATCAATCCCCACGGTGTCCACTTTCCTACCACCTTGTTCACAATTGTATTCTTTTTTCTCATGTTGCTTATTCACCCTCTAGGTTGTGTTTCCTTAACATATTTTAGATTTATTCCCAGCCTTGTGGTTTCCCATGCAATTTCTTCCTTTGAGTCCTCGTCATCTCCCATATTCTTCCGTGCTCTTCCACTCCCCCCATCTCCTCATCTGCGACGCTCTCGCAGTTACTGTCCTCCTGGGAACTTTTGTGTTCTTTCAAGCTCTGAGCCTTGTTACCTCTTTCTTGTACTAAAATGCTTCTCCTTCCATTTGTCTTGGTGAGCTCCACTTCCAGTCTTCACAGCCCCCAAATTTCCAAGGAATGTCATCCTCTCAAAAGATTTCCCAAGAAGCTATAAGTAATGAGAGTGTCTAAGGCCACCCTTCTACTTTATGGCAATTTTCTATTCAATGTGGTATTGGCTCTTACTGAGTTTTCAGTTTGAAATCATAAGGTCCTCAAATATACAAATTCCAGAGACACAGAGCAGAATGGTGGCTGCCAGGGAATGTGGGGAGGAGAAAATGGGGATTTGGTGGTGAACCAAGAATATGTTCTAGATATGGGTTGTGCAACACATATAATTAACTAATTATTAATAAAATTTTAAAATTTTCAAAATTATCAACATACATTTTTCCCTGGGTTTACTGGTCAGGTCATTTTATAATTGTCTCTGCTAAACAGACTAAGGTGTGAGGATTTGGCACAATATTGTAAACTACAAACCCAGTTCAAAACAAAATATTTATTTACATAATTTTTAAATAAATAAAACTAATTTGATATTGTTAGTTTAATACAATGGCTTTATCTTCTATGTTATAGACAAAATTCCCATATTTTTTACATCAAGGTTCTTAGGTAAACATCTGATATATATAGACTATAAAAATATGTTTTTAATTTTAAAAATTGTGAGAGGCATAAAGCAAACACATATATAAAAATAATTTTGCCAAGTTTAGAGGTTGAGTTATTTATAAAACAATACATAATCAGAGACATATCATAAATTATAAATATATATTTGTAAAAAAATACAATTTTATATTGAAAATCTTGTATTATGATTTTTGTCCTGAAATAAAATGATTGAGCATTAAAAAAAACAAAATGTCAAAACATGACTTAAACACTATGTAAATTATAAGATAAATTATAAAATTATTTAATAAAATTATATATAATAAATTTTACTATAAAGAATATATTTACCGCAGTCTTCCTAAATATTAAATTTTAATATTGCCAATACACTAATACAAAACTAAAAGTTTTAATTTCGCATGTCAAAACAAAATTTTCTTAAAATATTAATTTACTCTGAATAAAATTTTTAAAAATTGATTTTTAATCCTATCATCTATTTCTCCTTAAAACTCTCAAATTGGCCGGGCGCGGTGGCTCAAGCCTGTAATCCCAGCACTTTGGGAGGCCGAGACGGGCGGATCACGAGGTCAGGAGATCGAGACCATCCTGGCTAACACGGTGAAACCCCGTCTCTACAAAAAAATACAAAAAACTAGCCGGGCAAGGTGGCGGGCGCCTGTAGTCCCAGCTACTCGGGAGGCTGAGGCAGAAGAATGGTCTAAACCCGGGAGGCGGAGCTTGCAGTGAGCTGAGATCCAGCCACTGCACCCCAGCCTGGGCGACAGAGCAAGACTGTCTCAAAAAAAAAAAAAAAAAAAAAAAAAAAAAAAAAAAAACTCTCAAATTTATATCTCAAAAGTTCAAATTTTGTTATACCTTGCTACACATAATTTACAAATTTCGATTCCACTACCTTTTAAAAAGATATAAGTCCTTCCTTCTTCCCTGCCTGCCTCCCTCCCTCCCTCCCTCCCTCCCTCCCTTCCTTCCTTCCTTCCTTCCTTCCTTCCTTCCTTCTTTCCTTCTTTTTTGAGATGGAGTCTCACTTTGTCACGCAGAGGGGAGTGCAGTGTGGCGATCTCGGCTCACTGCAACCTCCGCCTCCCAGGTTCAAGTGATTCTTGTGCCTCAGTGCCTACTCTCCTGAGTAGCTGGGATTACAAGTGTGTGCTACCATGCCTGGTTAATTTTTGTATTTTTAGTAGAGATGGGGCCTCACCATATTGGTCAGGTTGGTCTGGAACTCCTGACCTCAAGTGATCCACCCATCTTGGCCTCCCAAAGTGCTGGGATTACAGGTGTGTGCCACTGTGCCCAGCCTAAAAAGATGTAAGTTTTTCACTTCAGCGAGATAATATATCTTTCCTTTAAACATTTGGCAACTCTGGTACATTCTTTCTTCAATTTTAAGTCTACTCTTATGGCCTAATGCTAAAATATTTGTCTTAAAAATCTAAAAATGTGTATTTTTAACATAATTTAAATATTTCTAAATCATTCACTATAACAAAATACTTCTAATAAGAACTATATATTCCCAATAATAAAACATGAATTTTATTTCATTCCCCTAAAATATAATATGCATTTGTAACCCTGGGCATACTCTTCTTATAGTTAATTAAATTCACATATCTGTTTAGACTATAAATCAAGCACTATAAAGACACATGCACACGTATGTTTATTGCAGCACTATTCACAATAGCAAAGACTTGGAACCAACCCAAATGTCCATCAATGATAGACTGGATTAAGAAAATGTGGCACATCATATACACCATGGAATACTATGCAGCCATAAAAAGGATAAGTTTGTGTCCTTTGTAGGGACATGGATGCAGCTGGAAACCATCATTCTCAGCAAACTATCGCAAGAACAGAAAACCAAACACCGCATGTTCTCACTCATAGGTGGGAACTGAAGAGTGAGATCACTTGGACTCGGGAAGGGGAACATCACACACAGGGGCCTATCATGGGGAGGGGGGAGGGGGGAGGGATTGCATTGGGAGTTATACCTGATATAAATGACGAGTTGATGGGTGCTGACGAGTTGATGGGTGCAGCACACCAACATGGCACAAGTATACATATGTAACAAACCTGCACGTTGTGCACATGTACCCTAGAACTTAAAGTATAATAATAAAAATAAAATAAAATAAAAAAAGAAAATATGGCACATATACACCATGGAATACTACGCAGCCACAAAAAAGGATGAGTTCATGTCCTTTGCAGGGATGTGGATGAAGCTGGAAACCATCATCCTCAGCAAACTATCACAAGGACAGAAAACCAAACACCGCACGTTCTCGCTCATAGGTGGGAATTGAACAATGAGAACACTTGGACACAGTGTGGGGAACATCACACATCAGGGCCTGTCATGGGGTGGGGGACTTGGGGAGGGATAGCATTAGGAGAAATACTTAATGTAAATGATGAGTTGATGGGTGCAGCAAACCAACATGGCACATGTATACATATGTATCAAATCTGCATATTGTGTGCATGTACCATAGAACTTAAAGTATAATTTAATAAAAATTCACATATCCTTTTAATAAGATTTGACTTCCAAGTTAAATAATGTATTGGTGAAAACAAAACAAATCAAAATCAAAGTAAACTATATAAATTTTTTTTTTAGTTTTTTAAGTTTTTATTTAATTTCTTAAATTTTTATTTAGCTTTTTTTTTTTTTTTTTTTTTTTTTACTCTAAATGATGTTTCTGAAGTTCCAACCTCCACAGATTCCTAGAACAGGAATAGAATTCAGCCAAACTCTTTCCTAAGGCATAACATGGGAGATACTTGTCCCAGTTCCCAATAAGTTACTCACTTTCCATCTGAGACGTTGACAGCCTATACTTCATAGCACCATCAGCATTTTGATCACAACCATTGAGCCAGTCTCTATAAAGTTCGAAGCATTTTCTAATCTTCCTGTTGTGAACCCCCAAAATCTGACACAGGTCTCAGTTAACTTAGAAAGCTTATTTTGCCAAGGTTGAGGAGGCATATCTGTGACACAGCCTCAGGAGATCCTGATGACATGTGTCCAAGGTGGTCGGGGTACAGCTTGGTTTTATACATTTTAGGGAGACATGAGACATCAATCGCCATGTGTAAGATGTACATCAGTTCAGTCTGGAAAGGTGGGATGGCTCCAGGTGAAGGCAGGACAACTTGAAGTGGGGAAGGGGCTTCCAGTCTTAGATAGATAAGAGACACACTGTTGCATTATTTTGAGTTTCTGATGAGCCTCTCCAAAGGAGGCAATCAGTATGCATTTATCTCAGTGAGCAGAGGGGAGACTTTCAATAGAATGGGAGGTAGGTTTGCTCTAAGCAGTTCCCAGCTTGGGTGGGCTCCCAAGATCTATTTTCCTTTCACACTGTCTTCTCCTGAGCCCCCCAAACCCTTCCAACCTCTGCCCATGACTGAGTTCCACAGCTGCTTTTGTACTATCAGGTATCTTTTAGCAAAATACTTTATTTCTCAGCACCAGTGATCTGTGTTTGGACATTCTTGCTTGCTACAAAGAAATACTCGAGGTTGGGAAATTTACAAACAAAAGAGGTTGAATTGGCTTATGGTTCTGCAGGCTGTACGAGAGTCATGGTGCCTGCATTTGCTTGGCTTCTGAGGATACCTCAAGGGAATTTTACTTGGTGGAACATGAAGTGGGAGAAGACATCTCTCATGGCAGAGTGGGAGCAAGAAACAGAGTAAGCGGGGAGGTTCCACACATCTAGACAATCAGATCTTGCGAGAACTCACTCACTGTCATGAGGACAGCACCAAGCCTCGCGGAATCCTCTCCGATGACTCAACTACCTCCCACCAGCTGCCTCATCCAACACTGGGGATTACGTTTCAACAGGAGATTTAGAGGACGCACATCCACACTATATCGGGAGGTGTGTGCCTTGCAACCGGCAGGGGATGCCACAGGACTGCCCTATGGTCCCTACACAGCTGCTTAGGAAGAACCACTCACTCCAAGGAACCTGTGCCCTGTGCTCAATGATGGGGACTCAGGAGTTGTGTCCTCTCTGGCCTGGCAGAGTCCCCTAAGCAGAGACCTGTGTACAGTCTTGGCAGGTGCTTCCTCCCAGGGCCCTCCCAAGGGGGAACCAAACCTTCCTCCTCCTCAGGCTGCAGTGTGAGCTGAGCTCCAGCCCCAGGGCTCAGGGAGGGCCTGGGCAGGCCTTGGAAGGAAACACATTTGCATGAGCAGCCCCTCCTCTGGCAGAGGGTGGAGAAGAAAAGGAGACCTGGGGCAGCCCAGGCCCACTGGTAGGGCTCAGGGGCTCTGTCCACCATGGCCTGGACTCTTCTCCTTCTCATGCTCCTCTCTCACTGCACAGGTAGGGAAAGTCCTTATAAACTGAGGTTCAGTGTCCAGCCTACACCATCCCCTGTGGTTCAGACCTATGAGAAACTTTACCCTAGGAACTGCCTTATTACCCGTGATGTCTGTGTTTTCAGGTTCCCTCTCCCAGCCTGTGCTGACTCAGCCATCTTCCCATTCCGCATCTCCTGGAGCGCCAGCCAGACTCACCTGCACGCTGAGCAGTGGCTTCAGTGTTGGTGACTTCTGGATACAGTGGTACCAACAAAAACCAGGGAGCCCTCCCCGGTATCTCCTGTACTACCACTCAGACTCAGATAAGCACCAAGGCTCTGGAGTTCCCAGCCGCTTCTCTGGATCCAATGATGCATCAGCCAATGCAGGGATTCTGCATATCTCTGGGCTCCAGCCTGAGGATGAGGCTGACTATTACTGTTGTACATGGCATGGCAACTCTAAGACTCACACAGTGCTCCAGACCCATGAGGAAGTCAGACAAAAACCTCCCCTCTACTCTCCTGGCCTGGTGAAGTCACTCCTGCTGGTGACTCTGACCAAATCTAACTCAGGGGGTGGCATCTGTTGTCACACCAACAGCACTGGAGCTCCCACTGACAAGTAGGTCTAATGAAGTCCTACCTTGCTCACATTTCACAGGCAGACATCCCTTGCTCAGGGGTAAAATCTCTCAGTGTTGACATAGAAGAAGGCAAGAGGGGTGAGTTGGGGTTCATCTCAGCTCAGAGTCTAGAAGTGACTCAGAGATGCTGCTGGGCTGAGAGTTTTAATATGAGCCTTGGGATACAATACAGGGATGCAGAAGGGAATTGTATTCTCCATATCAGTAATGAACCATCAGTAATTGAAAAGTCAATACACTGAAAATAGCATAAAACATGAACTACTTTAGGATAAGTATGACAAAAATTGTTGTTTTACACACTAGAAGTCATAAAATATTGCTTAGATGCAGGTCTTAAAGAAGACCTGAGTAAATGCACAGATAATCCTTTTATTTTTTTTTTTGAGATGGAGTCTCGCTGTCACCCAGGCTGGAATGCAGTGGCATGATCTTGGTTCACCGCAACCTCCACCTCCTGGGTTCCAGTGATTCTCCTGCCTCAGCATTCCGAGTAGCTGGGATTACAGGCATGTGCCACCACGTCTGGCTAATTTTGTATTTTTAGTAGACATGGGGTTTCTCCATGTTGGTCAGGCTGGTCTCGAACACCTGACCTCAGGTGATCTGCCCACCTCGGCCTCCTGCAGTGCTGGGATTACAGGCGTGAACCAATGTGCCCAGCTCAGATAACCTTTTTTTTTTTTTTTGAGAAGGAGTCTCACTCTGTCGCCCAGGCTGCAGCGCAGTGGCACGATCTGGGCTCACTGCAACCTCCCTCCCTCTCCCCAGTTGAAGCGATTCTCCTGCCTCAGCCTCCCTGGTAGCTGGGACTACAGGCATGTGCCACCATGCCTGGCTATTTTTTTTTTTTTCTGTAGCGACGGGGTTTCACAGTGTTCGGTCTTGATCTCCTGACCTCGTGATCCGCCCGCCTCGGCCTCCCAAAGTTCTGGGATCACAGGCATGAGCCACTGCGCCCGGCTGTAAAGAGACTATTCTAACAAAACTGTCTATCACCTCCCTCCTTGCCTTAGCATGTTCCAGAGTGAGGACATATCTCTCCGACACAGGAGAATATTGGTGATCTCATGTTGGCAGGTTCTAAAACAGCTGAACACACTCTTAGCCTATAATTTAGAAGCCTAGCTGAACTGAAGTATTTCTAGCTATTTAACTAAATGAGTTACATGTACCACACAAGACCCTGTACCCAAATGCTTATAGCTACTCTAATCATGATTGTCAAAGCTTGAAAACAACCAACGTGTCCTTCAATAAGCAAATGGATCCACAAGCCTTGGTAACCCATAAAATGAAGTATTATTCTACAGTAAGAAGGAGGTACCGGGGCACAAAATAATATGCGGAAAGGTTACATGCATATTGCTAAATGACAGAAGCCCATCTGAAAAGATGGAAGTTTTGATGATGGTAGTGGTGGGGAGGGCAGGATCCTTGGGAACCAGTACCTGCCTGGAGTCCACATGACTCCCACATTTACCAGAGGGTGCTGTGGACTAAGCACCTGCTTAGGGCTCCTTAGCTGAGAGTCCCCGTTTTCTTGCGTCATGAAGGTGTTTCTGTGCCCTCTCTGGGGTGAAAGTCTTTCTTCTTCTATAGTTTTTCTTTTTCTCAGCTGTAGTTCAGACTGAGGTCAAAGGAGGGGGTTGCACAGCCTCCAGAAATAGGGAAGATTTGCATGGAGTCCTCCCACCCTGAGGATCAGTGTGATGGATCAGAGGTGATGGTGAGTTCAGCCCTGGCTATGGGCTCGGGCAGCAGAGCCTGGGGCATCTCCACTGTGGCCTGGGCTCCATGCATCCTCACTTTCCTCACTCATTGCACAGGTGGCTGCCTGCAGAGAATTCAAGGGAGGCTCCTGGATGTCCCCTGAGATGATGACCTCTCCCTCTTCTCAGCAGACCTGATCTGTCCTCACTGTTCTCTGTATTGTTCCCTTCTTGCAGAGTCTTAGTAGGAGGATGTGTTCACTCATTCCCACTCTGTGTCAGGGTCTCTGGGACAAAAGAACACTATCTTTGGCACCTGGAGCAGTGGTAGCGTCCAAAGCAAATATGTGCCTTGGTGCATTGGTGCCATCAGCGCCTGGGCAGTGCCCCCACCACCATAATCTACAGTGATAACAAAAGACACTTCCATGTTACGCACTGGTTCTCTGGCTCCAGCAGCTCCATCCAACTCTGCCTCCCTGACCATCTCTGGGCTGCAGTCTGAGGATAAGGTCAACTACTCCTGTCATTCTTGTGATAGCGGCGGTAATCACACAGTTCTCCAGACCCATGGGGAAGTGATACAGAAACTCCCCAGAGTGACCGCACCCCGGCTCAGCTCTCAGCCTGTCCCCATCACCTCTCTCCAATTTCCTGCCTGAATGCTGGAGGTGGACTCGTCCACTCATGACTTCCCCAATTTTCTCTCCAAAAATACCAAATCTCTCCCTCTGTATCTGTATGAGTTATCTTCTCATACCTTTACTACCAAGCCTCTCCTCTTGCCCAGGTACAAGTCAAACAACATGGCCTCCCTCACCACTTCTGGGCTGAAGCCTGGCGACTGTGCTGATTTTTACTGTTTATCACAGGACGGGAACCTTGAGGACTGCATTGTGTGGGGGCTCATGGGGAAATGAGATACAAACCTGTGAGCTCCTCCAGCCTATTCACTGCACTGAGGAATCGTCCAGTGGACCTCTCAGAAGACATGGTGTGGGCTCCTTGTGGACACTATTGGACGTTCGAAGGGGCTCTTAACTAAAGGACCTTTTTAAAGTTGGGAGTACTAACAATGCTCCACAAATTCATGGAAGACTGTTTAGAATTACTCATTCAACTAATATTGACATGCAGCCCAATTCTAAAGTATTTTAGAATTTATTTAATGATAAATGTTACACAGATTGTTAATAGTAAATATCATAAAGAACAGAGTCTAGATATGTTTACTTAGCCTCTGATTTCATTTCATAGAGAAACTGATAAAAAGAAGGATGCCTGGAGTAGCTAAAAGATGGTTCGCTTATTCATCTTTTTTGCTAACAATCTTTCAATTCCACGTAGTGATCAATTAAGGGGACTGTGCACCATTACAGTGTGCATTGACCCCTTGCTGTCATTTCTAGCACAGGAATAGCAATGCCACAACACGACTTCCTTCTATGGTTTTCCAAAGGCCAACTTTCTCAATGCTGCCTCTAGAGCTCCATCCCCTCCTGTTTCTGCCACTCACCATAATCAGGTGTGTGAGGAGAATTAAAGTCTGTCATGGGGACACCTATGGAGTTTTCTCCCTAGACAGGGTTTGTGAAGGGAAAGCTTTAGGTCACAGATGTCTGACCTTAGAGGCCTAATAAGAGATCTAATATGATATCTTTAGTATTAATGGAGGTGAGCTATAAGGAGGAATGATGATAGAATATGCCAGGTGTTGGTAATAGCATTTGCCAAGAACAGGTACAAAACAGCTGCTCATTTAACTAATTAATATGACTTGTGTTTGGCTTGGGTATGGCAGATCTCAGTGGGGACAGGATCAGGGGAAGTGATTCTAGATGTGTCCAGATGAGAGAAAGGTGTCACGGAAACAGATCACGAAGAGAACAGATGCTGAGAAGTGTGCACATGATCACAGAGGCCACATGGAGTCACTGAATTATCCTTAGCTGGTATTTATGAGCTCTTCAGGTGCAGAATGGAGGAGGGACTGCAAGGTAAACTGAGGCAACACCAGAGACAGGCAGACTACTTATGTTTCAGAGGAAATAATTCAGGATGAGATGATGGTGTCTTTTTACAGATTCGTAAGTGAAAAAAGTAAAAGGAGCAATTTTAGATACAAAATGAAAAAGTAATTGGTAAAACAAATGAATGAGATTGAGACGCTATTGGGGGTCCAAAGGAAATAAACATCTAAGATGAGCACCACATGTCCGGTTGGGGCTTTGTAAGGATTCTTATCCACCATCTAAAGGATGGGCCCTGGGGTCATAGATTTGTGACAAAATATATGCCACTTACGTTTGTGATTTCCTCAGTGTTCCGCATTGATTCTGTGCTGATTTTTACTATTTAGCACAGGACGGGAAACTTGAGGACTGCATTGTGTGGGAGCCCATAGGGAAATAAGATACAAACCTGTGAGCTTCCTCTAATCTATTCAGTGTACTGAGGAACGGTCCAATGGACCTGTAGGAAGACATGGTGCGAGCTCCTTGTGGACACTATCGGATGTTGCAGAGGAAAAGTAATTTTGGAGAGTTCCTTCAGGGTAGAAGATGAAAAAAGGAATGTATAGTTTTTTTTAAAATTGTATGTCCTTTTGTGTTTTATGGAGTCTTAAAATAACCATGCACTTATAAACTGTAGATAGTAAATTAGATATGTATATTGCACCTCAATGAAAATAAACTAAAACATAAAAAATAAAATAAGCATGTACTTGTGCTGTGAAGCTGGTTTTGAAAGGGCAGTCAGGATGGGCCAGGCCTCCTGAGTAGCTGGGACTACAGGCATCTACCACCACGCCTGGCTAATTTTTTGTATTTTTAGTAGAGACAGAGTTTCACTGTGTTAGCCAGGATGGTCTGGATCTCCTGACCTCATGATCCATCCACCTTGGCCTCCCAAATTGCTGTGATTACAGGTGTGAGCAACCGCACCTGGCCTACTGTTTTTAAAGATGAAGTCTTGCTCTTGTTGCCCAGGCTGGAGTGCAATGGCGTGATTTTGGCTCACTCCAACCTCTGCCTCCTGGGTTCAAGTGATTCTCCTGCCTCAGCCTCCTGAGTAGCTGGGATTACAGACACCTGTCACCACACCCACCTAATTTTTGTATGTAGAGAAGGGGTTTCACCATGTTGGCCAGGCTGGTCTCAAAGTCCTGACCTCAGGTGATCCATCTGCCTCTGCCTCCCAAAGTGCTGGGATTACAGGCTTAAGCCACTGCACCTGGGCTACCTTTTACTTTTTTTTTTTTTTTTTTAGATAGTCTTGCTCTGTCGCCCAGACTGTAGTGCAGTGGCAAGATCTTGGCTCACTGCAATCTCCACTTCTTGGGTTCACACCATTTTCCTGCCTCAGCCTCCCGAGTAGCTAGGACTACAGGTGCCCGCCACCACGCCTGGCTAATTTTTTGTATTTTTAGTAGATACAGGGTTTCATCGTGTGAGCCAGGATGGTCTCGATCTCCTGACTTCGTGATCCGACCACCTTGGCCCTCCAAAGTGCTGGGATTACAGGCCTAAGCCACCTCACCTGGCCTACCTTTTACTTTTTAAGGAACTTCCAAAAGTTTGTTGTAGTGTGTAATTTTCATTACCACAAAGGGTGAAGGAGACTTTTTTTCTGCAAGTCTACGCTGACCATTGCCTTCAACAGTTTTGATTTTTGTTTTTTGTAATATTCATTCTGAGTGGAATTAGATGGTAACTGTGTATGGTTTTGATTCACATTTTTGTGCGGATCAGTGATACTGAGAAACTGTTAACTGTGAGTCAAATTTCCTGTCTTCTTTTCACACATCTCCGTTTAGATCTCCTTACCTGGATGTCTGTTGTTGTTGTTATTGTTTTTCACTTAGTCATGTCAGTTTATTTCATGTGTTAGATAACAATCTCTTTCAGGGGTAGGATTTTTAATAATTTTCTCCTAGTCTTTAGGATACCTTTTTTTTTGTTTCATTGTTTTCTTTTCCCTGTAGAAGTTGTAAAGTATCCCTAGTCTCATATGGTTATAGTTGCGTATGTTAGCAGTGATTTTTGTGTTCAATGCCCTACTTCTACAAAACACACACAAACACGCACACACACAGCCAAGCCTTGCATTGTCTGTGGGTGTAGCTTCCCTACCTTTTAAAAATTTTATTTTTTGTATCCTTAGTAGAGACAGGGTTTCACCATGTTAGCCAGGATGGTCGCGATCTCCTGTCCTCGTGATCCACCTGCTTCGGCCTCCCAAAATGCTGGGATTACAGACAGGAGCCACTGTGCCCAGCCGTTTTTTGTTTGTTTGTTTGTTTGTTTGTTTGTTTGTTTTGAGATGAAGTTGCGCTCTTGTCCCCCAGGCTGGAGTGCAATGGTGCCATCTCGGCTCACTGCAACCTCTGCCTCCCAGGTTCAGGCGATTCTCCTGTCTCAGCCTCCCAAGTAGCTGGGATTACAGTTGGCTGCTACCACATCTGGCTAATTTTCGTACTTTTAGTAGAGACGGGGTTTCACCGTGTTGGCCAGGCTGGTCTCAAACTCTTGACCTCAGGTGATCCGCCTGCCTCAACCTCCGAAAGTACTGGGATTACAGGCCTGAGTCAACTTGCCCAGCCACTTTTTTTTTTTTTTTTTAATGTTACGATGCTTTTTTACCTTTTGCAGCATGTGTGCATAGAAACAGGTTTCTTAAAATATATACCACTCTATGTTTTCTTATAGGACCTTTACAGTTTCAAGATTGAGTTTAGGTCTTTAATTCATTTTGTGTTGATTTATTGTATTATGAAATGTAAGGGTCCTATTTCAGTGTTTTGCCTTTGGATAAAATCATTGATTGAACCAGACTCTCCGTTTCCCAGTGTGTCTGTTTGGATTTTGAAAAATGTGTTCCCTACATATCATGTCGGGTCGAGTATCTGGCTACCTCTTTCTGTCACTTAGGTCCTCGTTCTGTGTTTGTGACAGTCCTGGATTGTTTGGATAACTGCAGATTGTTTTTTCACTTATTATTTTCTTTCCTTCTAACCTTGGATTTTCCTTTTTTCTTTCTTTCTTTTTTTTTATTGAGACAGAGTCTCACTCTCTTGCCCAGGCTGGAGTGCAGTGGTGCCATCTCGGCTCGCTGCAACCTGCACCTCCCGGGTTCAAGCGAGTCTGTTGCCTCAGCCTCCCAAGTAGCTGGGGCTACAGGCACCCGCCACCACACCCGGCTAGTTTTTGTATTTTTAGTAGAGATGAGGTTTCACCATATTGGCCAGTGGCTTGTGAACTCCTGACCTTGTGATCTGCCCATCTTCGCCTCCCAAAGTGCTGGGATTAGAGGCATGAGCCACAGTGCCCTAACCTTGGATTTTTCTTTTAATGCTTTCTACTCTCATTATTATAGTTTAAAGCATACATAACCAAGTTAGTTACATCTGTTGATTGTATGACGCTGAGTCTTGGGGTGCCAGCAACCCCATAACATAGGCAGTGAGCAGAGGGCCCACAGGGTGGGTCTTCAGCACATGCTCCCCCTCCCTAGTTTTTTTATTGGTCTACTGGTCATTCCAGGTGTCTGTGGTTCTCTTCTTTATATATGAGTCCATTCAAAGTTTAGCTCCCGCTTACAAGTGAGAACGTGTGGCGTTTGGTTTTCTATTTGGGCCTTAGTTCACTTATGACAGTGGCCTGCAGTTTCCATCTTCTGGGCTCAGGTGATCCTCCCACCTAAGACTACAGGTGCCCGCCACCACATCCAGCCAATTTTTGTATTATTGTAGAGATGGGGTTTCATCATTTTGCTCAGGCTGGTCTCGAATTCTGGACTCAAGCTGTCCATCTGCCTTGGCCTCCCAAAGTGCTAGAATTACAGGTGTGAGCCACTGTGCCAGCCTCTTATCCACTGTTGATGGCTAGGTTGATTCCATGTCTTTGACATTGTGAATAACACTGCCATGAACATACGAGTGCCTGTGTCTTTTGGATAGAAGGGTTGATTTTCCTTTGGATAGATGCACAGGAGTGGGCTTACTGGGAGAGATGGTAGTTCTGTTTTCAGCTCTTTGAGAAATCCCTGACATGCTTTCAACAGTGTCTATACTAGTTTGCATCCCCCCTGAAAGCGTATCAGCATTTCCTTTCCTCGGCTGCCTCACCAGCCTGTGTTCTTTGCCTGTGTGGTCCTCACCGTCGTGACCTGTGTGGGATGGCATCTCGTCATGCTTTTGATTGGCAGCTCTCCGGTAATGAGTGAGTTCAAGCATGTTTTCCTATTTGTTGGTTGCTTGGTGACTTTTGAGAAGTGTGTGTTCACGTCCCTGGCCCATTATTAATGGGATATTCTTTTTCTGTTTATTCCCCTGGTTGACTTGTTGAAGGGCCTTGTAGATTCTGCATATCAGACGTTGGTCAGATGCACAGTTTGGGACCGTGTTCTTCCATTCTGTACGCTGTCTGTTTACTCTGTTGTAGTCTCTCTTGCTGTGCAGCAGCTCTTTCAGGTATTAGGTCTGACCTGTCAATTTTTGTTTTTGTTGCCATTGCTTTTCAGGACTTAGCCATCTAAATGCTTTGCCAAAGCCTATGTGGAGAAGAATATTTCACACGTTTTCTTGTAAGATTTTAATAGATTGAGGTTTTACGTTTAAATCTTTCATTCATCTTGAGTTCCTCTTTGTGTGTGGTGGGAGGTAGGGGCCTAGTGTTATTCTGCACATGGCTAGCCACTTATTTCAGCACAATTGATTGAATAGGGTGTCCTTTTCCCTTTGCTTACTTTTGTGGATTCTATGATAGATCAGATAGTTTTCAGTGTGTGGTTTTACTTCTTTGTCCTCTCTTGTGTTCCACTGCTCTGTGTGGAAGCGGGTCCCTGACTTTTCCATGAAATTTAAAATCAGGAAGTGTGATGTGTCCGACGTAGTCTGGATGTCTCAGGATTGTTGAGGATGAAACTCAGGGTGCTTCATGGTCCCACATGAATATTAGCAGCGCCTATTTCTATTTCTTTCAACAAATGTGTTGCATAGTAAAGGATCAATACAACGAGAGGGTAAAGTGTGGCATTATGGCCCATGCGTACCTTGTGGAATGATGAAATCAAGGTTCTTAGTGATTCTGTTACCTTTTCCCATTGTTTATTCCTTTATGCTGAGAACCTTCAGTATTCTCCTGTCAAGCTGCCTTGAAAGTGATGTGCTGATACTGTTAAGCCTGGTCACCCTGCAGTGGAGTAGAACAACAGAACTTTCTTCCTCTCATTTGTGTGTAACTTCGTACCCATTTACAATCCCTGCCCATTACCCCTGTTTTCCCCCAATCTCTGGAAACCAATATTGTGCTCACCAGGTCTTTGAGATAGAGTTTCTCAGATTCTGCATGTGTGAGATGACTCCGGTTTACTTCTCTCCCCCTCACTCATTTAATTTACCATCATGTCCTCCAGGTTCAACCGTGTGGTTCCCCACGATGTGATGTCATTGTGGTTTTCTGTGTGAAGAGTATCCCGGTGTGTACATGTGGAGCAGCTTCTTTCTCCCTTTGTCTGTGGATAAGCAGGTAGGTTGATGCTTACACTGGCTCTTGGGAACAGTGCTGGAATCCACATGGGTGGGTAGGTCTATCTTTGGTGTCCTGATTTCAATGGCTTTGAGTGTATTTCTAGTAGTAGAATTGCTGGTTGAAATGGTACTTGGAGTCTTTTAAGGCTTGGAGGAATCTCCAAGTGGTTTCTGTAGCGTGTGCACTAGTTTACCTTCTCACGAACTGTGCAGAAGACTCTCTCTGTCTCTCTCCCTCTCTCTGGAAACACACACCAGCATTTCCCTTTCTTTCAATGATTTTGTCTTTTTTTGTAACACTCATTCCAATTAGAACGAGATGGTGTCTAAGTGTGGTTTTGATTTACATTTTGCTGTGGTTAGAGATGTTTGCCAGGTTATGGTGAACTTGTTTCTATTTGATGTATAAGACTGGCCAAAGAACCTGAAGACCTGAGAAGGATGCACAGGTAAAGGATTCTGAATCAACATTACTGATCCTCACGAGAAGTCAATCAAAACCATACTCAGATATCATCTCACTCCGGTGAGAATGAATGTTACCAAAATGGGACGGCAGTTTCATTGCCGTAGAGTATGTGTGTATAACCAGCGGGTGCAAGGGACAATTTGATCTGTGTAAAGGTAGCATCATAATGAAGTTGCAGTGTCTGGCACCTCTGTGAGCTCAAGTTATGATTTCTCTGTGGAGAGAATATTCACAACTGACCTCTGAAGCTGTTTTGAAAATTGTGGTTTTCTGTTCTTGCCTTTTGTTCGTAATGGCCTATGGCTCTGTCCAGGTTTCTGGTAAGGGCATGGATTTGTTTTTTATGACTGTGTAGTGTTCCGTGGTGTGTATGTACCACATTTCCTTTCTCTGATCCACTGCTGATGGGCACCAAAGCTGATTCCATGTCTTTACCATTGTGAGTAGTACTGCCGTAAACATACGAGTGCACGTGTGTTTTGGATGGAAGGATTTTCCTTTGGGTAGATCCTTAGGAGTGGATTGCAGTGTTGGGTGGTAGTTCTCTTTTAGGTTCTTTGAGAAATGTCCACACTGCTCTCCCAGGTGTCTGAACTAGTTTGCATTTCCCCCAACAGTGGACCTGCATTTCTTTGCTCATGTGCCCCACCAGCCTCTGTTGTTGTGGACTGTGTGTCATAATTGCCATTCTGACCAGTGTGAGATGGTATCTCAGTATGTTTCTGATTTGCATTTCTCTGATGATCAGTGAGATCGAACATGTTTTCATGCTCATTGGTTACTGGTACACCTTCTTTTAAGTGTGTGTTCATGTCCCTTGCCCATTTATAAGTTGGGTTTTTTTCTGATTTTATTTGTTTAAGGTCTTCACGGTAAACCCTGGATATTAGACGTTTTGCAGATGCATAGTTGGGGAATGTTTTCCCTCATTCTATAGGCTGTGTGCTGACTCTGTGGTTGTTTCTTGTTCTGTGCAGCAGCTCTTTTGTGTTTTAGGTCCCACTTATCAGTAATTGTTTTTGTTGCCATTGCTTTTGGGGACTTGACATATAAATGCTTTGCCAAAGCCTCTGTCCAGAAAGGTATTTGCTAGATTCTCATGCAGGATTTTTTCATTTCAGGTCTTGTATTTTTATGTATTTGTGTATTCATTTAGAGACTGAGTCTCGCTCTGTTGTACAGGCTGGAATGCAATGGAGCGATCTTGGCTCACTACACCCTCCAGCTTCCAGATTCAAGTGATTCTCTTGCCTCAGTCTCCTGAGTAGCTGGGAGTACAGGCATACACCACCACGCCCAGCTAACTTTTGTTTTTTTTTATTAGAGGCAGGGTTTCATCATGTCGGCCAGGCTGGTCTTGAACTCCCGACTTCAAGTCATCTACCCGCTTTGGCTCCCAAAGTGCATGAATTCCAGGCATGAGCCACCGCGCCCGGCCCATGATTTCACATTTCAAACTTTGATTCATTTTGAGTTATTTTCTGTACATGGTGAGACACAGGGGCCCAGTGTTATTTCTTCTACATCTAGATAGCCACTTATCCCAGCACCACTTACTGATAGGGAGTCCTTTCTCCATCACTTATTTGTGTTGATTTTTTTCAAGTGTCAGATGGTTTCAGATGTGCAGGTTTATATCTGGGTCTTCGAATGTGTTCCACTGTTCTGTGGAACCGGGTCCCCAGCTTTTCAGTGAAAATGCCAAGCCATTACATTGTCTATGGGTGTTTCCTTGTTTTAAACTTTTTAAAATACCTTTAGCAGCCTACATGCATGGATTTCTTTTCTAAAATACATGCGCACCCTATGTTTTCTTGTAGGAGTTTTGTGGTTTCAGAATTGAATTTTAGGTCTTTAATGTATTTTGCATTGATTTTTGTGTTGCGTGACACAAGGGTCCTATTTCAGTGTTTTGTATGTGAATATTCAGTTTGCTCAAAATCATCTATTGAACAGGCTCTCTTTTGCCCATTGCATCTTTTTGGTGTTCTTTTGAAAAACGTGTTTGATATATGTAAATTGGGGTTGAGTATTTGGTTTACTCATTCTGTCCACTTTCTTAGTTTATGCCAAATAAAAGATCGTTTGGATAATTATAGAAATTTGTGTTTTTCATTCATGCTTTTAACTTCTAAGTTTGTATTTCTAACATAATATCCACCTTTATTATAAACTAAAAGGTACAAAGGCAGATTAGTTACTGCCTTTGGTATATTGCATGACACTGAGACTTGGACTCCAAGCAACCTTATCATGCAGGCAGTGGGTGTGCCCACCAGATAGGTCTTTAGCCCATACCTCGTCCCTTCTTCCTTTTTCATCGGGTAGTCACCAGTGTCTGTTGTTTTCACTTTTACGGTAGGGTGTATTCAATGTTAGCTCCACCTTAGAAGTGAGAACATGTGGCATTTGGTGTTCTGTTTTTTCCTTATTTCTCTTTAGATAATGGCCTCCAGCTCCTTTCATGTTGCTGCCAAGGACGTGATTTCCTTGTTTTTTTTTTTTTTTTTTTTTTTGTTTTTTTGTTTTTGTTTTTGGCTGCCTAGTGTTTTGTGGTATATATGTACCACATTTTCCTTTTCTCATCCACTGTTGATGGATACCTAGGTGATTTCATGTGTTTTCCATTCTAAATGGTGCCGCCATGACCATTTGTGTGCATGTGTGCTTTGGACAGAAGGATTTATTTTCCTCTGTGTATACCCCAGTGGTGTGATTGCTGGGTCAGATGGTAGTTCTGGTTTAAGTTCTTTGAGCAATCTCCGAAGTGCTTTGCATGGTGTCTGAACTACTTTGAATTTTCACCAAAAGTGGACCAGTGTCCCCTTTCTCTGCTGCCTCACCAGTGTCCCTTTTTTTTTTTTTTTAAACTCTGTAATCGTCATTCTGACCAGCATGAGATGATATCTCATTGTCCTTTTGATTTATATTTCTCTGACAATTAGGTTCAGCATATTTTCACATTTGTTGGTTGCTCACACATCATCTTTCAAGAAGTGTGTGTTTATATCCATTGGCTATTTATTAATTGAGTATTTGGGGAGTTTTGCTAATTGATTTGTGTAAGGTCTTTAAGGTAGATTCTGGACATTAGAATCTTGGTCAGGTGCATAGTTTGGGAACATTTTCTCTCATCCTGTATGTCATCTGTCTACTCTGTGGGTAATTTCTTGTGTTGTGTGGTGGCTCTTTAGTGTATTAGGTCGCACATGTCTATTATTGCTGCTGTTGCAGTGTCACGTGGGGTCTTAGGCATATAAATGCTTTGTCAAAGCTGATGTCGAGAAGGGTATTTCCTAGGGTCTCTTGTAGGATTTTTGTACTTTGAGGTCTTCCGTTTACATCTTTCATTCATCTGAGTGAACTTTGGTACATGGTGAGAAGTAGAGGCCTAGTGTTATTTACTCTTCTGCATATGGCTCTCCATTTATCCCAAGACTATTGAAAAGGGAGTTCTTTCCCCATTACTGATAATTGTGTATTTCATCCAGCATCAGGTGGTATGAGGTGTGTGGGTTTACAGGTTCTCTGTTCTCTTCCACTCATCTATGTGGAATCAGGTCCCTAGACTTTGAGTGAAATTTCACATCAGGGAGTGTGATGCATCCAATGTAGTTTGGATTTCTCAGAATTGCTTTGGAAGTACAGGTCATTTCCTGGTCTCACATGAACTTCAACATTGTTTATTTCTATGTCCTTAAAACCAATTTGCTCTCTAGTAAAGGTATACAATTAAAGAGTAGAGTGGGACATTTTGATCCATGCATATGTACCTTGTGTAATGATGAAAGCAAGGCATTGACTGTCTCTGTTACCTTGTGTAGTTATTATTTATTAGTTCTCTGTGGTTGTAATATTCAGAATCCTTCTTTTCAGCCTTTTCTGGAAAATATGGTAGGATACTGTTAAGTCTAGACACCCTGCTGTGGAGTAGAACAGCTGAATTTATTCCTGTCCTCTAAGTGTAACATTGTATCCATTTCCCAGTTCCTGCCCTGGCTCCCCCACCCCCAGGCTCTCTTCACCACTGTGGAATGTTCTACTTCTAGGAGATAAAGTCATTTAGAGAGAAAGTTGATCTCATTCTCAGATGCATGAAATCATGACGTGTTTGTCTCTCTCTTCCTGGCTCATTTCGTTGAAGGTCATGTCCTCCAGGTTTCTGTACGTTGCTGCAGATGACATGGTTTCATGAAGTTCTATGGCCGAGGAGGATTCAATTGTGTACCGCAGTTTCTTTATCCCTTTATCTGTGCTTGAACAGGTAGGTTGATTGGATACCTTCGCTATTGTGCATAGTGCTTCAATCGCCATAAGAAGGCCGATATCTCTTCAACATAACAGATTTCATGTGCTTTCTGTGTGTAACCAGTGGTGGGATTGCTAGGTGAATGGGTGGATGTAAAATGTTTAAGGCACCTTCAACTGTTTTCCTTCGTGTGTATAGTAATGTACCTTCCCACCAATAGTGTATAAAATCTCTTTGTCTGCACTTCTACATTGGCCACTGCCTGTGAATGTATGGGTTTTTTCTTGTTTTGGGTAAGTTTCATCCTAATTAGAGTGAGAGGTATCTGAGTGTGGTTTGCACTTAGACATGTGTGTGATGATTAGTGAAGTTGTGCAGCTTCTCTTTGACCTGTCAGTCAATTTTGTGATTACTTTTCAGATGTGCCTGTTCAGTTTCTTTGCCCAGTTTTAGCTTGGGTATTAGGTTGTGTTCATTTTCCCAGTTAGAGTAGTGTTAGTTTCTCATACATGTTGGATTACAACCCCTTTCACAGATATGATTCTGCTGAACTTTCTTTGAATCTGTAGGATGCCTTCTTTTTTTATTATTATTATACTTTATGTTCTAGGGTACATGTGCACAACATGCAGGTTTGTTACATATGTATACATGTGCCATGTTGATGTGCTGCACCCATTAACTCATCATTTCCATTAGGTATATCTCCTATTCTATCCCTCCCCCAACCCCTGAACCCACCACAGGCCCCAGTGTACGATGTTCTCCTTCCTGTGTCCAAGTGTTCTCAGTGTTCAATTCCCACCTATGAGTGAGAACATGTGGTGTTTGGTTTTCTGTTCTTGCAATAGTTTGCTGAGAATGACGGTTTCCAGCTTCATCCATGTCCCTACAAAGGACATGAACTCATCAGGATGCCTTCTTTAATGGTTCATTGTTTTTCTTTCCCATGCGGAAGCTCTAAAGTGATGTATAGTCCCATGTGTTTGTATTCATATTTGTTAGCAGTGATTTTTGTGTCCCATCCAAAAAGAACAAAAAATAAGAAAGAAAAAGTAATGCCAAATCAATTGCATGGCCTAAGGGTTTGTTGCCATAGATAATTTTTGCTTTTGTTTTCTTTCTTTTTTGCAAACTGCATGCATAGATATAAGTTTTGCTGAAATAAACTCCCGCTTTTTTTTTTTATAGGAGCTTTGTGGCTCCAAGACTGGATTTAAGTGTTTATTTTGTGTTGATTTTGGGGTATTATATTTCAGACCCTGAAATGTTGATTTCTTTGACTTGTTTTTGTCTGATATACCACAATGGGGCTTGTGTTCAAATTAAGCTGTGGGACATCCTTTAGATACTGGGTTCAAACAATCCTCTCCTTCCTTGATGTTCCCTTAGGAGAGAGGTGTCAGAAAGTCTGGGAAGATCCATAGTTGGAAAAGTTTATCTGTATTTCCTGGAGACTCATGGCCAGCTCCCTTGTGCACAGGACTTCTGGAGAAGGCCAGCCCTACCACTTGCATAACTACCTCCCATCTCCAGCCCTTCAGTAAATATTTAAGTGATTCATTAAATATTTACAACTTGAAAAAGTAGAGTAACCCAGTGGAACTTGACTTTAACTAGAATTTAAGTTTGTGAGTAGCTGGTCAGTAGAACAAATGTGGTAGATTGGGTGACATACTATGGTTTTTAGGGTTTGTTTGTTTGTTTGTTTTATTTTTTGTTTTCCTTATACAGAGTTAGCAATAATTAATTTGAATAAAGAAGGAAAACATTAAACAGTTGGCAGGTGTAACATGAACGCTATTCCATGGCTTGTTCAGCCATAGCCTCAATCTGACATGCTAGACTATGAATCCTAAAGACTGGTATACGGTTACTGCACTGGAGTTACTGTTCTCATTCAACAACTGTAGAACATTCTGAATAGTGTTTTAAAATTTTATTTTAATGAAAGTTAAGAAAAAAAACTGTTACTTACACACTAAATAAAATAAACATAAAATGGTCTCCCGCCTGACTTGCAAAAGTCCCATGGCCTGATCCTGGCCAGCAGGAGCAGCTGGTGTTGAGGAGTGGGGTCAAGATGCAGCTGAGCTGCCAGCCACCTAGATGTGGTTTCCTGGTGTATCCGGTCTGGGTGAAGGATGATGCAGAGCTGGTGTTCTGGCCAGCATCCCAATAGGGCGCCAGCCACTGCAGGATGTTTCCAGCCTACTGGGATTCGGGCTCCAGCTGACAGGACAGCTTGTAGCTGCAGGACAGAGAGGCAGCTGTGAGGCCACCATGAGCCACACATCAGGTCCCCTCTCAGTGCCTGCCCAGCTGGAATCCTGGGTCCCCAGCGGTCCCCATGCAACAGGGCTTGATGCTGGTGGTGGAGTCATGGCCATAGGCGGTCTGCAGCTGTCCACAGAAGAGCCTCCTCTAGGCCAGGTTGGGTGGCTCACACCTGTGCTGTCAGTACTTTGGGAGGCTGAAGTGAGTGGATTGCTTGAGGCCAGGAGGTTGAGACCAGCCTGGACATCATCGTGAAACTCCACATGTACCACCACAACAAGAGAACAACCGGACACAGTGATGGATAGCATTTATCCCAGCTTCTTGGGAGGCTGAAGAAGGGCTTGAGCCCAGGAGGCAGATGTTGCAGTGAGCAGAGATGGTGACACTGCAGTGCAGCCTGGGCGACAGAGCCAGACCACGTTTAAAAAAAAAATGGAGGGCTTTCTCCCACCCTCTGCCCATGTGCCAGGTCCTCACCTCTCCTTGTCACTGAGCTGCTCCATTCTTGAGAAACAGGTGACAAATTTCTCCAGAGGCTGAAGCCTGTAATTCATGGCAGCCACTTGGAGCAGCTGCATTTCCTGCAGAATTCGGACCTCCTAGAGACAGAGGACAGGATGCTGACAGGGCCTGGTTGGAGGATGCTGAGGGCCCTTTGGCAGGCAGGGAGAAGGGGCTGGTCCCTGGGGCCATTCTGTGAAGGGGCCCCATGCAGCCCCCAGCCTGTTCTCAGAGTTGGATGTAAACAGCCCCTCCTGCAGGAACTGGTCTTTGATTCCAGTGCCTTTCCCACTCTCTCCACTGGGATAGGTCTCCTCCTGTATGTGTCAAACCCTCCCAGTAAAACTAAGATGTAGAGGATGGAGCCAGGGAATGTCCTGCCCAGGGTGGACTGTGACGTCCACATCCCCACCCTCAACCAATGTGAGTGCCCCAGCTGCTCACCTTCCTCCTCTTGTTGCTGTTGCCCTGGAAGGCAGACAGAGCCCATCAGAAAGGTCCCTGGCCCACAACAGCCCCACCCCATCCCTTCCCATGCTGCACTACTGCCAGGGCCACCAGAGTCAGGGGATGTGCACACGACAGGACTTGGACATGCCTCAGGCTCCGTGCTCTAGAGCAGGGGGCAAGGGGGCTGAGGCTCAGGGACCTTCTGCTCCAGTCCTCTCTGATGACAGACAGAGAAATTGAGATCTCTCATAGAAAGAAAGCACTCAGTGACCCTGGAATTGCCTGCCCTTGGAAAGGCTCAATTTCACCCTCCTATTATGGGACTACCCCAGGGAGAGGCTGAGTCCAGCTCAGCCCACAGCTCAGCAGCGTTGCAGTCAGGCAGCTCTGCAGCTTCACCACTCAGGGATAGGGACTGGTGGCTGCCATGGAGCCTCCTTCACTCAGCCGTATGAGATGGGCCTGACACCTCCCCACACAGGAGCAGCTGTGAGGCTCTCAGGAGAGGAGGTTTTCCAAGGGCTGAGATCTAAAGGCTTCGTCCAGGCCCCTGTCCTTCCAAGCCTCAGGATCCTGGTTCCCAACCAGCCTGCCCCAGGCTCACTCACATCCAGATCATCCGGGATGGCCGAATCCAACCTGTGTAACTCAGTCAGAAAATCCCCCAGGAAGGGGACCACGCCCTGTGCCATGGAGGGATGGGGAGGTGGGAGGGGTAGTGGTGATGAGTATTGACCCTGAGGTGCCTGCCCAAGGCCCTGTCCCATGAAATCCCATCAGCCCGTCTCCCAGAACCCCCGTACCCAGGTCTCCCAGTTGTAGCAGCCAAAGACCCTCAGCTGCCTTTCCCAATTCCCTGCCTCCTCTATTCCAGCTGACCTCCAAGTCTGGCAATCAGTCCTAGTTACCTCTATGGTGAGATTTTAACAAGTCACAAGGGCCTGTGGTCCCAGCCTTACCCTTCCCCACATCCACTCTGAGTTCTGCTTTCCCAGACCCTTGCTCTGGTCTCTCCAATGGAGGTTTCCCAGGCCCAGTGGCCATAGGAGGGCAGGGCTGGGGAGGAAGCCCCGGCTGTGTTGATATGGAGGCCTCCAGCTGGTGGGGAAAAGAGCCCTGTCCTCTGATCCCCTGCGGTCCCTCCATGCCACAGTCTCACTCACCTCCTTCTGCCTCCGTAGCCTCATCTGGGCTCTCTGGGGGTTCCTCTCCTGGGTGGCCACCTTAAAGCTCCCCGCCTGCCAGGTGTCAGGGACAGGGACAGTGAGGCTGTCTTCCCTTCCCCCAGTTACACCCCAGCCACCCCACACTTGGATCCCCAGGGACTGGCGTGAGTCACCTGGCACAGTGCTTATACCACTTGCCAGCTCGACACTCCGTGTGTGTGTCACCCAATCATGCAGCCAGGCCTCCCTGAGACTGTTTCCTCTTCTGTAAAGAGCCATGAAAACCACAGCTACCTCACAGGACCTCCTGAGTACTGTTACCTGTAGCTGTTGTCATTGTTCTCCCCCTCATCCCTCTGAGGAAGAACCATTCACGAGCACCCTCCAATTGCTTTCTTTTCTCGAACCTCATTTCCGCCCTGTGAGGCCTGTACTACAGGCTCAGCATCCCTTTATTTTCCAGATGAGGAAACAGAGACACAGAGTGGGCAGTGACTCCCCAGGGCCCCAAAAGAGAGGGCACCTCCTTCCCCTACTGGAGGCTCTGTCTCGGCTGCCTTCAGCCCACATCTCAGCACCGCCACCCATCAGGGTCTTGTTCTCTGGAGTCTCTGAGTGTCTAGGTCTCCAGCCTTGCAGAGTCGTGATGGGAAAGGGGCAGGGCATTTTAGGAGACCTGGTTGAGTGGCACCTGCATATCTGAGCCCCACTGTAGTCTCTGCCACACAAACTGGGTTTGCGCCATGCCAAATCCGTGGTTTGGCCTCGCCAGTGATCCCCCAGGGGAGTTCCGTGCACAGAACTCTCTCTTCCTCCACTCAGGATGTGGCCTCCTGAGGTGACATCTCTGATGGACATGGCAGGGTTTTCCAGAATCCTGGGTGGGGTGGCATGTTGCCTTCTCATTTGCATGGAGGTTTCTGAGATCTGGTCAGGGCAGATCCCCTAGGAATGCATGGATCCCCCAGATACTTGTCATGAGCATGTGTCACTGCTAACTGGTGAGAATCCTGTGACATGACCGTTTTCAAATGTCTGCCAAGGGTAGAGTGGGGAGTCCCAGCAAGCACATACATCTGTCCTGAGTTTGCCCATTGGTACCCATAGCTGTGCAGTCTACTGGACTCCCTGGCACGTGAGCTTTCTCTGTTGTTGTTCCCTCTTTCCCCCAGTGTGGGCAGATGCCCCCTGCCCATGGAGGTGTGCTGCAGACAGAAGCAGCAGCAGAGGCCTGGCTTCCTGAGGATTTGCTCCCAGTTTGAGGAAGGAAGAAAGTCCCATCTACAATGACCATCCCCCAGCCTGGAGGAAGCTACATGCCAGCAGCATGGACCAGCATGGGAGCCAGAGCCCTGCTAATGCTGCAGCTCATCACCCCCGCTCAGAAGCCCAGCAGCCCAGCAGCCATTGGCGCATCCCATTTCCAGGGCCTCCTGCCCCCGTGCCCCCACATGCCCATGGACCCCCACACCTCTCTTCCTGGTTGCCCAAAGTAGGCATGGAGGGAATTTTTCAAGTCCACTTTCTGTAGGTAAGTCAAAACATTACAAAACAACTCCTGCACACCGGGTCCAATGCCCTTCCAAACTCACTCTTTTCTCTGACCGTTAAACACTTGTCCCGCATCTCCCAGACTCCACTGTACCTTGATCAGCAGGTCCCTCTTCACTGCAGTGTCTTTTTTGCCGAGTTCTTTTAAATATTTTGTGCTTTTGCTATGGACAGAGGAAAGAAAAAAGGGTAAATTTGGGAATCAGGGGGCAGATTTGTGAGTTCCAATCCCTTTTGTTTGAAAACCCAGTGAATCCCAGATTCATGTGTGAGCATTTCCAGTGGGGTCCTCTGATGGCAAGGGCTCCAGAGGACCAGGGTGGGACCTGTCATGCTCCTCTCCTGGCCCATCTCTACTTCACATGAGCCCCGTCGTGTTCACAGTTAGCTTCCAGCTGGACACAGTTCCACTGCTGGGTGCGAACACCTGAAAGCCTCCAGTTGGCTCTAGCCTGTTGCTGATGGTTAAAAAACCCTTAGTCCTCAGTTGGAAATCCTTGCCTAGGAGTCCACTGCAGCTTAGTGACCACACCCACCAGCCCATCCCTGCCTCCAATGTCCCTGGTTTCCAAGAACCTTTTGGAGTCATTGAGGGCACACGGGGAGAACTATGGGTCCCCAGGTCAACACTGGTGCTCCCGTGGAGGGAACCCTCCTCACCTGGTCACTGCTGCCCACGTCTTGTGTAGCCGATGTATTGGGTTGCTGCGCAGAGCAGAGACAATGGCGTGCACCGAGGAGAAGTTGTTGAGGCTTAGGCACTCCTGGAGAGGGAAGAGTGAGCTGTGAGGTCCAGAGTTGGAGTCAGAGCCACTTCAGCCTCAGCCCCCTCTGCTGAGTTCTCCCTTCCTGAATGAAGCAGAGGTCCAGGGAGCCTCAGGAGGGCACACCTGGGGTTGACTAAATGTCACTCATCTAGGAGGATTTGAGTTCAACCCAAGGAAGATCCCAGGTCAGAAGTGAGCAGCCACCACAGGGCCATGGGGGTCAAGGTCAGGGAAGCTCAGGGAAGAAGGGCCTAGGGGATTGCAGGGCTCAGGCTAGAGATACAGATGCTAATCCTGAAAGCCAGTGGAGGAGAAGAGGCTGTTCCCCATTTTTAGAGAGGGAATCCCAAGGCCTAACCATGGCTTACCCTGGCCACCTTGATCCAGTGCTCCACCACCCTGGCCCTGTCCCGAGCCCTCATGCTGTGGTCCCCGAGGCAGGAGGTGGTGACACAGTTGGTGAGCCTGTTGAAGTGTGCAATGGTGGCACAAACTGTGGGTGCCACGTGCTCACTCCCCTTCTGATGTCGTTGGCCCCAGATGGAGCCCAAGCATTCGTAGAGCTCCACGTTCTTGAACAGCTCCTTTGGGGAAGGAGAAGAGTGTCATGGACACAGCATAGCCCAGCTCAGAGTCACCCACAGTCCCAGGCAGGAAGTGAGTTCACAGTCATCCACAGTCTCTGGCAGGAACAGAGCTGGAGCTCAGAAAGCTTTAAAATGGGCTCCAGACTTGTGGGAGTCCCTAGGTTTGGCTTTCTGCTCACCGAGGGCCCTGAATGCATCATGGCCCAGAACCCAACAAGGGTGGGAAGTGAGAATGATGTTTTCTCCCAGGCCATCCTCACTCCAAGAACTAGAAGGTGGCTCAGGCCTCCCCATCCTGAGGCCTCGTCTTCCTCCCATCCCAATCAGCCCTCTACTCCTTCTCTTCCTACTGGTGCAGTTTCCTTGCGGCAGCTGCAACACTGGGCTCTGTTTGGGTGTCTGCCATAGAATCTAGTATGCATCAGGTACCTAATAGGTGCTGAGGGTAGTGAGGCTCCTGAGCAGCTGGGTGAGTGACCCATGGCCCTGCCTGCCCCTCAGTGATCACCTGCCCTGTCCTGCTTTCTGTCCATCCCCTGTCATTCAGTCTGCACAGTCAGTCTGTGCAGCTGGCACGGGCGATGTCCCGTCTCTGCTGTCCACATGCAGACAGGGAAGGCTTGTGGGTGAGGAAACTCATCCAGATCCCATGGTTGGTAAGAAGTGGGGCTGAAAATGGACCCAGGGCATTGGCCGCTCCTCGGGGAGAGGCTGGTCTCAGACAGCTGGTGCCAGACGCACAGCCTGCAAAGCCCAGCTGCTCACCGAATCTATGAGGGTCAGCTGCTCTGCCAGCAGCCTGGGAGGGAAGGTCGTGATGTCCGGCAGCTCCTCACTGAGTTGACTCTTGACTGTCCCGGGAGAGGGACAGGGGGACTCTGAGGCTGACTGTGGCTCCAGCACTGTTCCTGGAGGGGGCCCTTCCCCTGGTGCTGGTGCTGATGCTGGTGGTGAATGTAGATATCCTTGTGCATCCAGGGCTACAGGTGACTCTGGCTCCAGAGCAGGCCGCAGGTCCGCCAGCAGTGGTGGTGCTGGCTCCAGGGCCAGCATTGTTAATGCGTGTTGCCCAGGAGGAGGAGCAGGATCTGGAAAAAGAGAAAAGGTCACCACACCAGTCACTTTTCACTGGAATTTCCAAGTACAGAAATGACTGGATGGAATTTAAGGGAATTGTAGCCCCAAAACACCACCCCCAGAAAGTCTTCCAGACTGCAAGCCTCCTCACCTTCTGGCTTGGCCTCCTTGGGCTCCGGAAGCACCAACTGGCCTAAAACAATTTCCTGATGGTCTTCCAAGCCCAGTCCAGGCCAGGTGAAGGTCCTGAAGGCCAGCTTTATCCAGAAAGATGACCGTTGCAGGGCCTGGCAGCAAACTGAAGTGTTTTCAGGGGGCCAGGTGAACAAAATGGAGGTGGTGGTGCTGGTGATGGAGTGGACAGCTGAGTCAGAGGCCTGGCCTTCTCCCACACAACCCTCCAGGGCACCCTTGTGTGGTTCTGGGTCCCTGGCCTCTTGCTGCCTGTGTAAAGGACAGCCCCACCCTACCACAAGCCATCAGTGCTGTCCTGAAAGGGGCAGACCTGGCCATGTAGCAGGGCTGTGCGGACCCTTCTGCGCCCCAGCGTCCCACTGACATTCTCTTCCCAATGGCCCTGGAGCACAGCACTGTGCACCTGGACACTCAAGACTGCAGCTCCAGGCAGATTTATGAGCAGCTTGCTCATCAAAGGTCCAGCTCTGGTTCCCCTGGTCCTGGGGTTAGGAGGGTAGGGGCAGGTGTTGGGTGGAGGAGGACAGGGAGAGCTGGGAAGCCACAGTGCTGGGGATGGGTCTCTCAGTGGCCAGCTGTGACCCCAGCCTCTTCTCCTTTGCAGGCGACCTACTGATCTCAGTATTTCCCTCTTGAAGGGGAAGTCCCCAGATGTCAGCCTTGTCATGGGAATTCTAAGACATATGAACCCCAGGGCTCCTTTATTCTCTCCCCAGCCAGAGTCCACGTATTTCCCCCCATGTTTTGTGGGTGAAGAGGCCCTTCAGAACCCTAAATCCCCCAGTGTATACTTGTTGCTGGGCTCCATCATTCTAGTCAGAATCTGGGAGGATGCCACCATACGTAGAGGAGGCCACGAGGGTTTCCCCTCTAACATTCTGTAGATATGATTTGTTTATTCTGTCTACTGTGAGCACCTGACTCTGAGTAGAACTGACGCCCAGGGATTGTCATCTGCTTTGTTTATGAAATTATGCCAAGCCACAAGAAGAACGATGCACAAATGAGGTGTTTTGTATGTATGTGTGGAATTAGTGAACCCCAACCATTGGAGAACCCAGTGAGCCTCTCCAGATGTCTCAGTGGGCCTGTGGCTCCTTTTTCAGCACCAAGGGACCCCTCTTCTGTGTCAAAGAGAAAGTCCAGCCAGAAAGAATCTCAGACATCCTTTACCAATGCCATCACGGACTTGCTTTCTACGTGCCTTTCCAAACAGCAAGAGATATGGGCCATTGCAGCAGAATGCTGAGAGCTGCCTCAGTAAGGGGGAAGAGAAAAGTAATAAACATGAATCACAGCACCCACAGCAGATTGTCCAGAGTTTTAGGCTCTAGGGACCCTTCTGTTTGCCGTGTCTTAGATCATTCAGTCCCTACAAGAACCCTGTGAGATTCATCTTCTCATTACTCCCTGTTCCACAGGAGCCAACTGAGGCTCCAAGAGGTGCATCTTCAAGACACAGCCAGTAGGGGACAGAGGCACCTCCGTGCCTTGGAGGGGATGGACACTCACCTTCTAACCAGTAGTTCCAAAAAGTGTGGCACGGTGATAAAGTCCCAGGAGGGACCCAGGCAGGTGGCATAGGAGGAGATGGGTTTAGTTAGAAAGGCTGGAACCAGGGATTCCAACAGCTTCTCCCCTGTGCCGGGCTGGAAAGTTGGCATCCTGCAGATCTCATTTTCATACTAGGGGGACAAGGAGGGACATGAGAGTCAGTGGTAACACCATGAACCACCAGAGGATCGGGATCTGGAACTCACACCAAGAAGCACCAACCCTTCAGGGACTTGTGCATGTGGAGAACCTGGGTGCCCATGGTGAAAAGGGTTCTAGGCTTTCAAGGTAAAATTGCATGTGAGGATGGAGAAGGAGAAAATGATTCATGCCTTCAAGGCATCGGCACGGTGAATGTCAGCTGTGGGGCAACAGCACCCTCTGTATCAACAGCCTGCATGAAGAGCATCATCTCTGCAATCCTCAAAAATCACCCTCATGGTGGAGAAGAGGAGACGCGGGCTTTTGGATGTCAGTTGCTTGCTCAGCAGCACCCAGGTCAGAGGAGAGCACCTTCCACAGGGAGGACTGGATGAAATTCCCTCTAGGCCACCTGAGGCTCTACTTCTGATATGGAGGGGAAGGGCCTGGGGAGGTCTCATCCCCTCCTCATTATAGTGACAGCACACAGGACAAGATGCTGTAGAAGAACCCTTTGACTTAAAGGGATGTGATTTTTTGTTCTTTAACATGAACAGGAGTCTGGAGAAACAGCTACGTCCATCCCAGCCCTGGCCAAGGGGAAAATGCCGGAAGACTGCAGGGTGGGAGGAAGCGAATCCCAAGGCCCAGGATCTGCCAGGCGACTCGGGGAAGAGAAAACGCAGGTAGGTATTGAAAGCGGGAACGGTTACAGAAATGTATGGTTTAAAGTGGAAATGAAACAAGGTGATTTTCTCTGCCACACAGACAGCAGATTGGAACAAAGTTAAGAGCATGTTAGTATTCAGGGGAGGCTGCGTTCAGAGAAGCAGCTACGTTCAGAGGCTGCTGGTGACCCTGTTGAGCAGCTGGAGCCTTTTGGAAAGTCAACTGGCTAGAGCTATTGAAACTTGCTATCTGCACATCCTTTCACCCAGATTTCCCTTTCCCGGGTGTGTGTCTTCCGCAGGGAATTTGTGTATTTTATGGGTTGAATTGTGTCCCCTCCCCCAAATGTAACTGTTTCTATTCTCAACCCCAGAGACTCAGAATGTGACTGTGTTTGGACACAGAGTTCTCCAAGAGGTAATTCAGGAGAAGTGAGTTCATTAGGGTGGCCCCTAAGTTAATATGCCTGGGGTTCTTACAAGGAGAGGTGGTCAGTGCACAGAGAAGTTCAAGAGAAGACCCTGTGCTGACCGAGATAGAAGTCAGCCATCTCCACAGCAAGGAGAGAGGCCCAGAGAAACCACCCCAGACTGACAGCTTGACATTGGCTTCCAGTCTCCAGAACTGTGAGGAACCAGATTTCTGTGGTTAAGCCCTTCAGTCAGCGTGCATGTTATGGCAGCCCTGGGAAAGTGCTCCAGCCTATTAGGACACACATAGGATTATGCTCCCTGCAGAAAGGCTGACTAGAAAGGAAATTTTATCATGACAGGCTCCACGGGCAGTGAGAAGCTGACCCGCTGTGGAACATGGCCTTCCTTAAGGAATATTACAGTGACATGCGAGGGTGCAGCTCCTGCCTGGTGGGTCTGCAGGGATGAGTTCTGTGAGATGACACTTTAAAGACGGATGCATAGAGTAGCTTCACCTTCTTTTGTTGTAATCACCACCCCCCACAACTTGTTTGTGTAGAAGTGTTGAATTTTAAGTCCTGGAGGAGGTCTGGCAGGGAAGGGGAGCTGCCTGTTGCTGGACATACACTTAGGGTGGGGAGTTACAATGATAACAGGATGAGTATGTTGCTACAATGTTACCATTGTTCCCCATTCTGGTAGCAACATGCTGAGATACTCCTGGCATAGCATCAAGTGAAAACAGAAGGATTTTCTCTGATCTTCCTCTGACAAGTGAAAGGGACTTTGCCTGTAACCAAGTTGCCACTGGGGACTAACGGTAGCCAGATTCCTTTGGGAGAGGACAGTGGCTCACTCAAGTGGGAAGCCCTAGGACAGAGCGTAGGGTGTCCCCATATTCGTGTTTGAGTCCTGGGCCCACCCTGGTATTTTTGAGTGCCTATCTGTGGAGACCCTTCTGTGCCCAATCTCACCCCAGACCAGCACTGGCCGTGGTTGGTAGCAGGCGGCCCCTGCCCTTCTTTGAAGAAGATGGAGAAATGGAATCCATCCAACAGCTCCTGCTTGATCTGCTGTGTGGAGCTCTGCAAAGAAATTGCCCAAGAGCCAGGCGAAGAGGTGTCAGTGGCCTGCCTGGCTGACCCCATAGTGGGACACCCCCATTAGAACTCCTCCCTGGCACCCCCTTCCCCAACAGGATTTGGCACATAGGAGCATCTGCATAGACCTCCAGCCAGAGGAGCTTGAGGTCTCCGGCGGATGACAGCTTGAGGTCTTGGGATTCAGATCTGAGCAGACAAACTATGTCCTCGACACTCACCTTCCCATCCTGAAGGCATGGCCTGGGCTGTGAACCTGACATACTGACCAGGCTGCCAACCCCCGACAACCTACCTGCTCCTGTCCAGGGAGGGCCCCTCTTCTCCTGTTTCCCCCAAACACATGGGGAGGGGCTCAGCACTGCCCTGATGGACACAGCTGAGGCCTGGCCTGGACGGGCCTGCCCTGGGCCCTGTGTTACCTGTGGGTGCCTGCTGGCAAAGGGCCAGAGGCGTCGAGGGTGAGGGTTGAACCAATGTCTGTATTCTCGAGAAACAGTCTCATTTTGGCCTCTTCTGCGACGAGGAGGTCGGCAGCATGTTGGGACACAGCAGGAGAACATGTTGTTCTCTCCAGTGTCGACTACCAACTGAGCTGGAAATGGGGCTGTGTGTATAATATGGGTGCCTAGTTACCAGAATTCTAAGTTCTGTTGGGGTCTGTCAGCAAGGAAGTGAGGTCACATCTTGTAGGTTCCATCCTGTAAGCGACTCCTTTCCATCAGACCTACTCAAAGGCCCCACTGGGCTTCTGGCCGCTCACCCTCCCCCATCAACTCCTTACCTTTCACCATTATGCCAAAGTGTGCCCCTTCAGCACCTTGGGAAGACCTGGATATAACCAGGGTCCCAGGATTGAGGAGACAGTGCTGGGTCAAACAACCTTTATCTTAGCAGTTGTGAGACCCTAGAGAACTCCTTTCGTGTTTTGGGGCCTCCCCAGCCTGCACAATGGGGGTTATGCTTGCATCTCGAATGATCCTGCCTCCTCAGCCCCCCAAGTGACTGGAACCACAGGCATGTGTCACCACACCTGGCTAATATTTAAACTTTTTGTAGAGACTGGGTCTCACTGTGTTGCCTAGGCTGGTCTTGAACTCCTGGGCTCAAGTGAGCCTCCTGTCTTGACCTCCCAAAGTGCTGGGATTACAGACTTGAGCTGCCATGCCCAGCCTGGTTTAATTTCATTATACATACATGCATACATACACACATACATACATACATTTATTTACTTATTTAAGATAGGGTCTCGCTCTGTCACCCAGGCTGGAGTACAGTGATGCAAACACAGCTCACTGAAGCTTTGACCTCCGGGGCTCAAGCAGTCCTCCCACCTCAGCCTCCCAAGTAGCTGGGACCCCCGGTGTGTGCCACCATGCTTGGCTAATTTTTGTAGTTTGTGTTGACATGGGGCTTACTATATTTCCCAGGCTGGTCTTGACCCCCTAGGCTCAAGCAGTCCTCCCACTTTGGCCTCCCAAAGTGCTGAGATGACAGGCATGAGCCAGCATGCCTGGTCCCAAGGCATATTTTTACTTCTACTGTAGTTCAGCCTTAAGACTGTACCAGCAGATAGAGATGGAAAAGTAAGATGAATCGAATATCAAATTACATTTATAAATAAAGAAGTTACTAATTAATGACTGACCTTCCTTCCTTCCTTCCTTCCTTCCTTCCTTCCTTCCTTCCGTCTTGCCGTTGCCTATGCTGGAGTGCAGTGGCACAATCTCTGCTCACTGCAACCTCCACCTCCCACGTTCACATCATTCTCCTGCCTCAGCCTCCTGAGTAGCTGGGACTACAGGCGCCTGCTAGCATGCCCAGCTCATTTTTTTGTATTTTTTGTAGAAATGGGGTTTCACCGTGTTAGCCAAGATGGTCTCGATCTCCTGACCTTGTGATCTGCCTGGCCTCAACCTCCCAAAGTGCTGGGATTATAGGCGTGAGCCACCATGCCTGACCGTGTGGTTTTTTTCTAAACCTCCTTTTTTATTCTGGGTTAGATCATTCCCTGGCTGTCTTTACCCTAGCATCAGTGAGTCCTGCAGACACTACAGCCCCCTGCAAGGTCAGTATTTTCATCACCAGGTGGATCTTAATTTTTTACCTAACATTTACAATTCTGCCAGTTCTGACTCTTAAATTCTCTTTGCCTTGAATTCCAGGATCCATCTCTGATGTTCAGTGAAGACTACCAGTACAGTCTGCTAGAGCAGTACCATCTGGGTCTGGATCAAAAGCGCAGAAAATACGTGGTTGGAGAACTCATCTGGAATTTTGCCGAATTCATGACTAACCAGTGTAAGTGGCAGTTTGGCTCATGGGATAATGTACCCGTCCTCATTTTTTCAGGTTGCCTTGCCCTTTCTGGACATTTTGGTTGTAAGAATATTGGAAACAAAGTGAGGAATCTGGTTTAATCCACGTAGGTTGCGCTGAGGATTTTCTAGGTAAAGGAAGTTGTGCTTAGGAAGTAGGAAAGCAGTCAGGCCCCCGCTTCTCAAATACAGTCAAAAAGCAAACAGGAGAGTCTCCTACAGTGAGGTGGACATGGCTAGCTTGCCTTTTTCTTGTCTATTTCATAGCCAAGGAGGAAGGAAAAACTGGACCTCATTATGGATTTACTTTTGGGATACACTGATTATTCCTGAGGAAAGTACAAAGTCTGAGAAGCTTAAGGTATTTCAGTGTGTTTTATATTACTCACTTGCAAAAAGCAGGCTCATCAAACACAGGTGAGTATCAACGCATCTTGAATATGGCAGCATTTAAAAGTCTTCAGACCAGGCATGGTGACTCATGCCTGTAATCCCAGTGCTTTGGGAGGCCAAGGTGGGAGGATCCCTTGAGGCCAGGAGTTTGAGACCAGCCTGTTAAGCAGAGCAAGACCCCATCTCTACAAAAAATAGGCACATTAGCTGGGTGTGGTGGTGTGTTCCTGTAGTTCCAGCTGCTTGGGAGGCTGAGGCAGGCGGATCGCCTGAGCACAGGAGTTGGGGGTTGCAGTGAGCTGTGATTGCACCACTGCACCTGAACCTGGGTGACACAGTGATACCTGTCTTTAAAAAAAAAAACAATGTGTCTTCAAAGACCAGAAGATCTGTGCTGTCACGTTGGGTGACTGAGGGGCTGCCAAGTTTGCAATGAATGTTTCCCATTTCTTCTTAGTTTATGGACTTACCATCCTTGGCAGTTTGGTGGGTTGGAGAAGGATATGGTGATGGCGGGAGTTACAATACATTACTTATAGGGGAAGACAGGCTTTTGAAAGGTTAACGCTTAAAAGTGAGAATGGAGGCCGGGCGCGGTGGCTCAAGCCTGTAATCCCAGCACTTTGGGAGGCCGAGACGGGCGGATCACGAGGTCAGGAGATCGAGACCATCCTGGCTGACACGGTGAAACCCCGTCTCTACTAAAAAATACAAAAAACTAGCCGGGCGAGGTGGCGGGCGCCTGTAGTCTCAGCTACTCAGGAGGCTGAGGCAGGAGAATGGCGTGAACCCGGGAGGCAGAGCTTGCAGTGAGCCGAGATCTGGCCACTGCACTCCAGCCTGGGCGGCAGAGCGAGACTCCGTCTCAAAAAAAAAAAAAAAAAAAAAAAAAGTGAGAATGGAAAAGGGATGAGTGAATGAACAAGATGAGGTGAGAGGGAAGAGGTAAAGGGAAAAGGAGAACAAGAAGCTCTTCTCTGCATGGCACCTGGGATGAATGGTTTCTGGGGACATCCCTGATGGCAATTTTGTGGAGAAGCGTGAAGATTTCTGTGGTAAGAAATGAGCTGTAGGCCCAGCGCAGTGGCTGACAGCTGTAATCCCAGCACTTTGGGAGGCCAAGAGGGCGGATCACCTGAGATCAGGAGTTTAAGACCAGCCTGGCCAACATGGAGAAACCTTGCCTCTACTAAAAATATAAAAATTAGCTGGGCGTGGTGGCAAGTGCCTGTAATTCCAGGTACTCAGGAGGCTAAGGCATGAGAATCGCTTGAACCCGGGAGGTGGAGGTTGCAGTGAGGGAAGATTACGCCGTTGCACTCCAGCCTGGGCAACAAGAGTGAAACTCCATTTCATGGAAAAAGCAAAAACAAAAACAAAAACCAGTGGGACTGGGCGCAGTGACTCATGCCTGTAATCCCAGCACTATGGGAGGTGGAGGTGGACAGATCACGAGGTCAATAGTTTGAGACCAGCCTAGCCAACATGGTGAAACCCTGTCTCTACTAAAAGTACAAAAATTGACTGGGCATGGTGGCGGACGCTGGCAATCGCAGACACTTGGGAGGCTTGAACCCAGGAGATGGAGGTTGCAGTGAGCCAAGATTGCACCACTGCACTCCAGCCTGGGCAACAGAGTGAGACTCCACGTCAAAAAAATAAATAAATAAAATAAAATGAAGTGAAGAAGGAGGAGGAGGAAGAGGAAGAAAAAGAAGAAGAAATAGTTAGGTGTGGTGGCTCAGGCCTGTAATCCCAGCAATTTGGGAGGCAGAGGAGGAGCAGGAGGAGGAAAGGAGGAAAAGGAAACAGCCAGGTCAGTCGTGGTGGCTGGTGCCTGTGAGGAGGAGTAGGAGGAGGAGAAGGAGGAGGAGGAGGAGGAGAAGGAGGGGGAGGAGGAGGAAAAAGAAATGGAGGAAGAAAAAGAAAAGGAGGAGGAAAAAGAAATGGAGGAGGAGGAGGAAAAAGAAATGAAGGAGGGGGAAGACAAGGATAAAGAAACAGAGGAGGAGGAGGAGTTGGAGGAGGAGGAGGAGTTGGAGGAGGAGGAGTTGCAGGAGGAGGAGTTGGAGGAGGAGGTGGAGGAGATAGAGGAGGTGGAGGAGGAGGAGGTGGTGGGATTACAGGTGTGAGCCACTGCGCCTGGCTGGAAATCACATCTCATCATGAGATCTGGAGGGCACATACCCAAACCACATTAGCCTTCAAGGGAAATTCCAGGCACCTAGCTATTCTTGAGAAGTAAATTAGCAACTTGATAAGAAGATAGTAATTGGCTGGGTGCAGTGGCTCACACCTGTAATCCCAGCACTTTGGGAGGTCAAGACAGATAGATCAACTGAGGTCAGGAGTTCCAGATCAGTCTGGCTAACATGGTGAAACCACATGTCTACTGAAAATACAAAAATTAGCTGGATGTGATAACGGATGCCTGTTATCCCAGCTACTGAGGAGGCTGAGGCAGGAGGATTGCTTGAACACTGGAGGTGGACGGTGCAGTGGGCTTAGATTGGACCACTGCTCTCCAGCCTGGGAGACAGAGCGAGACTCCGTCTCAAAAAAAAAAAAAAAAAAAAAGAAAAAGGTAATAATAGCTTAGAACAATAGCCACCCAAGTCACAAGATATTTGATCCCCTATAGAAAGTAAAGATAACATCTTGACAAATGTCCCTAAGTTGTTTTCGGAAGTGCAGATCTCCACCGGATGATAAATGGTGACAGCTTTCCCTTCGACCTCAGATAAGGGTGAACCGAGGACTGAACTCTCACTCGCGTTCTTTATTCCAAATTTCTTCCTGAGGGGCCTGGAGGGAATCACACTCACAGGCAAAAAGTTAACACCCCTTCTGCTGACCTCAAGGTTTTAGATAAAGCTTTGCTTTCTTACCAATCATAAACTGAAGAAATAGTCGAATTGGCCAGGCGTGGTGGCTCAGGCCTGTAATCCCAGGACTTTGGGAGGCCGAGGCCCGTGGATCACCTGAGGTCAGGAATTCGAGGCCAGCCTGGTTAACATAGTGAAACCCTATCTTTGTTAAAAATACCAAAATTAGCTGGGTGTGGTGGTGAGCACCTGTAATCCCAGGTACTCAGGAGGCTGAGGCAGGAGAATCACTTGAACCAGGGAGGTGGAGGTTACAGTGAACCGAGATCAGGCCATTGCACTCCAGCCCAGGTGACAGGGCGAGACTCAAAAAGAAAAAAAAAAAAAAAAGAAAAATGAAGGCATCTTTTCTGGCACCCTTTAGTCTTATTTTTTTCTTTTCTTTTTTTTTTTTTGTTTGTTTGTTTGAGATGGGGTGTTGCTCTGTCACCTGGGCTGGAGTGCAGTGGCACAATCTTGGCTCACTGCAACCTCTGCTTCCCGGGCTTCATCAATGCTCCTGCCTCAGCCTATCCTGTACCTGGGATGATAGGTGTGTGCCACACCACCGGGGTAATTTTTTTTTTTTTTTTTTGTATTTCTTGTAGAGACAGTGGTCTCATTATGTTGTCCAGGCTGGTCACAAACTCCTGGGCTCAAGTCATCCTCCTGTCTCCCCCTCCCAAAGTGCTGGTATTACAGGTGTGAGCCACTAAGCCCATCCTGAATTACTGATTTTTGCATACTGTATAAACTTTTGCATCCTACTTGTTCTTACTTTTGTTAAATGTGGCCTAAAGCTGCCTCATAAACAGTGAAATATATCCTAATTTAAGCATGTAAGCATTTCACTAAAGGAATATACAAGTAAAATTTTAAAGAAAGAAAATAAGAAAAAGTGCATAAACATTTGGGAAAAAGCCTTTAGGCCTTGTCAGTTTCTAGAATGTGTTTATTTTCACTATGCTGGGGACTCCATTTCCAGTAATAAGGTCCATTCTCAGAAGGTGGATTTGGCGAGCATGAGAATAGGGGAGGGGGAGTAATCGTACAAACAATTGTGTCCAGTCCAGGTTCCTAGGACCAGAGGGACCCCTCTGTATGGCAGAGGCACCCGACAGCCGTACCTGATGTGTACCCTCAGAATCACTTTATGGTCAAAGAAGAAAGTGTGTTCGGAGCCCCAAGCTAAGGAATCAGGAGTGGCAAGATCCTGGAAGGATCCCAACCTGTGAAACTCTGAGTCAAGAGGTCAAGCTGGGCACTTGGTTTCTCGGGTCGACCGCTTGGCCCTCTTCCAAGTTGTACTTTCCTTCTTTCCTTTACTTCCTGTTCTAAAGTTTTTAATAACCATTTTTTTAATACTATCTCACTCTATAGCCCAGGCTGGAGTGCAGTGGCTCAATCTCAGCTCACTGCAACCTCCACCTCCCAGGTTGAAGAGATTCTCCTGCCTCAGCCTCCCAAGTAGCTGGGATTACAGGCACTCACCATCACGCCCAGCTAATTTTTGTATTTTTAGTAGATACATGGTTTCACCATGTTGGCCAGGCTGGTCTTGAACTCCTGATCTCAGGTGATCCACCCGACTCAGCCTCCCAAAGTACTGGGATTACAGGCATGAGCCACCACACCCATTCCTGGCCTGTTTTTAGTAAAATTTTACTCCTGCTCTGCAACTTGCCTCTATCTGGTTTCTACCTTATGACCCTCAGTCAAATTCTTTCTTCTGAGGAGGCAAGAATTGAGGTTGTTTCAGTTGTGTATGGATTCACCACCGGGAACTCGGATACCTTCCACTGGTAACAGGTCGAGGATGCTAGGTGAAAATGTTATGGAAGCCGCATGCTTTTTACAAATGTAGTGGTTCTCATGTCCAGCCACAGCCACTGCACCTGTGTGAAAGTCCCCTTAATAAACCTATGTCTTTTTCACTGTCTCCAGATCTCTTCGTGTACCCTTCCACACGGTGCCTTCCCTACTGCAGTAAAGTGGGGTCCCGCAGGGCACCCTCTCCCTGCAATTTTTTTTTTTTTTTGAGATAGATTCTTGCTCTGTCACCCAGGTTGGACTGTAGTGGTGTGACCTCGGCTCACTGCAAGCTTCGCCTCCTGGCTTCAAGTGATTCTTCAGCCTCAGCCTCCTGAGTAGCTGGGATTACAGGTGCCTGCTATCATGCCTGGCTCCTTTTTCTTTCTTTTTTTTTTTTTTTAGTATTTTCAGTAGAGAGGGGGTTTCGCCGTTTTGGCCAGGCTGGTCTCGAACTTCTGGCCTCAAGTGATCCGCCCACCTCAGCGTCCCCAAGTGCTGGGATTACAGGCGTGAGCCACTGCACTTGGCCTCTCTCCCTGTATCTTCATGTATCTTCAAAGCCAAGAAGGAGCTTCTGTCCCCTTGGTTAGGGTCAGGGTCCCAGAGGTCCAGGGTCAAGGCTACTACCGCCTCCCAAGGAGGTGCATCCCTGCAAGAGGCTGCATCCAGCAGTCATGGAAGAGGCTCCCCTGGGGCCTGCTCCAATTCCTGCTGGGGAAAGCAAGTGGAGGTGCCCCTTGAACAAACGGTGGTGCCACCAATCTCAGGGGTTCTGTCCTGGCCTGCGGCCCTGGATCGTCCAGCCTCTGCTGGGATGGGGAGCAGACGACGCTCTTCTTGGCTGGAGCTGAGGGTGGGGGTCCCGCTTCCCCAAAGGCCTATTCCTGGATTCAAGCACAGGTCCTACTGGGTAGCACCTGGCGCCGCCCCGCCCCTCCAGGCCTGGCACTCGCCCTCAACAAACATGGCGCCCACGGCCTCACGCGCCTCACGCCGCAGGCGCGTCACGCTACAGGCCCGCAGGGCTTCCCCCTCGCCGCTCTCATTCCCCTCAGACTGGCTGCCAAGACAGGGAGCGGGAAGTATGACCTGGCTGGTGGCGGTGTCCTGGTCGGTTCTGGGGCCGCTGTTGTGTGGCTGCGCGCAGGCGCTGCTGGGCCGGATGCTGTACACCCGGGAGAGCGCGCCGCGGGAGCCCAAGGAGCTCCAGGGCCTCTGAAGCTTCCAAGCGGACTTCTCTGACAACGGACGCCCGGGCTTCCAGGAGCAGAGGTACCCGCGACCGTTGGGAGAGGCGCCCGGAAGCCCGGCGTTGGGAATGGCGTAAGCCTGGGCGCCCTGCACCCTCCTTCACCTGAGTGCCTGGGAGTTGGGGCCCCGTAGGAGGTTAAAGGTCAACGGGCTTGGGGGCGCGGGGTTGGAGGAAGGGGGAACCGGGGGGACTAGGGGGACCCAGGAGGGCCAGGGCGGAGGAGGCAGGAGGAGGAGGAAGCGCTCCTGTGCAGCCGCCTCCGGAGGCGAAGGCTGAGCCTGGGCAGTGTCCTTTCTAATATTTATTTTTAATTTTTGAAATGTTTTTGAGACTGGGTTTGGTCCTGCCGCCCAGGTTCGAGCGGAGTGGCGCAATCCTAACTTCTGAGCTCAAGCGATTCTCCCGCCCCAGCCTTGCAAGTTTGCTGGGACCGCCATGCCTAATTAAAACACACACACACACACACACACACACACACACACACACCACCCCCCCCCCCAACAAAGAAAAGAAACTTGGTCGGGCTTAGTGGCTCACGCCTGTAATCCCAGCACCTTGGGAGGCCGAGGCGGGCGGATCACCTGAGGCCAGGAGTTCAAGACCACCCCGGCCAACGTGGTGAAACCCCGTCTCTACTAAAAATACAAAAATTAGCCGGGCGTGGCGATGAGCACCTGTAATCCCAGCTACTTGGGAGGCAGAGGCAGGAGAATTGCTTGAACCAGGAAGGCGGAGGTTGCAGTGAGCCGAGATCAGGCCACTGCACTCCAGCCTGTGCGACAGACTGAGATTCTGTCTGGAAACAAAAACCAACTTTTTGGTTTTGTTTTGTTTTTTAAGATACAGGGTCTCAGTACGTTCTCCAGGCTGATCTCGAACTCCTGACCTCCAGCCATCCTCCCACGTTGACTTCCCAAAGCGCTCATTACAGGCATGAGCCACCAGACACTCGTCAGGCCTGAGGGGCAGGCCCTGCACAGAGCTGGTCCCGGGGATTGGGAGGAGGGGACAGTTTAGACATTCTGAGGTCAGCTCTGCTGAGGGGGGAAGGTAGCTTGGTTTTCAGGGTTCAGATAGAGGACAGACAGTGACATCAGGCCAAGGACGCCACCCCTGTTGCCCTCCTGACTTGGATGTGGTCAGCAGAGAAGTGGGATCCGGTGAGGTCTGGGCTGCGTTTGCCTGTTCTACATCCTCTTTTTCTTTTTCTTTTTTTTTTGAGAGAGAGTCTTGCTGTGTCACCCAGGCTGCAGTGCGATGGCACGATGTTGGCTCACTGCAGCCTCCGCCTCCTGGGTTCAAGTGATTCTCCTGCCTCAGCCTCCCGAGTAGCTGGGACTACAGGCGCCCGCCACCACTCCCAGTTAATTTTTGTATTTTTAGTAGAGATGGGGTTTCACCATATTGGCCAGGCTGGTCTCGAACTCCTGACCTTGTGATCCGCCTGCCTCTGCCTTCCAAAGTGCTGGGATTACAGGTGTGAACCACCGTACCCAGCCTACATCCTCTGTTTCTGACTTTGTGGTATTCAGTACTAGAGAAAGAGAGGAGAGGGCTGGCTGCCAGCGTGTTCCTCACTCACAGTGTCCTAAGCAAAGCTCCCCCATCCCCCTAACCAGCCTTCCTCCCTGTGACAGGCAGTGGGTCATTTGCATCTTAGTCACAGGTCTGAACCTTCTTGCCTCGGGCTGGGATGTGCCCCTGGGTTCACCCCTGTCTCAGGAGATAATGGGTCCTCCCATCTGCTCCAACAAGGATCTCCTGGCCCCACTGGCCAGGTGTACAACCTGCCCTGGCAGTTGACCTGTCATCAGCAAGTTATCTGTCTTTTCCGCCAGGAGTCCCCGCCATGTGTCAGGGCTTGTGCTAGGCCTGGGGGCACAGCTGTACAGCACACTGGTCCCGGATCCCTTTGGGGGCCTAGGAGATGAGCCCAGCCCTTCTCTTTGCAGTCTGGCCCCACCTTAGACATACCGGTTCTCTCCATCTTCAATGACATCAGCCAGGACTGGGCATTTTGTCAGCTGGGTGGGGTATGAACGGGAGGTGACCCTGCTGAAGCGATGGATCCAGGACCTGTACACAAGAGTGGTGCTGAGGATTGGCAGTGCCCACTTCTCATTGTGGTCAGTGTGGCCAGGAGCAGGCAGGGCGGGTGAGTGGGCACAGCTGCTGAACAGCACAGGACCCTCAGATTCCACCCACAGCCTGTCTCCTGGGGTGGGACGGTGGGGGGCCTTACCCTGCCCTGGGGGCTGTGCCCTGTGTAGGGGGATAGGTGGCCTGATCTACCCCACTGGGATGTCATTCTTCCCGTCTGGCTGGCAAGCCCCTGAGCCCCATGCTGCGGGTTATGTGAGGGTGTGCCCGATAGCAGAGCCCCTCCTCATGCCCCGACCTGCCACCCTCTCCCCATATCTCCTATGTCTGCAGTGGGTGAATGGTGTCCACACGCTAGACCATGAAAGGGGCTACCTCCCCTTCGAGGCTGACATCAGCAGCCTGTTCCCGGTGGGGCACCTGCCCTCCCGCCTCTGCATCACTGTCACCATCAACAGCACGCTCACCCCCCCACCCTGCCACCAGGGACCATCCATACGTGACCGACACGTCCAAGTGGGTACCATCCTGCCTCCACTACACGCACCCACCTTCCCGCCCCACCCTGTGGTCTTCCTGCTAGGGACAGGGTGGCCTTCGCAGAGAGGAGGCCCTGATCTGGGGAGGCAAGTGAGCTGAGGGCAAAAGACCCATGGCAAGGGCCCAGCGAACCACAGTCCTCTCGCCCTAGGTATCCCAAGGGTTACTTTGTCCAGAACACAGACTTTGACTTCTTTAACTATGCAGGACTGCAGCAGTCTGTGCTTCTGTACATGACACCAATTACCTGCATCGATGACATCACCATCACCACTGGCGTGGAGTGACACAGTGGTGACGGCTTCTGGTAGGATCCTCCCTCAGCGGGGCTCAGGGTGGCTCTGTTTGTTCCCTGTTTGGAAAGCTCTCCCAGGAAAAAGGTTCTCCCAGCATCTCTAAACCTTCACAGGTTCCCATCCACCTACGAAGCTAAAATCCAGGCTGTCTGAGCGGGCACGGGCTCCCGAGATCACTCATGTTGTTGATCTCGCTTGGAGAAGAGGGGTCTGGCCTAACGTCACATAGCTCAGGGTGGCAGTCCTGTCCCTTCCACACGGTGCTGCTCTCACTCTAGCTCCCGTTGCTACATATCGTGCTCAAGGAACAGGCAGCTTTGGAGTGCCGGGTGCGGTGGCTCACGCCTGTCATGCCAGCTCTTTGTAAGGAGGACTTGGTAGGAGGATCACTTCAGGCCAAGAGTTCAAGACCAGCCTGGGCAACATAGCGAGACCATCACCCCCCAAAATTAAAAAATTTGCCAGGCATGGTGATGTGTGCCGGTAGTCCCAGCTACTGAGGCAGGAGAATCAGTTGAGCGTGGGAGGTCAAGGGTGCAGTGAGCTGTGACCACGTCACTGCACTCTGGTCTGGGCAACAGAGGGAGACCCTGTCTTTTTTATTTGTATTTGTTTTTGAGCTGGAGTCTCACTCTGTAGGAGCCCAGACTGGAGGGCACTGGTACACTCTTGGGTTCACTGCCACCTCCGCCTCCCAAGTTCAAGTGATTCTCCTCCCTCAGCCTCCCGAGTAGCAGGGATTACAGGCACCTTCCACTGTGTCCACCTAATTTTTGTGGTTTTTTTTTTTTTTTAGTAGAGACGGGGTTTCACCATGTAGGCCTGGTTGGTCTTGAACTCTTGACCTCAGATGACTCACCTGCCTCGGCCTCGCAGAGTGCAAGGATTACAGGTGTGAGCTACCATGGCTGACTGGGATACCCTGTTTTTAGGGGAAAAAAATTTATTTATTTATTTATTTGTTTTTAATATATCTTTTTCCTTTTGTGAGATGAGGCTTTAGACTGTCGCCCAGGCTGGATGGCAGTGGTGCAATGATTGACAGCTCTTTTGGGACCGCAGTTGTAAGTTTCAAAGAATTTAGGCTGGGTGTGGTGGCTAATGCCTGTCATCCCAGTACTTTGGGAGGCCATGGTGGGCAGATTGCTTGAGCTCAAAGGTTTGAGACCAGCCTGGGCAACATAGTGAGACCCTGTTTCAAAAAGAATAAATAATTTAAATAAATAAAGAATTTAAATAAGAATCACACAGCAAAGGTGATGCAGCATAGAGCAATTTATTGTAACGGGAAAAGTATTTTGCAAGTGAAGTGCAGAATAGCCTGGGCACAGTTTCTCACACCTGTAATCCCAGCACTTTGGGAGGCTGAGGTGGGTGGATGACCTGAGGCCAGGAGTTCTAGACCAGCCTGGCCAACGTGGTGAAGCCCCATCTCAAACTCTGTCTCCAAAAAAAAAAAAAAAAAAGGACAATGAGTGGCAGCACACACCTGTAATCCCAGCTACTTGGAAGACTGAGGCAGGAGAATCGTTTGAACCCGGGAGGGGGAGGTTGCAGTGAGCCAAGATCGCCCCACTGCACTGCTGGGCATGGTGGCAGGTGCCTGTAACTGCAGCAACTGGGGAGGCTGAGGAAGGAGAATAGCTTGAACTCAGTGGTCACAGGTTGCAGTGAGCCGAGATGGAGTCACTGCACTCCAGCAATCCTGAGGAGACTTAAGAACTAAACATAGTATGATCTCCTGCATGAGATCTTGGGACAGGAAAAGGACATTAGGGTAAATAGTAAAAGAATCTGAATCAAGATGAACCTTAGTTAATAATAATGTATCAGTATTGGTTTATTGGGACCGGGGATGGTGGCTCACATCCTAGCACTTTGGGAGGCTAAGATGAGAAGATCTTGAGGTCTGGAGTGTGAGACTAGCCTGGGCAACATAGCGAGACTACATCTCTCCAGATTTTTTTTTTCTTTTAGTTAGTCAGGCATGGTGGTATGCACTTACAGTCCCAGCTGCTAGGGAGGCTGAGGAGAGAGAATTGCTTGAGCCCAGGAGTTTGACGCTGCAGTGAGGTGTGACTGTGCCACTGTGCTCCAGCCTGGTCCAATTTTTCATTAAAAAAAAATTTTTTTTTTGAGATGGGGTTTTGCCCTTGTTGCCCAGGCTGGAGTGCAATGGCGAGATCTCGGCTCACTGCAACCTCCGCCTCCTGGTTTCAAGTGATTCTTCTGCGTCAGCCTCCCGAGTAGCTGAGATTACAAGCATGCCCCACCACGTCCGGCTAATTTTGTATTTTTAGGAGAGACACGGTTTCTCCATGTTGGTCAGGCTGGTCTTGAACTCCCAACCTCAGGTGATCCGCCTGCCTCAGCTTCCCAAAGTGTTGTGATTATAGGCGTGAGCCACCGTTGGAGTTGGAGTCTTGCTCTGTCACCCCGGCTGGAGTGCAGTAGTGTGATCTCTGTTCATTGCAACCTCCGCCTCCTGGGCACAACTAGTATTTTATAATCTGTTAGGAATTCAAATGTTTTTCAAACGATCTATCTACATATTTAAATACATTTGAAATACAAACTTTTAAAATCATATTATGAAACATTAAGTAATATTCTACATTATTAGGCCAGGGACGGTGGTTTATGCCTGTAATCCCAGCACTTTGGAAAGTCAAGGCGGGCAGATTGCTTGAGCTCAGGAATTTGACACCCCCCTGGGCAACATAGCAAGACCCTGTCTCCACAAAAATAGAAAAATGAGCTGGGCATGGTGGTGTGTGGCTGTAGTCCCACCTGTTTGGGAGGCTGAGGTGGGAGGATCACTTGAGCCCAGGAATTTGAGGCAGCAGGGAAGCATGATTAAGCCATTGCACTCCAGCCTGGGAGACAGAGTAAGACCCCGTCCCACCCCCCAAAAAAGTTAACACCATTGTATAATTGTGCTCCAAATTATTAGCAAAATGAAAGAAAATTAAGTATTATTTAAAAATAGGCCTTCACAGAGAGGAGGCCCTGGATCTGGGGAGGCAAGTGAGCTGAGGGCAAAAGACCCATGGCAAGGGCCCAGTGAACCACAGTCCTCCCACCCTAGGTATCCCACGGGTTACTTTGTCCAGAACACAGACTTTGACTTCTTCAACTACGCGGGACTGCAGTGGTCTGTGCTTCTGTACATGACACCAACTACCTATATCGATGACATCACCGTCACCACCGGTGTGGAGTGACACAGTGGTGACGGCTTCTGGTAGGATCCTCCCTCAGCGGGGCTCAGGGTGGCTCTGTTTGTTCCCTATTTGGAAAGCTCTCCCAGGAAAAAGGTTCTCCCAGCATCTCTAAACCTTCACTGGTTCCCATCCACCTACGAAGCTAAAATCCAGGCTGTCTGAGCGGGCACGGGCTCCCGAGATCACTCATGTTGTTGATCTCGCTTGGAGAAGAGGGGTCTGGCCTAACGTCACATAGCTCAGGGTGGCAGTCCTGTCCCTTCCCCATGGTGCTGCTCTCACTCTTGCTCCCGTTGCTACATATCGTGCTCAAGGAACAGGCAGCTTTGGAGTGCCGGGTGCGGTGGCTCACGCCTGTCATGCCAGCTCTTTGTAAGGAGGACTTGGTAGGAGGATCACTTCAGGCCAAGAGTTCAAGACCAGCCTGGGCAACATAGCGAGACCATCACCCCCCAAAATTAAAAAATTTGCCAGGCATGGTGATGTGTGCCGGTAGTCCCAGCTACTGAGGCAGGAGAATCAGTTGAGCGTGGGAGGTCAAGGGTGCAGTGAGCTGTGACCGCGTCACTGCACTCTGGTCTGGGCAACAGAGGGAGACCTTGTCTTTTTTATTTGTATTTGTTTTTGAGCTGGAGTCTCACTCTGTAGGAGCCCAGACTGGAGGACACTGGTGCACTCTTGGGTTCACTGCAACCTCTGCCTCCCAAGTTCAAGTGATTCTCCTGCCTCAGCCTCCCGAGTAGCTGGGATTACAGGTACCTTCCACCTCATCCAGCTAATTTTTGTATTTTTTTTAAGTAGAGACAGGGTTTCACCATGTAGGCCTGGTTGGTCTTGAACTCCTGACCTCCGATTACTCAGCTGCCTCAGCCTCCCAAAGTGCAAGGATTACAGGTGTGAGCCACCGTGCATGACTGGGATACCCTGTCTTTAAGAAAAAAAAAAAATTTAATTTTTTTTTTTTAAACATATCTTTTTCCTTTTGTGAGATGAAGCCTTAGACTGTCGCCCAGGCTGGATGGTAGTGGTGCAGTGATTGACAGCTGTTTTGGGGCTGCAGTTGTAAGTTTCAAAGAATTTAGGCTGAGTGTGGTGGCTAATGCCTGTCATCCCAGCACTTTGGGAGGCCATGGTGAGCGGATCGCTTGAGCTCAAAAGTTCGAGACCAGCCTGGGCGACATAGTGAGATCCTGTTTCAAAAAGAATAAATAATTTAAATAAATAAAGAATTTAAGAATCACACAGCAAAGGTGATGCAGCATAGAGCAATTTATTGTAAAGGGAAAAATATTTTGCAAGTGAAGTGCAGAATAGCCCGGGCACAGTGGCTTATACCTGTAATCCCAGCACTTTCTGAGGCCGAGGCGGGTGGATCACTTGAGCTCAGGAGTTCAAACCAGCCTGGACAACATTAGGTGGGTGTGGTGGCATGTGCTTGTAATCCCAGTACTAGGGAGGTTGAGATGGGAGAATTGCTTGAACCCAGGAGGTGGAGGTTGCAGTGAGCTGAGATTGCAACACTCAAGTATGTAATCCCAGGTGCTTGGGAAGCTGAGACAGCTTGGGTGACAGAGTGAGATCCCATCTCAAAAAATACAGTGAAGTAAAAAATACGCGCTTCACCCTGAGAGAGAATTCAGGGCAGGCTGCTGGTAAGGATGAGAGAGCGCTGATTATCAGTGGGGAAACTCCCTTTTTGGGAGTCTTCCATGATGAATTCCTAAGGGGCTGGGAGAGGTGTTACTCTAATTACATTCTGGGTCGTCTTCTGGCTGCACATGGGTTGTAGCTGTACATGCTTGTTCACACATCACACGTCTCAGTGCCGTGGTTGGCACTTCCGAAGGACACGGTCACTTCCTTGACTACCTACTCTGCCTCAAGATCATAGCCTGTTGCAGCTCCAAACTCCTGGCTCAAGCAATCCTCCCTCTTCAGCCTCCCAAGTACCTGGGGTTGCTGGGACTACAGGCAAGCACCACCATGCCCAGCTAATTATTGTTATTTTTAGGGAAAATGTGGTTTCCCTATGTTACCCAGGCTGGTCTTGAACTGCTGGGCTCAAGCCATCCTCCCACTTCAGCCTCCCTGTGTTGGGATTACAGGTGTGACCACTGTGCCTGGCCAAAAGCATGTTTTTTTTGTTTTGTTTTGTTTTTTGAGACAGAGTCTTGTGCTGTGACCCAGGATGGAGTGGTGCAGTGGCACGATCTTGGCTCACTGCAACCTCTGCCTCTCAGGTTCGAACAGTTCTCCTGCCTCAGCCTCCCAAGTAGCTGGGATTACAGACGTGTTCCACCATGCGCGGCTAATTTTTGTATTTTTAGTAGAGATGGGGTTTCGCCATGTTGACCAGGCTGGTCTTGAACTCCTGACCTCCCAGAGTGCTGGGATTACAGGCATGAGCTACGGTACCTGGCCCCCAAAAATGTTTTTTTTTAAATTCAGAAAAACACGCTGGGAGCAGTGGCTTATGCCTGCAATCCCAGCACCTTGGGAGGCTGAGGCAGGTGGATCACCTGAGATCAGGAGTTCGAGACCAGCCTGGCCAACATGGCGAAACCCCATCTCTACCAAAAATACAAAAATTCAGCAGGTGTGGTTGTGCATGTTTATAATCCCAGGTACTCAGAAGGCTGAGGCAGGAAAATCAACTGAACTCCAGAGATGGAGGTTGCAGTGAGCCGAGATCACGGCACTACAGTCCAGCCTGGGTGACAGAGTGAGACTGTGTCTCAGAAAAAGAAAAAAGAAAAAAAAAGCAACAGAAGCAAATGGCTGCCTGGGAGTGGCCGCTGTGGGGCATTCCCATTTGTGTGACCCAGGCTGTGTCCCTCCCTAAGCCCTGGTCTCTCTTGCCTCCTGTAGGGCTGGTGAATTACCAGATCTCCATCAAGTGCAGTAACCAGTTCAAGTTGGAAGTGCATCTTTTGGATGCAGAAAACAAAGCTGTGGCCAATGGGCCAGGACCCAGGGCCAGCTGAAGGTGCCACTTGCCAGCCTCCTGTGAACAGACTGGATGCATGAACACCCCGCCTACCTGTACTCGTGGGAGGTAATGGTGGTTCGGGATTGCTTAAGGGAGGTCTTTTGCCCCCTCTGGCAGCCCTGGCTTCAGCAGGAGCCCGGGACAGGTGAACGGGCAGGCGCGGTCCTCTGAGCTCTCTGATGTTTCCCACCTTTGGCGGGAGGCCCAGATGTTTTTTTCCTTTTTTGAGATGGTGTCTGTCACCCAGGTTATAGTGCACTGGCCTGATCACAGCTCACTGCACCCTTGAGCTCCCAGGCAGCAGCAATCCTCCTACCTTGGCCTCCTGAGTAGCTGGGACTGTAGGCACATGCTACCATGCCTGGCTAATTAAAACAATTTTATTATAGTCCAGGCAAATAATCCCAGCCCTTTGGGAGGCTGAGGTGGACAGATCACTTGAGGCCAGGAGTTTGAGACCAGCCTGGCCAACATGGTGAAGCACCATCTCTACTGAAATATGAAAATTTGCTGGGCATCTGTAATCCCAGCTACTCGGGAGGCTGAGGCAGGAGAATTGCTTGAACCTGGGAGGCAGAGGCTGTGGTGAGTTGAGATCACGCCAGTGCGCTTCATCCTGGGCGACAGAGTGAGACTGTCTCAAAACAAAATGTTTTTTGTAGAGTTGGGGTCTCACTCTGTTGCCCAGGCTGGTCTTGAACTGGACTCAAGTGAGCCTCCTGCCTTAGCCTCCCAAAGCATGGGGATTCCAGGCATGAGCCACCTCGTCTGGTCAAGGAGAAGGCCCGATTTTGAAGGGCAGGTCCCAGGGTCAGCCAGGAAAGGGCAGAGCCTCTGATTGCTGCTTCTCTGCTTGCAGGCCCAGAGGCGGCTGCTGGGGTGCACTGGGGGTCTTCCTGCTGCAGGGCAGGCCAGGCCAGATGGGGCTCAGGCTGTCGGGGTGGTCGCACCTGGCGCTTTGGTGTCATAGGTGTGGCTGACTGCACACATGTCACTGGGTCCTTTTTCTGACTTCCACACACTCCCTGTAGGGGATCCACGCTGTGGCTGTCACCGAGAGCCAGTTCCTCATAAATGGGAAACTTTTCTATTTCCACGGAGTCAGCAAGCATGAGGATGTAGACATGCACTGGGGCTCCTGGGTCCTCGTGGGGGCTGCCTCTGGTCACCTTCCACTTTCGCCTTCCTTGTGTCCCGCAGTTCAGGGCAATGAGGCAAATGAGCTTCCCTGTGGCAGCTCAGGGTGATGAGGCAAATGGCTCCAAACCACCCCACAGTGGAGCCGGTGGTTGGACTGGAGAGGGGGCTCATAGGGTGGCTCTCCAGGGTCCTGGTTGTTGGAGGAAGTGCAGCTTCGACAGGGACGGGTCACTGGGCTCTGCTGTCCCCTGGATCCGAGGGAAGGACTTCGACCTGCTTCGCTGGCTTGGTGTCAACGCCTTCTGCACCAGCCACTATCCCTGCACAGAGGAGATGCTGCAGATGCATGACCGGTATGGGATTGTGGTCATTGATGAATGTCCTGCTGTGGGCGTGGTGCTGCTATGAGTCCCCACCACACAGCTGCTCCACCTGGCCAGCCTGCAGGCCACATCGTGACCCTCTGTCCCTTCCCTCCTGGACCCCTGGCAGCTCTTCAGCAACGTGTCTATGCATCACTACATGTGGGTGATGGAAGAATTGGTGCACAGAGACCAGAATCAGCCCGCCGTGATGATGTGGTCTGGCCAAGGAGCCTGCGCCCTACCTGGAATCTGCCGACTACTACATCAAGTGAGTGCCCCCTGCCTGCCCTGGGCTGGATTGGGAAGGAGACCCTGGCAGGTGGCAAATGGGTGGGCATGTGCTATGCGAGATCAGTGTCCCGTCCCAGCCCAATGGGAGGGCCATCCATACCCAGACAGTTCAGGGAACCAGATATCTACCTACCCAAATTGTGGTTTTCTTTTTCTGTTTTTGAGAGGGAGTTTTGCTGTGTCGCCCAGGCTGGAGGACAGTGGTGAGATCTTGGCTCACTACAACCTCGGCCTCCTGGGTTCAAGTAATTCTTCTGCCTCAGCCTTCTGAGTAGCTGGGATTACAGGCATGCATGAGTGCATGCACTTGGCTTGTTTTGTTTTTGAAACAGGGTCTCACTCCGGTTGCCCAGGCTAGAGTACAGTGGCATGATCTCGGTTCACTGCAGCCTTGACTTCCCAGGTTCAGGTGACCTTTCTGCCTCAGCCTCCCAAATAGCTGAGATTATAGATGTGTGCCACCATGCCCAGCTAACTTTTGCTTTTTTTTTTTTTTTGACAAAGGCTTGCTCTGTTGCCCAGGCTGGAGTGCAGTGGTATGATCTCAGCTCATTGCAACCTTAACCTTGCAGGTTCAAGCGATTCTCCTGCCTCAGCCTCCCAAGTAGCTGGGACTACAGGCGCGTGCCACCACACCTGGCTAATTTTTGTATTTCTAGTAGAGGTGAAGTTTCACCATGTTGGCCAGGATGGTCTCCATCTCTTGACCTTGTGATCCGCCTGCCTTGATCTTCCAAAGTTCTGGGATTACAGGTGTGAGCTACCGTGCCCAGCCAACTTGCATTTTTTAGTAGAGACAGGGTTTCACCATGTTGGCCAGGCTGGTCTTAGTGTACTGACCTCAGGTGCCTGCCTTGGCCTCCCAGAGTGTTGGGAATATAGGGTGACCAACTGTGCGCGGTTAATTTTTGTATTTTTAGTAGAGATGGGGTTTCACCATGTTGGCCAAGCTGGCCTCGAACTCCTGGCCTTCAGTGATCTGCCTGCCACAGGCTCCCAAAGTGCTGGGATTACAGGTGCGAGCCACCATGCCCACCCCCCTTTTCTTCCTTACAATCATGCAGTTCTAACTCATCGTTCAGAGGTGGAGTTTTCATTTGTGGTAGAGGAAACAAAGGTTGTAGAAATGCTCCTTGAGGCAGATGCCACACCCCAATTTCATGCAGTGCTTTGGGCTGAGCCAAGTCTGCAGCAGGCGGAAGGCTCTTGAGATGTCATCCCAGCCTGGGCAAAGGACAATTCAGGGCACAGGGGGCACAGGAGTGTGCTCAGCAGGACTGGGTGGACATGCCCTTTGTTGGGAAGGTGAAGAGTACAGCCTTCCAGGAGCGGGTGCCTGAGGCTTCCGGATAGGCTTCTTTGGGAGGTGGTCAGAGGAGATGCCTGTTTTCCAGGGCAGGAATTGGAGGGAGCACCCAGGCTGGAGAGGTTCAGTCAGGCTGTCACAAGGCTTTGAAGCTTGCCATCTGAGAGCCTGGCTGTTGGAGAGCATGGGTTTGGAGCTTGAGGCTAGGGGGTTCTGTTCTGTCCAGTGCCAGCCACAGCCTTTGGATGGGCAGAGCAATGATTGGGGGAGGGTGTAAAAGAAAAATGAAGTGAGGAAAGAGAAGAGGAAAACTGGCTTCAACAAGAGTCTAGGCCGAGTGCGGTGGCTCACGCCTATAATCCCAGCACTTTGGGAGGCCGAGGTAGGTGGATCATCTGAGCTCAGGAGTTTGAGACCAGCCTGGTCAACAGATAGTGAAACCCTGTCTTTACTAAAAATAGAAAAATTATCCGGGTGTGGTGGGGGACGCCTGTAATCCCAGCCACTTGGGAGGCTGAGGCAGGAGAGTCTTGAACCTGGGAGATGGAAGTTGCAGTGAGTCAAGATTGTGCCATTGCACTCCAGCCTGGGCAACAAGTGAAACGCCGTCTCAAAAACAATGACAACAACAACAACAACAAACAGGCCAGGTGTGGTGGCTCACATTTGTAATCCCAGTCCTTTGCGAGGCCAAGGCAGAAGGATTGCTTGAACCCAGGAGTTTCAGACCACCCTGGGCAATATAGCAAGACCCCATTTTTACAAAAAATTAAAAATTAGCTGGACATGGTGGCATGTCCCTGTAGTCCCAGCTACTCAGGAAGCTTAGGCAGGAGGATTGCCTGAGCCCAGGAGATCGAGGCAGCAGTGAGCTATGGTCGTGCCACTGCACTCCAGCCTGGGCAATAGAATGAGACCCTGTCTCTAAAAACAAAAACAACAGTAAGAAAATGGGACCATCACTCACAGCACCTCTGCCTCTGTCCTCCCTACTTGAATGAGGAGCAGGGCGTCTGAGTTGCTCAGAGCAGCCCTTGAATGAGCCCCAGCTATTTCTGGGGTCCTCAGACGAAACCTCCCATGGCCAGGTCATACCCAACACGGGCCTCCTCCCCTGTTCTGGCCACCACTTGGAGATGCTGAATGACAGAGGCTCGGGCTTCGGGTGTTCCTGGCAAAGCCTCACCCCCGAGGCCCCACAGCTCAGATCCGGTCCTTGGTTCACACGGCCCCACTTGTGGCCTCTTTTTCCCTTACGACCAATTTTTCCTGAAGATCGCTGGATCCCTCATTCAGGTGGAGTGCTGCAGGGTGACACTTTTTCTAGGGCTGACCCAGGGCTGCAGAGTCCCAGTGTCACAGGCAGGCCTTGCCTGAGCCTCTACCTGAGCCCCTGCTCCTCCTCTCCCACAGGGAGGTGGGAGGTTGCAGTGAGGTGAGTTCAGGCCACTGCCCTCCAGCCTGGGCAACAGAGCGAGACTTTGTATCAAAAAAAAAAAAAAAGGCGGGGGGCACGGAGGCAGTGTAGACAGCTCAGGGCATGGACTAAGGTGCCTCATTGCCACCTTCTTGCCTGGCACTCAGATGTCATTCCACCAGGCCCACGAGGCCTCCGGGGAAAGCCATGTTAATGGCTAAGACCAAGGGGGTTGCCCTCAACCAGCAGTCACTGCAGGAGCTGCAGAGCATCGGGTGGCCCACCCCCTTCTCCATGCTGCCTCCTGGGAGGTGAGCCTGGGTGCCTGGAGCCCGGGGTGGCCTGGCTCCCCGGCCCACCTCTTCCTCTCTTCAGCCTCCTGTTCTCAGGTGACGTGAGCCGTGTGTGGGACTATAGGCACAGCGTGGAGCAGTATGGTGCCCTGGATGGCACTGCATGCTCCAGCGTCTACTGGCAGATCTGCCAGGTGTGGGTGCTACTGCAGGCATAGCAGGCCTAGGTCCTCCCGCACCTGCCCCCAATTAAAATGGGCGTGGGAGGAGGTTGCTGCGTGTTTCCTGCCCCAGCCTGGCTCCCTCATTGCTGGGCTTTCTGGGGCTGGCTTATGGGGATGGTCAGGGACTAGAGAGGCAGAGCGGGGTCTCCTGTAATCCCAGCACTTTGGAAGGACAAAGTGGGAGGATGCTTGAGGCCAGGAGTTTGAGACCAGCCTGGGCAACACAGGGAGACCCCGTCTCTACAGATAATGAAATAGCCCAGCGTGGTGGCCCATGCATATAGTCTCAGCTGCTTGTAAGGCTGAGGTGAGAGGATCACTTGTGCCTAGGAACAGAGGTTGCAGTGAGCTATGATCACACCACTGCATTCCAGCCTGGACAAGAGTGAGACCCAGTCTCTAAGAAACTAAAAATAAAAAATTAAAAAAAAAACTGGAAGTGGAGAAAACTGGGCAAGGGCAGTGAGAGTCATAGATGGGAAGGGAAGAGGGGGCTCCCACCGCAGCCTCTGCCCTGTCCAGGCCCCATCCCCTTCAACAGGGTATCACAGTGACCTCCTAGGCCAAGAGCGGTGACTCATGCCTATAATCCTAGCACTTTCGGAGGCTTGGGCAACATAGCAAGACCCGAGCTACCACATTAAAAAGAAAGAAAGAAAAAAAAAAGCTAGCCATACTGGGTGGGTGATTCACACCGGTAATCCCAGCACTTTGGGAGGCTCAGGTAGGGGGATGACCTGAGGTCAGGAGTTCTAGACCAACCTGGCCAACATGGTGAAACCCCATCTCAAACTCTGTCTCGAAAAGAAAAAAAAAAAAAAGCAATGAGTGGCGGCACACACCTGTAATCCCAGCTACTTGGGAGGCTGAGTCAGGGGAATCATTTGAACCCAGGAGGCGGAGGTTGCAGTGAGCCAAGATTGCCTCACTGCACTCCAGCCTGGGTGGCAGAGGGAGACTCCCTCTTAAAAAAAAAAAAAATTAGCTGGGCATGGTGGCAGGTTCCTGTAATCCCAGCAATTTGGGAGGCTGAGGCAGGAGAATAGCTTGAACTCAGTGGTCAGAGGTTGCAGTGAACCGAGATGGAGTCACTCACTGCACTCCAGCAATCCTGAAGAGACTTAAGAACTAAACATAGTATGGTCTCCTGGATGAGATCTTGGGACAGGAAAAGGTCATTAGGGTAAATAGTAAAGAAATCTGAATCAGGACGAACCTTAGTTAATAATAATGTATCAGTATTGGTGTATTGGGACCGGGGATGGTGGCTCACATCCTAGCACTTTGGGAGGCTATGGTGGGAAGATCTTGAGGTCAGGAGTATGAGACTAGCCTGGGCAACATAGCGAGACTGCATCTCTCTAAATTTTTTTTTTTCTTTTAGTTAGTCAGCATGGTGGTATGCACTTATAGTCCCAGCTGCTAGGGAGGCTGAGGAGGGAGAATTGCTTGAGCCCAGGAGTTTGAGGGTGCAGTGAGCTGTGACTATGCCACTGTGCTCCACCCTGGTCAGTAGGGCAAGACCCCTTATCTCCAAAAAGTTTTTCATGAAAAAAAAATTTTCTTTTTTGAGATGGGGTTTTGCTCTTGTTGCCCAGGCTGGAGTGCAATGGCGCGATCTCGGCTCACTGCAACCTCCGCCTCCTGGTTTCAAGTGATTCTTCTGCGTCAGCCTCCTGAGTAGCTGGGATTACAGGCATTGTGCCACCACGTCCAGCTAATTTTGTATTGTTAGTAGAGACAGGGTTTCTCCATGTTGGTCAGGCTGGTGTTGAACTCCCGACCATTAGGTGATCCACCTGCCTCGGCCTCCCAAAGTGCTGGGATTATAGGCGTGAGCCACTGTGCCTGGTCAGAAGCCAACCTTTTACTTATGTATGCAGATGTGTGTCACTATATGTTTATCTATATCTGAATCTGTGTATCTCTCCTACTGGTTCTGCTTCTCTGGTTTGAATCCTAACACAACTATTTTTTTTTGAGCTGGTGTCTTGCTCTGTCACCCAGGCTGGAGTGCAGCAGTTTGATCTCTGTTCATTGCAACCTCCGCCTCCTGGGCACAACTAGTATTTTATAATCTGTTAGGAATTCAAATGTTTTTCAAAAGATCAAACTACATATGTAAATACATTTCAAATACAAACTTTAAAAATCATACTATGAAGCATTAAGTAAGATTCTGCGTTATTAGGCCAGGGACAGTGGTTTACGCCTATAATCCCAGCACTTTGGGAAGCCAAGGCGGGCAGGTTTCTTGAGCTCAGGAGTTTGAGACCCCCCTGGGCAATATAGAAAGACCCTATCTCCACAAATATAGAAAAATGAGCTGGGCATGGTGGTGCATGCCTGTAGTCCCAGCTGTTTGGGAGGCTGAGGTGGGAGGATCACTTGAGCCCAGGAATTTGAGGCAGCAGGGAAGCATGATTAAGCCATTGCAGTCCAGCCTGGGTGACAGAGTAAGACCCCGTCCCACCCCCCAAAAAAAGTTAACATCATTGTATAATTGTATTCTAAATTACTAGCAAAATGAAAGAAAATTTAAGTGTTATTTAAAAATAGGCAAGGTGCAGTGGCTCGTGCCTACAATCGCAGCACTCTGGGAGGGCAAAGCAGGTGGATCACTTGAGGTCAGGATTTCGATACCAGCCTGGCCAACATGGTGAAACCCCATTTCTACTAAAATTGCAAAAGTTTGCCTGGTGTGGTGGCACGTGCCTGTAATCCCAGCTACTCAGAAGGCTGAGGCAGGAGAATCGCTTGAACCCAGGAGGCGAACGTTGCAGTGAGCTGAGATGGCGCCACTGCCCTCCAGCCAGGGTGAAGGAGCAAGACTCCATCTCAAAAATAAATTAATAAATAAATAGCTAAACAGTTGGTTCAAATGGACATAAAGATGGAAATAACAGACACTGGGAACTCCACAGGTGGGGAGGGAAGGAGGGGAAAGGGTTGAAAAACTACTCATTGTGTACTATGGTCAGTGTTTGGGTGATGGGTTCAATAGAAGCCCAAACCTTAGCATTTTGCAGTGTACTCATGGAACACACCTGCACATGTGCCCCATGAACCTAAAGTTTAATACAATAAAAATAATAAACTTAGTGCAATAGACAATTGTAGACATTTAATCATAAAACACAAGATAAAATAGCACTGTTTTTTTTTTTTTTTTCTGAGGCAGTCTCATTCTGTCACCCAGGCTGGAGTGCAGTGGTGAGATCTCAGTTCACTGCAACCTCCATCTCCTGAACTCAAGCAATTCTCGTGCCTCAGCCTCCTCGGTAACTGGGATTACAGGCGCACATGGTCCGCCTCCTGAGTTCAAGCGATTCTCTTGCCTCAACCTCCTGAGTAGCTGGGATTAGAGGCACCCACCACCATGCCCGGCCAATTTTTGTATGTTTAGTGGAGACAAGGTTTCATGATGTTGGCCAGGCTGGTCTTGACCTCCTGACCTCAGGTGATCCACCAGCCTCGGCCTTCCATAGTGCTGGGATTACAAGCATTAGTCACCATGCCTGGCCAAATATTTTTCTTTAATTCCTTCATCTTTAAATAATCCCATTTCATTTTGATGACTTTGAGATTATATGACAGAATTCTTGGGGGAAAAGTTAGGACTGTAATCTTTTTATTGACAGCAAGCAGTGTGTTTTGCTCCAAAAAAATCATTCTGCTTTCTTTTGATCTTTCGGTTTCATTATGTATAAATGGGTTTTTGTTTTGTTTTGTTTTGTTTTTGTTGTTTTTTTTTTGAGACAGGGTCTCACTCTGTTGCCCAAGCTGGAGTGCAGTGGCGTGATCGTGGCTCACTGTAACCTCTGCCTCTTGGGTTGAAGTGATCCTCCTGGCTCAGCCTCCTGAGTAGCTGGGATTACAGGTGCACACCAACACGCCCATTGAATGTTTGTATTTTTAGTAGAGATGGCTTTCAGCATGTTTGCTGGGCTGGTCTCAAACTCCTAACCTCAAGTGATCAGCCTGTCTTGGCCTCCCAAAGTGCTGGAATTACAGGTGTGGGCCATTGCGCCTGACCTAGATGTAGATTTTAATCGATTCCCCAAATCAGTTTCAATTCTGTCATGCTCATTATCTGCTTCTTCAAAAAGTCTTTGAACCAGAGTTAAGAATATTATTAGTACATCAGTAGCTGGTTCGAGGTGGCTCAGGTATGTAATCCCAGCACTTTGCCGGGCCGAGATGGGTGGATCACCTGTCAGGAGTTCGAAACCAGCCTGGCCAACATGGCGAAAACCCGTCTCTACTAAAAATAAAAAATTAGCCGGGCATGGTGGCAGGTGCCTGTCATCTCAGCCACTTGGAAGCTGAGGCATGAAAGTCGCTTGAACCCGGGAGACAGGGGTTGCAGTGAGCTGAGACTGTGCCACTGCACTCCTGCCTGGGCGACAGAGGGAGACTCCCCTCCATCTCAAAAAAAAAAAAAATTATTATCGCATCAGATGCTCTGCTTTGTCAGTGTTATCTTCTGACTCTTGAAGATAGTAAAGTATAGAAGTGTGAAATATGGAAAAATTATTATTATTATTATTATTATTTGAGGCAGAGTCTCTTGCTCTGTTACCCATACTGGAATGCAGTGGTGAGATCTTGGCTCACTGCAACCTCCGCCTGCTGAGTTCAAGTGATTCTCCCTCCCGAGTAACTGGGATTACAGGCTTGTGCCACCACAGCTGGGTAATTTTTGCGTTTTTCATAGAGACGGGGTTTTGCCATGTTGGCCACGCTGGTCTTGAACTTCAAACGTCAAATGATTCACCTGCCTTGGTCTCCCAAAGTGCTGGGATTACAGGTATGAGCCACTGCACTCAGACTGGAAAAATTATTTTTAAATTAATT